>NC_048316.1:10125980-10425980 GCF_013100865.1 Trachemys scripta elegans
ATACAATACAGTTTGGGGAGGGGAGGGGAGGGAAAGAAGTGCTTACCCAGCGACAGGGTAACAATTCCAGAAATTGTTTTGTTCTGCATGGAGTATGTGCTTGTTAAGGGGTTTGGGAGTTTGTTTCTTTTTACATTGTTTTTACTGATTTTCAGAAATACAGAATAGCAGGAGTGCTTTCTCTGCACATTATACAACAGGGAGTCAGGAGCAGTAGCTACAAGCGACACACAAATGCAGCCGTGTTGTCCCCATGCAGCTTAACCACGTTCAATTAGTTTAGACAGGAGAAAAGTGAAATCTAATTTCGGGCATGTTTACAAAAATCTGCAAAAAGAAGTGTGCTCTTAAATAAGGTTAGCTAACCTGTGTTAACTAACCTGGGTTAAAACAGCGCTGATGCAGCAACTCACCTTTTAATTCGGGTTAGCAGCTCAAATTCAACTCCAGATTTCCCCATAGGCTTTAATTCGAGCTGCTAACCTGAGTTAAAAGCCAAATTGCTGCGTCTTCACTGCTATTTTAACCCAAGCTAGCTAACTGGAGTAAAGAACACTTTTTTTTTTTTTTTTTTAAATGTAGACATACCCATCATTTCTTTTTGCCCTGAGCAGGAAGGAAAAAGAGAGGGATGGTCACCAGTATGACCTACCCCTGGAGATGACAGGACTCAGTGGGTGACAAAGGGTATGTCTACACTGCAGTCAAGGAGTGTGAATGCAGCCTGTGTAGATGTACCCGAGCTGGCTTTAATCGGGTGCCAGCAGCAAAGAAGCCCAGGGCAGCACATGCTTCTGCATGGGCTGTACATGCCCACCAGGGACTCTGGGTAATAACTTGCGCAGCTAGCCCACACTGAAACCCGTGCTGCCGTGGCTTCTCTGCAACGGTACCTGAGCTAGCCAGATTAAAGCCAGCTTGGGTACGTCGACACAAGCTACAATCACATCCCGGGATTGCCATGTAAAGGCTGGATTACTAATGCCATCACAGCCCCAGATTTGGGGCAAGGAGGCCCTTCACGAGGGAAGGAGAAGGGGAAATGCCCTCAGACAGGGGAGGAAGAGGCCGAAACCCTTCTAAAGGAAAGAAGAGCCCTCGAGATGTGAGGACTGGGAGAGCCCCCACCAGGGAACTGAGGGCATGTTATAATCAACACCTTTGATTAGAAAATGAACACTGCGGCCAGGAAGCTGTGCGCTCCATGTAGCGACTGGTTTGTATATAACCAGAGCCGCAGTGGGGCCACACGGAAGGGAGAAGACAACTATGAAGACTGTCCCCTCGCACTGGGTCGCTGCCTCCATCCCATCCACAGAAACTCCCGGTAGCCCACTGACCACACCGAGAAACAGGGAGGGGTAGGAGCTGGATAACAGTTGATCTAACACAGCATGGCTGCCTTCTAAGTCCTGACTCCCGGGGTCATGAATTAGTTAATGCTGCCCAGAGAAGAGCTGGCGAGCTCTTGGGAGCCCAGTATGTAGGTCATGGCGCTCGGGTGCTGGTTGCCAGTCAGTGCATCTATCTGGCTGGCACTGCTGTCTGGGAAAGTGTGCCGAGAAGGCACGCAGGGACAGCCCCTCTGGGGAAATGCCTAGGGATCTGCTGGGGGGGGGGGTGCCAGAAATTCCTGGAGATCCTCAGGATACAGGGCCTAATCTGCACCTGTCCCATCACAGCACCCCTGGCCTCCTGTGGAAGAAGGGAGGCTGAGCCGAAAACATAGTTTCCCCCAATCCCATGCACTATCTGGGGACTCATGGCTGCCAGCCTGGCGTTGGGGGTGGCGGGGATGCCACAAATGAAATCTCTCACAAGAGCAAGTTTTTGTTAAGGGACCGGGGAAACTATTGGGAGTGGGAGGAATGTGGTTCATAACAATAGTTTTGTTTCCCCAGAAAATTAAGGTAAAAATAAATCAAATAATTTTTTTCCACCACAGCAGTCTGTAAAGGTCCAGTGCAGAGGCCTCCCCATGCCATTGTGGCTGTTGTTGATATTTTTGCTGACTTGCCACGTTTTAGCAGAGCTGTTGCTTGCTATGCAGTAGGCAAACCTAAATGTAAACGAGCTGGCATCAGCTAAACGGAGATGTAGTATGAAACAGCTTAATCAGTAACATCCTTATCTAAGCCACCCTTCCAAATCTCTGACGCTTGGGTCAGTCCCAGGAAATATGGCCATGTTCACAGGGTGTCACCTGGCCCATGTGAAAAGCGGGATACCCCTAAATTTAAAACTATTTGTCCTGCTGCACCAGTTCTGATCATCCATCTGAGTGTGTAAGCGAAACACGGGCATTTGCATCATGTCCCTGCTTGGAAGCACCGGCAACTCCTCGACCTGACCCCTCCTCTTATTTCCCAGACCACCGCTAAACAGTGCTCCACCCTGCCTCCCTCACATCCCACCCTTCACACTCCCCGCACACCTCAGTGATGCTTCCCAAAAGTCCATGCAGTCCTGTGAGGACCCTTCCTCCAAACTCCATTCAGAACACCAGGAATATGTATGTAGTGCCCACTGCTTAATCTAGAGCCATGGTTCTCAACCAGGACTACGTGTACCCTTGGGGGTATGCAGAGGTCTTCCAGGGGGTACAGCAACTCATCTAGGTATTTGCCTAGTTTTACAACAGGCTACATAAAAAGCACTAGCAAAGTCAGTACAAACTACAATTTCATACAGACAATACTGCTGTATATACTATACACGGAGATGTAAGGACAATATTTATATTCCAATGGACTTATTTTATAATTACATGGTAAAATGAGAAAGAAAACAATTTTGCAGTACAAGTGTGGCTGTGACACTTTTGTATTTTTCTGTCTGATTTTGTAAGCAAGTAGTTTTTAAGTGAGGTGAAACTTGGGGGTACGCAAGACGTACAGGGAGAACAGGGAAACGCCATTCACTTTTGGGAGAGGCCCACAAAACGCCCTGCCTTCCTCCAATCTCCCTCATTCAGAATAGCAGTTTATGGAGGTGAGTGTTTCCTACAATGCTAGCCCATGCAGCCTTTGCAGGCATTACTCCAGGGCTGGGACCTAGCCAATCTGCAGCTCCCTTGGCTGGCTTTCTGTTTTTCACAAACAGCTGTCAAGAAGTATGAATATTTTACTCAGCCCGGCTCCAGCAGGAAAAACTCTGTTTGAAGAGGCATTAGCCTCTATTAACAAACACTAAACATCCAGGATGAGGGCAATCTAGTTGTCTGGAGTCAAACAACTAGCTCCTAGCCAAATGTTCCTCAGAGCTGGGACTGATCCAGCAAACTCCCATTGACTTCAATGATTGAATATGTGGTGTCCTGGACCAAAGGGGCACTAATGAAGGGTCTGTCTATACTGCACAGTAGGCTCAGGTCTGTGGGGCTTGTGGACCCGAGTTTTCCAAGCCTATAGTTGAGCATGCGCACTGCACTGCACACCTCACAGCCACACTAACAAGTTCACACTGCATGACGCAGACCTTCTGACTCAGGTCTGCAGCTCAACCTGTGTCCACATTACAAAATGACAGGGCTTTAGACCTGAATTTCAGTGGGGTACTAGGACCCAGGTTCTGAGTGCTTGCTGACAAGAGTCAGACTGATTTGTGCACATACAGAAGGAGGGCTTGGGTTCAAACCTGAGTCAAAGCCTGGTCTTGGTGTGCAGTGTAGACATAAATTTAGATGCTGAGCCAGCTACTCCAGTGCAGGATCAAGGCTGCTGTGTGATTGTACACATTCCTGACTGGTAAGGGGGATAGGATAGTAGCATCGTCAAGGATGGGTCTGAAATTGGAACCTGACCTGAGTTCTTTAGCTGCCTGAAATAGAAGCAGCATCCTGGCTGAAGCCAAATTTAATTGATGGTACAGAGTGAGCACAGGGGAAAGATGAAAATAAGGAAGGACATTCAAGCACGGGTATCTGGAAGCCAAGTCTGTGGGGTAAAAGGCTGATTTCACCCTCTACTTTGTGGGGCGGGAGTCTGTCTAAGTGCATCCATGGGCAAGCAGCCTGCCTTTGTACCAAAAACATGCTAAGAACATTTATGCCCGAGCTATCTAGACATAGAATTTGCTGTTGACCAAATTCAAGGGTCGAGATGGGCCCAAAGCACAGTCCTGCCAGCTCCACACACCCCTGGCCCTTTGGTAGATGTTTGAATCAGAGTTTTGCTGTTGACTCCTGCCCACTTTTTTTTTTTTTTTTTTTAAATAACTGACCAAACTAAAACCCCAGCTCTGAATACCTCATAACTTTGGCTCCAAACCGTGCAGCAGAGCCCATCTCTCATCAAATGTATCATCAGTTTAATATCGGTTACCTCCTCTAATAGGGAATCTAAGTCCTCTCCTTGTAGGGGATGGCTCCTAGGAGCTAATCCTTCATCTTCATCTCTAGTTACGCCATTGCTGTAACAGGTCAGACCACTGGTCCATTAAGTCTAATATTCTGCCACTAGAGGCCACTACCTGATGCTCCAGAGAAAGGCAGAACCTGCACATAATGCACTTGCCCATCTGTGCAATGCTTTACATGGGTAGAAGTTCCTTCCTGACCCTTGTATCAACCAGCTTGTACCCTGGAGCTTGAGATTTGTATATACTTAGCATGTACAATTACAAAGGTTTTGCTAAGATGTATCTCTTGAAGATACACCTTAGCAAAATGCTGTATTGATTGAGCTGTAGGGGGATAAAGTGATATTTAGGGCAAAAAAAATTTTCCACCCATCACTGTCCACCTGCCCCTTAGATACTAGAATTTGCACCTGGAATCAGCACAAACCCAAGGCCAACATTTTCAAAAATGGCTACTAATTTTGGTTGCCCAGCCTGAGACACTTAAGGTCTGATTTCTGGAGTTGCTGAGCACGTACAGTGCCTGCTGATTTCAGCTATCATTTTAGGTGAAAGTGGGCATGGGATGTTTCAGGTTGGCTCCAAACAATGGAAGTTCCCACAATTAGTGGCCACTCTTGGCCTAAACTGCTTGTTTGTCCTCCCAAAAACTCCAAGTAAATCCCACAGCTTGGGCACTGAGCAGAACGGCTCCATGTAACATGAATTCACCCCACCTCCAGCAATCCTGGCACCAGCACAAGCTTGCAATAGGCTTCATTTCAAAACCTCTGTATAACCCCTAGGGAGCTGATCAATAAAGGACAGGCTAGGGAAACAGATTGTCCCTAAATAACATCCATGTTCAATGCAAGTCAGGCTGGGTGACAGAAGAAAACTAGATAAATTCATGGAGGTTAAGTCCATTAA
Source organism: Trachemys scripta elegans (assembly GCF_013100865.1). Lineage (NCBI taxonomy): Eukaryota > Metazoa > Chordata > Testudines > Emydidae > Trachemys > Trachemys scripta. The sequence goes on from NC_048316.1 coordinate 10,131,249, forward strand.
TGGCTATTAGCCAGGATGGGTAAGGAATGGTGTCCCTAGCCTCTGTTTGTCAGAGGGTGGAGATGGATGGCAGGAGAGAGATCACTTGATCATTACCTGTTAGGTTCACTCCGTCTGGGGCACCTGGCATTGGTCACTGTTGGTAGACAGGATACTGGGCTGGATGGACCTTTGGTCTAACCCAGTATGACCATTCTTATATTCTTAAGGGGTGCTTTGGTGCAGAAGTGACCTCCTGTCTAGTTCGTCCTCAGATATGGTCCTGTGTGGAATTCTGGCACGTAAACAGGTATAAACCCCTAAAATTTCTACCTCAGCTAATTCCAAGGACTATTTACCTAACTGGATACACAAGGATTATGAAATGCATTGCAGGACATGTTTGATTAGTTCAGTCCTTCCACAGTTCAGTGCAGCTGTCAGAATAAATGACTTCGGGGGGGCAGGGGGAGGGGGAGAGTACACATCTGATTAAATAACTCAATAGTTCAGCAGTTCCCAAACTTTAAAACACATGTTGTGTGGGATAAAGAAGCAGGAAGGCCTTTTAAAATTAGCCATTCATGGACAAACAATTAGATTAAAAACAAAACAGCATTTCCCATTCTTCAGCTTCATGCAAGCCCCAGAAAGCCAAGTTTAAGTGAAATCTGCAACTCCTGTACCTGTTTTAGCTGTGGCTTTCTTAAGTCATCGCTGCTAGGCAGCGGAACATTATTGAAACTGGCAGAGACAGCGAGGGCAGAAGTACTGGAGATTTTATTGATATGATTGATCTATCTGGCAATTACCATAGTATCTAAGCACCTTCAATGTAAAATCCATTGCAATAGCAAAGTACTTCATGGAGTCTCTGGCATTTCTCCCTTTTTGGGGAGAAACTCTTCTTGCGAGAGGCTCTGATTTTATTATTCATTTTGGTTTGGGGGTATTAGTGGTAGGGGTTTATTAGGCAGGGAGGGAGTGCAGGTTGCCAAGGTTGTTCTTACAACATTAGCATAGTCTAATGAACAGGACTGCAGCATGGCAGACAGGAGACCTGGGGGGTCTATGCTCAGCTCTGCCACTGACTTGCTATGTGACCTTGGGCAAATCACTTGAGGTCAGATTTTAAAAGTATCGAGGCACCTAAAGATGCAGCTAGACACCTTAGTGGGATTTTCAAAAGCAGTTTCGTGCCCACGACCCATATATTTTAATGGGGAAAATCTGGCCCTGGTGGTGGGAGTTGAGTACCTGTAAGTCCCATTGATTTCAAATATAGCTGTGGACACTCAGCACCTCTGAAAATTAGTCCCTTAACCTCTTTCTGCCTCAGACTCTGCGAAACAGCTCTGCTTTGAGCTCTGAGGCAGAAGAACGTTAAGTGTTAATATTCACAAGGCACTGTTGTACGGAAGCTCACATCCCTGCTCAGTGGGAACTGCCAGACAGGAAAAGTGGGCAGAAAAGTATAGATCAAGTGCTGTCAAAAGGTGACCTCAAGAGCATTAGTGGAGTAACCTTCTGTTTCATTAGAACGAGCAGACTCTGTCAGCAGATCAATGAAATGCTTTTAGCAGTTGTAGCTGGGAGCTCATGTAAAAGATCCCTGGTGGTGGCAATTGTTTCAGCAGGGAGGGGACAAGGATGGGACAGATAGTGGAAGGGCTGCACTTTGAGTAAATTGTTATTTACACTTTCTGGGATTGTCAAAGAAATGCATTGCCCAGCTCGGTTCTGATTTCAGACATTGCAAGAACCATGAGGATTCCAGCCACCTTGCTGCACCTGCTCCTTGTGCATCTCAGCACCTCTCATACAATACACTGGACATACAAAGGTAATGAGTACAAGCAACAACTGCTTTTTAAATGCTGCTGACTCCACCAGGCTGCTAACACAATCACCTGTGCTTGGAGCTAAAGCTTGGCTTTTCAGCTTATTAAAAAATACAACATGGCAGATAATTAATTTCACTTCATTGATGATCGCGTATCTTAAACATGGTTCTTTTCACTGCCAACCTTCTCAATTCCTTTGTGTGATTGGGACACATTGTCAGACAGAACAATAGGTTGCAAATAACGAGAAAAATCTTTACAGGGCTTTAGAATAAAAGCTGACCTTTTGCTGAGCCGGGAAAGAAAAGAAGAGCTTTCTCTTCAGATAACTGCTTGCTCACTATTTTACTTTCACAGCCTGCGGAACAGGGATACAGAGGCAGGGGGCTGTTTGTTTGCATATTTGCCCTCATGTGAAATTTTGCTTAATTCTCAGTTCTTTTCAGATCTGATTCTGTTGAAATCAGTGGGAGTCTTTCCATGGATTTCAATGTGCTGGGAAGCAGGCTGCCACAGTGGGGGGAAACTAAAGTTCTTGATTTAAATTTTTTTTTTTAAATGGCAGTTAGCACATTGGGCTGCTTTCAACAATTACCTTAAAAATCTTTTCACAACATCTCCTGAACATCTGTGCAATTACCTCACTGGTGCATGTCTGGGAATTAAACTACAGTACCTGCAAAAACTGACTTTCCCAAAGTAAAATGAAAGAAAAGAATAGGTCTCAAATGTTGAAAGAGGTTTATAACAATGCAGTAATAATAAATAAATAGAAAACCATTGGTCAGATGCTGAAATAGCTTTGAACAATTCAAAGATTAAAAAAAAATGATTAAAAAGCCAGGCCATCACCTTGTACTGTTGAATTCCCAGCGGGAGATTTCAGCAACAGCTTAAGGCTTTACCTTGGCTGTGGTATTCTGAAATAGATCAATGTGCTATAAATGGCAAAGGGAACTGCTGGAAAAGGAAGAATGGATTTCCATATTGATTCTAAGCCAGAGCAGTGACAGAGGACATAAAAATGCCATAAAGTCCTGAATACAACAGTACAGCGAGAGCAAAGCCTCCAAAGATTAAAGCAGTACTTAATTATTTGGATGGCACTGGGCTTGGGGGCGGGGGGGGGGAAAGATGTTAAATACTTAGATTGAATTGAAGTGGAAATTGAAGCAGAAATGTTATTGCTTTATATATTAAAGGGAGGGAATGTTAGCTAGTGATTTAGAGCAGATGAGTGGCAAACCAGGACTCCTGGGTTCTATTTCTACATCTGTGACCGACTCACAAGTGTGACAAGACACTTAACTCCCCCATGCCTCAGTTTACCACTGTCTAAAAAGGAATTAATATTATTTACCTACCCTAAAGAGGTAGCGTATGGTTTAATCAGTGAAAATAAATCAGTTTGTTATCCTCAAATGAAAGGTGGGACTGAAAGTGCCAATTCTTATTAGTAAAGCATTGACCAGTTACTTTCTTAGCAAAGAGCATTCAAGGGACCAAAGAAGACTCTAGCCAGCAAACTAGACAAAAGTTAGGAAAAAAACACGCAAGAGGTTTAATTGATTTGAAACCTTCTCTCCTTTTCCCTTCCTTATTTTCTTGATAGTGCCTATATAATTAAAAAAAAAGTAGAGAATTTGCTGACAATCCTCCGTGGGCCTCCACCTCCGAGAAACTGAGACAATTGGCTTAGTGCTGTTCACAGCTTTCATTGTAGAAGAACCCAGACTTCATGGCTCTGGCCCCTGGAATAGCTATAAACATCACGGTCTGTATAAACACCACTTCTATTTCAATACAGGTTCAGCCTCCAGCCATTAGTAGAGATGGGATATTAGGGGAGGCAGGTTTCCTGCCTGGTGGTGCCGTTGTCATGCAGCCAGAATGATGCATATTGTCACACTAGGGAAGGTAGATCAGCCTTTCAGGCACTTAGTTCCTGGCGTTATAATAATCAGAGGGGGATGCTCTGCGGCCCTGCTGCTGAGCAAGGAACAACTCATCGCCAATGAGCCAGCAGCACTCATGCCGCCTTGTAAGAACCTGCTCTGCTTCTCCTCGGCCTTGCAGCGGGAGAGCTGGATGAAGTGCACTGGGGAAAGCACTTTGCAGCCTGCGCTGGCAAGCACCAGTCCCCCATTGACATTCAGAAGAGGAAAGTGAGGTACAACCCGCAGCTGATGCAGCTTGAGCTGAGTGGTTACGATGGACCTTTGCAGGGGAACTTCACCATGACCAACAACGGGCACTCAGGTAAGCAGCAGGGGCTTGTCCAACTACCTTCCCTGCCCCAAAGAGGAGGGCAATAGGGCTGTGACATCACTGCTAATCTCAGGAGGGTGGCAGGTCACTGCCTCCACACAGAACATAAGAATGGCCATACTGGGTCAGGCCAAAGATCCATCTAGCCCAGTATCCGGTCTACCGACAGTGGACAATGCCAGGTGCACCAGAGGGAGTGAACCCAACAGGCAATGATCAAGTGATCTCTCTCCTGCCACCCATCTCCACCCTCTGACAAACAGAGGCTAGGGACACCCTTCCTCACCCAAGCAGGGAGTGGAGCATCTCTCCTTCCATAGCAATGGACAATTGACACTACATCTAACCCTAACCAGAGGCTGCAGAATTACCTGGAAACTGAGAACAGGCCTTGGGATTTTCACCTTTACTACCTCATGGAATGACCTAGACAGTCACTATGGCCCAGTCCTGCTCCCCCTGGAGTCAACAGCAGAACTTTAGACCTCTTGGCCTGATCCCAAGAGGTGCTGAACCCTACAACCCCCATGGGCTGCACTGGGAATTGCGAGGGAATGGCCATTAATTCCCATTAGGTAGGGAACAGTAGGCTCTATGCCAGGTGCCAAGCAGCTGTTGGGTGAAATTCACCCCTTGCCGAGGCCTATCTGTTGTAGGCTTCACAGGGACTCAAGTGGTGCTGAAGCCTTGGCCTCCTCCAGTGCGAAGGGGTGAATTTTACCCCCTGCTGTCTTTTTCAATGCAAGAAGTGAAGCAGCAGGCAGGTGTAGGGAATAGATCTTTACCAAGTGTGCAGATAGTCCACACTGTAGAGAGGCCCGTTTGTCCAGTAGCAGCCTGGCCAGTTGCCTTCCATTCCTAAAGGCCAGATGTCACACCCAGCAAAGTCCCTCCTGAAAACTGACCCTCTTTCTCGAGTCCCACTATCATATCTGCAGGACTGGGCCCAATGTTTGCGATTTGTTCATGGGAAAAGATAGAAAACCCTCCCTAGGGTATAGATATTCATTAGTGGGGATCACCCTAATCACACACTGTTCCACCTTTAAATAGTAAATACGGTCGGCCTGGAATACATGCCCTTACATTTCAAATGGTGCCAAGTAGGATGGATTAATTATTACAGTATTGTCAGTATGCATAAAACCCCACTCGCACATTGGTGGAGCAGAACTTTATCACACATATTCCCTGGCATATGCATTGGCATCTTGCCATGGCTAGTCATCCCATTATTGACCCATCACACCCTGCATCCCTTTTCTGGTAGGCTAGGTAGCAGGCATGTACCATGAATTAGCTGGCTGGCAGCAGCATGGATTCCTGTCAGTGAGGGGAGAGAGTCTCTCCTTGCTGAGCAGATACTTTTAGAGAGTTATTCAGGGCACGTGTATGCAGGAAACCAATTAACATGGGGGAAATATTTTTAGCTGACAGAAATCCTACTCTCAGACAAGGTTGTTTTTCTGAGCTCCACTGTCCTGATCTTGCTTATTTCAGTTTCCCGCTTTGTCATCTCATTCTGGTCTCCTAATTTTGCCGATTTCCCCAAACTGCTGGAAAAGCCTGTCAGCAACACACATACAATCAAGAGAAAGAAGAGTCTATTTGCATTTCTCTATGAGACATTGGTTGGGGGGGGGGGGGGGAGAGAAGGAGAAGGGGGATAGAGGGCAGATTCAGCATTATATACTGGCATTTTGTTCGTGTATACGAGTATTAGAACTACAATTCCTTGCATTTTGGGCCTGCTTCTCCCTGGCTTTGCAAAGTCATCATTTGCTCCTGTGCCAGGTGAGTGTAAAATAGAATTCTGCACTCACATCCATGGAAGATTAACTAGGGGAGGATTTGCAACCTCTGTGCACAGACATAAATGACAAGGTACCAGGAGTAAAAGGGGAAATCAGACCACCTGTTTTCAAAACCACTTCTAAAAACCCTTAAAGTAATTCACACAACAACCCTCCTGTGAGGTTGGCAAGTAATATCAGCCTTGTTTTACAAGATAGAAACAAACCCTGAGGGGCTTGATGTCAGAGTTAGGTGCATGCCTGCCTACCTTTGAGGTGTCTGGACCTATGTGAGTTGCTTGAGGCCCCTTGGTGAGTCAGAGCTGGCTTAGAATTTGGGAGTTCCTGGCTCCTAGCCCTCTGCAACATCCTACCTAAATGATGCATCCCTCAGTAAAGAATTTCCTGGCACTGGGGGGGGTGGGAGGAGAAGAGATATTTCAGTCTTCCATCAAAGGCAGCTGGAAGATAAAGAGATTCCCCATCTTCTGTGGAAGATCTTATTCCAAATGGATATTCCTTCACTCCATCTGCACAGGGAGAAGGGACAGATGCAGGGGAGGGACACAAGTGGTGAAACATACTGTCTCCTGAGTGAGACCGCTCTAGTTGTATCTCCAAGAATCATAATGGTTAAGAATGCCTATTTATCACACTTACGCCCAACTGTTCACTTGAGGCTTCTGAGGTCAGTGTTATCTGCTCCACTACCTGCAAATTAATTCTTGCAGCTTTATCTTTCAGGGCTCTCACCATTTTCCTACACTCTCATCATCGAACTACTGACTTGCCAGCCAGGCCATTTTAATAAGGAATGTGAGCTAAATCCCGGAGTCCTTATGCACAGCTGTATTGTAGTCAAGCAGAATTTTGCTACAGGCTTCACGGGGAATGGGAAAAGACTCATTATAGTGCTCTCAAGCAAGAGCCTCAAGCCGGGTCTACACTCAAAGTAGAGTCAACCCAGCTATGTTGCTTAGGAGTGTGAAGAGTGCATGCCCCTAAGCAACGTAGTTAACCCAACCTAACCCCACCTCCTCCCTTGCGTAGACATCTACCTACTGCCTCCAAGGCCTTGTCTACACTTGAAACACTGCTGCAGCTGTGCTGCTTTCACATTTCAAGTGTAGACAAGCCCCAAGTGGGCCACAGCAGGAGAGGTTCTGCACATCTTAAGCTGATGGGAGTTACAATGTTTAGCAGGTTCTTTGCACTAGAGCAGGGTAAAGTTTGTCAGACAAACCTTTTTTGGGGGGCGGGGGGGAATAAACTAGTTTTAGGTTGATGGACAAAAAGATTTTTCAGCTTGGGTTGAATTCAGGGACTAGTCTAGAGGAAAAAAAATTAGAAAGGTGAAATGTTTTGTTTGGACGGCATTGGCCTGGTAAACCCAGGGTTGTGAGTTCAATCCTTGAGGGGGCCATTTAGAGATCTGGGGCAAAAATCTGTCTGGGGATTGGTCCTGCTTTGAGCAGGGGGTTGGACTAGATGACTGCCTGAGGTCCCTTCCAACCCTGATATTCTATGATTAAACCCTCAGTAAAGATAGCAGCATTTGGCTCTTTGGTTTTTAAAGGAGATTACCCCACCAGCAGGAGCAGCCCCATTGAGTTCAGTGGAACTGCTCTCCCCACTAAGCTGTATGCACCGAATTAAGTATTTGCAGCATCAGGACCAGCTGCATCCATTTCTGTTAATCTCATGTCATCTTTTTCTCCTGTCTTGCAGTCCAGATTGATTTACCACCCACCATGCGCATCACCAAAGGGCTCCCAAGCGTCTTCACTGCTGTCCAGATGCACCTGCATTGGGGCGGGCTGGACCTGGAGACTAGCGGCTCTGAACACACGGTGGATGGAATGAGATACTTTGCAGAGGTACCTGTTTAAGGGGAGATGTGCGTCATCCTCATAAAGGGAGGGGTTGCCTTCTTCCCCCTCGTGGGGGGAAAAAGGCAGGAAAATCCCATGTTAAAAGAAAACCTCTGTGGGCAAACAGTTCCCTGTGAATTGCTTTAAGTGTAGGGGGCTAGAAATCTGGAGCAACTCCACTGAAATCCATGGGCCTGATTTGCCACCACCTTGGCTAGTCACCTCCCCTTGTTAGAGGAGAATGCAAAGTGGATGTAGAATGCTACCACTAATGTGAGCGAGAGGAGGATTCGGAAATGGGTGCATTTTACACCCATCCTGTCCAGATGGGTGCAAAGGAGGTAGAAAATTAAGGCACAGCAAGCAGCAAAATTTGGGCCAGGCCTTATTTCTGCCCAGGTTCCATCCCTGCATGCTATGGGCAATAGAGAGATTGAGACAGAAGCAGGGCCAGCTCCAGGTACCAGCGCAGCAAGCAGCTGCCTGGGAAGGGGCAGCACATCCAGGTCTTCAGCGGTGGGTCCTTCAGTCCCTCTCGGAGGGAAGGACTTGCCACTGAAGAATGAAGCGGCGGCGGTAGAGCTGCCACCGAAGTGCTGCCGATCGCTGCTGGAGCCAACCCTGGGCAGAAGCCCCTATAGTTTGAGGTTCGAGTCTGATCAGGCTGTTAGGTTGCAGCCATTGCCAAAAACCAGACTAATTGACCAAGGAGGGGGTTATTAGAATAAAGTACTAGCAAGAATAGAGAGAGGGGGTGAAAATCTCTGTTGTTCCACTAGCCAAGGCTCTTTCATGTTGTTTAGAAATAAGACTCCAGCCCTTGACTGTAAAAGGTTCCCCGACTGCTTTATCCACTGTCTTCCGCATGGTTGCTCTTTGCTTACAGTGGCAGGCCAAAGTTCACCACATGCATTGTGATGTGTGTGTGTGTGGGGGGGAAAATACAGAGCTAGAATTAATCTCCATCTTAGCTGTTTGCCCCAGGGCCCATTCTGTTACAGCCCAGTTCACAAAAGGGAGCTGCCAAGCCTTGGCAGACAAGATCATGTGCAGCAAAGGGCCAGCCCTCAGAAAGCAACAAGGATGGCAAATGCTTTCCTCCGTCTGATGCTTGTAGCTGCGGAGTTGCAAAGGCAGTTTAATAGGAGCTCAGGGAATACGTTAATACATTTTAATTTTTTCCTTATATTAGGCCTGATCCTGAACACAATTAAATGAAAAGGAAAAACAATGCTCATGGCAGCCAAGGGGGTTTGGATCAGACCCGTAACATTTGTTTTCTCCAACTGCTCTTTAATTGCAATCATTGCAAGAAGGGGCATCAGATGTTTTTCCTTCCTACTTTTAAAAACCAGGAGGGAATCCCGATTACTAGTAATACACAGTTATTGGCTCTTTGGTTGGCAATTTGGTCAGCCCTCAGGCCAAACCACCTTTGCAAAACCAAGGTTTGCTGCTGCACAAGGACTCTCTTCAGCATCTGTTCACAAGCCTCACCTCCACAGGCAGCAAGCAAAGAAAGGTCTTCGTGCATTAAAGATCAATGGTGGGACCCTACCTGCAGCTAGTAGCTTTAAGGAAGAGGAGGAAAGTGGGCATTGCACTAGCACCTAAAGGCCCCAAATGTGAGGAGGGACCTACTATGCTAGGTGCTGTACAAACACAGTAAGAGTCAGTCCCTACCCTGAAGGCTTTGCATTCTAAAGAAAGAGATTAAGTGACTTGGCCAAGGTCACAAAGCAGGTCAGTTGCAGAGCCAGGATTAGAACCCAAAGTATCTAAGTCCAACACACCAGCTACTGTGGGCCATGCTCCTGGTTTAGTCACACCTGCACAATCCCAATCGAACACAAGTTTGTGATGAAGAATTTGGCCCTAAATGTTTAAGTGTCACAGAGAATAGAAATTTGGTCCTAAAATATTTTCCCATACCCATGTTGCCGAAGTCTTGGGTGTCTGCATTCAGGTCAGCAGGACCAGGAGACGGTTGGGCACTGGCTATCCCTTCAGTCTGAGACTTATTTCAAGAGCTGGAGGCAGCAAAACCACAAGTCCCCAGCCTTGGACTGACCTTGTCTTGTTCCCCACAGCTGCACATTGTCCATTACAACTCCGGCAACTACTCCAGTTTTGAAGAGGCAAAAGACAAGCTGAACGGGCTGGCAGTGCTTGCTTTCCTCTATGTGGTAGGTTGTAGCTCTGCAGGGAGAGGGAACAGGTTGGTGAGTAGGTATGGGACATCATTATTAGTAGTAATAGTACTGCAGTAGCATGTAGTGGGCCTAACCGAAGTGTATTTGTTGGAATTGTAGGCGGTCACTTTAAGAACAAGGGTCAGAACTAGCTTGCAGGCTAGGGGGGCTCTGATCGGAGTCAATCTGGAAAGAACCAGCTTAAAGCTAGGTGGGGTGAATTGTGCCCCTCTGCCTTAGGGAGCAAGCCTGTTCTCTCCCCATTTTGGGGTGCTTGTGTAATTCTGAATGCTAAGGAATAGAGGAGAGTCACACTGTAGCCTTCCAACAGGAGTATTTAGGTTTCCATCTGATTTCTGCATGCATGCTGTGAACACAACACCAACCAGTGCAGAGCCCCATTGGGAAGGGCACTGTATGAACACATAGTAAGACAGCCCCGTCTTTGCAGATTGACCAGACAAGGGGATACAGGGGCACAGGGAGGTGAAAGGACATGCTCAAGGGTAGTAGCAGTTAGAAGACAGAGTTGGGGGGAGAGGGAGAGAATCCAGAACTCCTGCCCTAATCCAGTGCACTATTTTCTGGACCACAACAGTGGTGGAAGGTGCTTGCTATAGACATTCCTTATGCTTGCTGTAGGTTATTGGCTTTTCAAGGGTCACCAACTGCAGAACACTACTGAGATGGGTCATCACCCCTCAGCTCATGCAGCGGTAGAAGGCAGACAGAACACCACCAGAAGCTCAGTTTGGCCAGGAGGGCTTTTGTGAAGGATGGGAATGGACATTAAGAGTTACCATCCACAGGACATGCCAAGGTTGTTGTTCTGAACTATTTGTTAGACTGTCACTGAGCTCAGGAGTGGGCTAGAGTCTCCAGAGACAGGGGGTAAACCCCAGCAGGTGCAGAGAAATCCACTCACCCCTTTCTCTAGGGGGCAACATGAGCTCCACAGCAAAAAGCACATTGGCACAGGGGCAGCTCTGCAGCACCCAACACAAAGGAACACAAATTGGAATGGTCACCACAACGGAGTTCACCTGCCTGGTAACAGAAATAACATGATCCGAGTCCTTGCAGAGACCCTGCTTCATGCTTGGAAATATTTCCAGAGTAAGATTTTTGTGGAGTTCCATGCATTTGAAAGGTTTTGGAATTAAATCTATTTAGGCACAGAACACACATGGCAGGTTCTGCTCCCCCACCCCCAAAGTGCTCCTTTTCCCTGCTCTGGGCAGAGCCCTGTTTGAAATGAAATAAGAATTCATTCCCCATGGCCCATTCAGTCTCTGCCGAGACTGCCCGTGGCCAGAACACCCTCTCCCTAGCCCTACCTCATGGCAGGGGATGGCCTTTCAGGCACCTCATCTTCCAGGAAGACCCAAGTGGGAAATGAACTTTCCACAGTCCAGACTACCTAAAGCAAGACTTCCCTTCAGGGTAGGGTTGCCAACTTTCTAATCATGCAAAACCAAACACACTAGCTATGCCCTTGAGGCACTGTCCCGCCCCTTCCCCAAGGCCCCACCCCCCTGCTCATTACCTTTCCCCTCCATCCGTAACTCCCCCCCAGCTAAAAGAACCAGCTAAAAGCTAGGTGGGGTGAATTGTGCCCCTCTGCCTTAGGGAGCAAGCCTGTTCTCTCCCCATTTTGGGGTGCTTGTGTAATTCTGAATGCTAAGGAATAGAGCAGAGACACACTGCAGCCTTCCAACAGGAGTATTTAGGTTTCCATCTGATTTCTGTATGCATCACCCCCACTGTCACTGGGCTGGGGTGCAGGAGGGGGTGAGGGCTCCCCTGGGGATGCAGGCTCTGGAGTGGGGCTGGTGATGAGGTACAGGAGGGGGCTTCAGGCTGGGGCCAGGACATTCAGAGTGTGGAAGGGGGCTGTGGGTTGAGGCAGGGAGTTGGGGTACAGGAGGGGGTGAGTGCTCTGGGCTGGGGCCAGGGATGAGGAGTTGGGGGGGCTCAGGGCTGGGGGGTTGGAGCTCAGGGGGTTACCTCAGATAGCTTCCAGTCAGCAGCATAGGAGGGTTAAGACAGGCTTCAAGCATGTCCTACCTCCACACTGCACCCCAGAAGCATCCAGCAACAGGTCCAGCTTCTATGTGTGTGTGGGGGGGAGGTAGAGGGCAGGGCAGAAGGCACCACACGCTGCTCTCGCCTGCAAGCATCATCCCCCCCCAGCTCCAATTGGCCACAGTTCCCAGACAATGGGAGTGCAGAACTGGTGCTCAGGGCAGGGGCAGCACACAGAGCCCCATGCCCCCCCAACCCACAAGGGGACCTGCTGACTGCTTCCAGGACACAACACAGTGCCAGAACAGATAGGGACTAGCCTGTCTTAGCCCTGCAGCACTAAAAACCAGACACCTGGCAACCCAACTTCAGGGGTCAAAATTTTTAAGTCTTTCCACACAATTTCTAGTGACCTTAGAATCATAGAATATCAGGGTTGGAAGGGACCTCAAGAGGTCATCTAGTCCAACCCCCTGCTCAAAGCAGGACCAATTCCCAACTAAATCATCCCAGCCAGGGCTTTGTCAAGCCTGACCTTAAAAACCTCCAAGGAAGGAGACTCCACCACCTCCCTAGGTAACGCATTCCAGTGCTTCACCACCCTCCTAGTGAAATAGTGTTTCCTAATATCCAACCTGGACCTCCCCCACTGCAACTTGAGACCATTGCTCCTTGTTCTGTCATCTGCCACCACTGAGAACAGCCGAGCTCCATCCTCTTTGGAACCCCCCTTCAGGTGGTTGAAGGCTGCTATCAAATCCCCCCTCATTCTTCTCTTCTGGAGACTAAACAATCCCAGTTCCCTCAGCCTCTCCTCATAAGTCATGTGCTCCAGACCCCTAATCATTTTTGTTGCCCTCCGCTGGACTCTTTCCAATTTTTCCACATCCTTCTTGTAGTGTGGGGCCCAAAACTGGACACAGTATTCCAGATGAGGCCTCACCAATGTCAAATAAAGGGGAATGATCACGTTCCTCGATCTGCTGGCAATGCCCCTACTTATACAGCCCAAAATGCCATTAGCCTTCTTGGCAACAAGAGCACACTGTTGACTCATATCCAGCTTCTTGTCCACTGTGACCCCTAGGTCCTTTTCTGCAGAACTGCTACCTAGCCATTCGGTCCCTAGTCTGTATCAGTGCATGGGATTCTTCCATCCTCAGTGCAGGACTCTGCACTTGTCCTTGTTGAACCTCATCAGGTTTTTTTTTGCCCAATCCTCTAATTTGTCTAGGTCCCTCTATATCCGCTCCCTACCCTCTAGTGTATCTTCCAGGCCCAAACCCTTCCTTCTTAGCTAGGAGATTAGACAGCCTTCCTTCCAGAGCTCACACAATGCTTCTCCACAGCCCTTTTAAGTTTTCCACCACCAGTTTCACCTAGGTAATCAATAAGATCTTTCAAAAAGAGAAAACTCAAAATAAAGCCTTCCCAACACAAGCTCGCTCTCTCTCCAAGGCTCCTTGCAGGGTATCATGCAGCCTTCTACTCTACCTTGGAAACCAGCTGGCAAGGAATCGTCCCTTGCTTCTTCAGAAGGTCTTACAACAACCTTCACCCATCTCTAACTCAGTTCTTTGTCTCTCTACCCATGCCTCTCACTTATCTACCCTGACCTGCTCGGCGGGTCATGTGATCCACCAGTCATATGACCTTTATTTTTCCCACCTGGGGAGAAGAGCTGGCTGAGTTACAGGTGAGGCTGACATCCAGCTCTTCTCTATGGGCCAGACAGCTGCTGATGCTGCCAGACGAGGTGGCCAATTATTGGCAGTCGTTTTTGTGATGTAGACACTTGCCCCCTGGAACTGGGCAGAGACCCACTAAATTCATGTCACACAGGCTACCAAACAACCCTGAAATGGCCACTGTGGATAAATCTGAACCAGCCACATTAAAGGTGAAGTCTTCATAGTCTATCACCAATCTCCGGAGCCATCCCGACCCTTTATTAATTTAAATTTGCTTTTTCCTCCCATTGTAAAAAAAGCTCAGCTCCATTTTTTCCCCTTGAAGACCTTGAGCACAAATTCCCGCAGCTAGAAAGTGACACCCGGACTCTCATGGAATGACAACCAGTCACTCCCTCCCTGGTCACACTGGCAGTTCTATACAAAAAAAAGGCTTATGCCTCTCTTCCTTTGTTCAGCGTGTTTACTTAGTGCATCAAACCCCCAAGCCTCTCCCCAGCGCATTGCTGGAGCAGCCAGGGGCTGATCTTTCCCTGCTCAAAGGGTAGCAGCTCCTCCATGGCTCAGGCTTCCAGTCTGGAGTAGCCTGGGGCACAGGACTGGTGGATGTGCCTAATGTATTGCACAGTGTGAGCCCCTTGGGACCTGGCTCCGGGGAATGCATGGGATTAGCACTCCCTGTGCCGCCCTCATGCACTGCCCTCTCCTCATGTCGCAGAACCACACTGCTTCCATTGCAGACAGGGTCCAACTCCTTTGCCTGCGCTGGAGGATGAGTCAATTTTTCCTCTTATGGCCTCTTCTCTTTACCCCGGGGGTGGGGGGAAGGGTGGGAGGAGAGAGGTGAAACATGCCTGTGGACCATGATGTGGCTCAGCTTTTCATGGTCCTTGGTGGGGTCCTGTCCCCATCTGAGATTATTTTGAAGGCCCAGGCTCCTTGGGCCAGCAGCTCCCTTCTGCCAAGTGTAAGGACTCGGTACTACGGGCATCTCCTGCTGGTACAAAGAGCAAGAGTCTGAGATCAGAGCTGTTTAAGGGAGGGCGTCCTAGCCCAGGAGCGGGGCAAGGTGAGCTGATACCCTACCCCTACCACTCTACCCACACCCTTGCAGACTAAGCTGGACAACCGCTTAGTACAAGCCCTGGGGGAAAGCTGCAAAGTGGCAGATGTTAGTAGGTAAAGCGAGGGCCCCGCAGGACATGGATGTGAGTGAGGGGAGGAGGAGCAGCATCGAGACAAACAGAATAGAAGCAGCGGAGCTGGATGAATGACGGAAAAGAAACGTTACTGGTAAATAATAATAGGGAGGAGGGATGCTCATTTAGGGAATGGGGATGGGATCCAGGAGAGTTGGGCTCAACGCCCAGGCCAGCTCTGCCACAAACTCCATGGGTGACCGGGGGCAAGTTATTTAGCCTCAGATTCTCAATGGTATTTAGGTTCCTAGCTTCCATTGAAATCAGCTGGGCCTGGGCCTCAGTCTCCTCATCTGTAAGCTGGGACCAATAATAACACTCCCTTTCTCCCACCTGTTGTCTCTCTGATCTGTTTAGACTACGAGTTCTTTGTGGCAAGGAGCATCTCCTGCTCGATGTATATACAGCACCTTGTACGATGGGGCACCAAGGGCACTGGAACCATTTGTATTGTGGGGGTGCTGAGACCCATTGACCCAAGCTGTAAACCCTGTCTATGCTGGAAACCATTTCAAGTCAGGGGGTGCTGTAGCACCCCCTGCATCCCTAGTTCCAGCACCCATATGGGGCACCCCTCTGATTTGGGGCCTCTCGGTAGGGTGACCAGATGTCCCGATTTTATAGGGACAGTCCAGATATTTGGGGCTTTTTCTTACATAGGTGCCTATTACCCCCCACCCTCTGTCCCGATTTTTCACACTTGCTATGTGGTCACCCTACCTCTAGGTATTATTGTAATAGGAAGAAATTGTAACAGCATAACTATTTGCTGTGTGGGCAGGAAAGCCCAAATGAGTGACCACGGGAGTGCTGTGACCGGCTTTAGGTCATGGAAGTGGCTGAATGTCTGTATGTTCACTGCTCTTACAAACTGGACTCAGAGGTCTGGCTCTCTGCCGGGAAAGGGTCACCCCTCCCTCTCTTTTCTCTCTCTGGGAAGCACAACTCAGCTGCCCACCGCCATCAACAGAGCATTGTTCGTCTCCTCCAGGCTCCAGCCGCTTGAGAGCTTCGTGCTAATTTCAAAGGCCTGAGCGCTGCTTCATGTTGACAAAAGCTGCAGACAGGGGTCTGCGGTCCTAGCAAGAGATGATTTGACATGGCAGTTGAGATCCCGTTGTGGTGCGATAAAGAGAGGCATAACCTCGCTCCGTTCCAGAGCTCCTGCTGACAAGACGCTTCCAGGCACTGAAAAAGGGCATCTCCCTCTCTTCCTCACACTTCGCAGTTCATGAGAGGCATTGATCAGAGGCTGAGGGGATCAAGACTCCTGGATTCTCTTCCCAGCTATGGGAGGGGAGTGGTGTCTAGTGGTTAGCGCAGCAGAGACTGAGTCCGGATTGCTGGGTTCTGTTTCTAGCACTGGGAGGACAGTGTGGTCTAGTGCTTAGTGCAATGGGGCCAGAAGGGGCAGGACTTGTGAGTTCTACTCCCAGCTCATACACTGAGCTTAGGGAACTCATTTAGGGCTAAAAAAAGTATAGGACCTTAGGCCCAAATTTTCAGGATGTGGTTGCTTAACATTGGGCATCTAACTCACTACTGAGACACTTCCTGAGTCATAACTGGCTTGATTGTCAGAGGTGCTGAGCACCCACAAATCTTATGGAAGTCAGTGGGATCTGACAATCAAGCCAGTTATTTAGATGCCTAAATACAGACTTTGATGCCCAACTTTACATGCCCAAAGTTTTAAAACGTCAGCCTTAGTAGCTGTGTGCCTCAGTTTCCCCCATCTAACACACAAGAGAGCACTAGGATGCTTTAGTGTGTATGTAAGAGGAGGACACGTGGGAGGAGCCCTGCACCCTCTAAGGCTCCAGCACTCTTGTGCAATTCAGTGCAGGCTTCTAGCTTGAGGATCCATAATGACAAGTGTGGTTATTACTCATGAAAATATCCAGTCCCTGAAGAAATCCAGCGCCAGTATTTGGCCGTGTGAGCTCCTGCCTCAGTGAATCTCACATGCTGAACTGAGCTAGAACTGGTGCTGGGTTGACTTTTACGTATTTTATTCATCAAGCCCTGTTCTCTTTCTAGGATGGGAATTTTGAGAACACCTACTACAGTGAATTCATTTCCAACCTGGCCAAAATCAGGTTTGCCGGTAAGTCCCTGGCACCCCTCTCCATTCTTGTTGCCCAAAACGTCAGTACTTGTAAATGCTGGGTACATCTGGGCCTAAAGGGAGACAGCCGCAGGGCAGGGCAGGGCAGGTGAGCTCACTGGGAAGTTCTGTTTCATTCTCATGGATAAGGTCAGATAGATCTTGGCCTGGTTGGTGAATGGCATGGGAGACTGGGATTATTATTTGCCTGGGTTTAAGGTGCAGTGACCATTGCAAGGTCAGATGTCTCATGAGCCAAAGGTCACATATCGCTATCAGAACTTAACATGTTCTTCCTTGTCGTGCATAACAGGACCCAGGTCTGTGACTGACCCAGCCAGAGGTCCCAAACTGATGGGGACTTTCCCTTTCAGTTGTAATTTACCAGCCGCACAGGTGCCCCATGCATTAGCTCAATGGGTTCCATGGGCTTTGCTGGACCCTGCAGTTGTTACTGGGAGAAGGGGGGGAGGCTAGTAGTCAGCTTGCTGCATTTTTTAAAAAACAAATTACCGGTATATATCAAGTTGCAGTTAAATAACTAGGTAACTTCAGCCATACCCCACTGCACACCTCTGCAGCATCTCTCCTTCCCCACACATGGAGGAAACAATGGTGCTGATTGCAGAATCATCCTTCCATTCTTAAGCAAGCCATGACATCCTGTTAAAGGGAGGGACCTCTTCCTGCCTCCACCAGAGCTTGCTACATCGAAAAAAATAGTCTCGCAAAAAACAAACAAACCAAAAACCACTACAGCAACCCAGTATTAACACAATATGCTGGGCTGTTGGTTTGGGGCTGCCCTGGGATTTCCGGAGCTGATTCTCATGGACAGGTGAACACACCTGCGTAATCAGGTCTTTCTTGTGAACACCAAACTGGTTCTCAGTCCACAAAACCCACCCTTGCATTATGTATAGGGCAAATTCCATAGGGAACTTGGAATGTCTAGAATCATAAAAAATATTCTTCTTCTTAATACCTGGCCCTTATATAAAGTGGTTTTTATTTTCAAAGTGCCTAGAGCAGGAAAAGAACTATTAAATCAGCTTATCAAGTATGATTATTGTTATTTATCTCTATTATAGTAGCACATATAGACACTAGCCCCACTATGCTAGGTGCCGAGGTGCTGTACAGACTAGAGGTGGAAGAAAATTTTCATCAAAACAGGTTTCCATCATAACGTGTCCTTTCAACCAAACTGAAATGGTTGGGTGAAAGTGAGTAGCCATTTTGAGGAAATTTCATTTAAAAAAATTGGAGAAAACGTATTTTAAAAACATCAAAACGTCTTTTTTCAACATTTTCAGAACCGTTTTGACTATTTTTGTTTTGTAATTTATTTTGTATAAAAAATAGAAAATCTAAACAAATCATTTTGCATTTATTGAAATGAAATGTGTCAAAGGACCTGAAGTTAATTTTATTTTTTTGGAAGGTCATTTCATGAAAAATGTCTAAATTCTCATCTTGATTTGGGATGAAGATTTTTTCTCAGGACAGAAAACCTGTTTGCAGTCAGCTCTAGTACAGATGTAACAAAAAGACAGTCCCTGTCCGTCTGCTTTTGCTTGGCTCTGTCACTGGCCTAGTTCCTGGTGCATTTTGGGAAGAGATTTGTCAAGTGTCTGTCCACAGCATCCAGGACCAGTCCTATGCTTTCCTCTCCTTGGTCATCATGTAGCTATGTTTTGTTGCCTTTTTAGGACAATCAACCAAGCTCAGTTCGCTGGATGTCCAAGCCATGCTGCCCGAAAACCTCTCACACTTCTACAGGTATCAGGGTTCACTGACCACACCGCCCTGCTCGGAGAGCGTGATCTGGACAGTTTTTGATTCTCCCATCATCCTATCACACACGCAGGTAAGGCCCCCTCTGCTGCTTGCCAGATGTGATAGCCTTTCCTCCTTCCAGGCAGCCTCTCTTTAATTTTCTCCACACCTCCACTCTCCCTTGTCTGGTGCTTTCGAGGGGACTGGGGTAATTATTTGCCACGTTACAGGGCCATGAGGAGGTATGTGGCATTTTGTAGAGGAATGAAGTCACAGAGAAGCATGAAGTTATAGTGATGTCTTGACATAATAGTGCTCAGTCCTTCTCTAAGGCCTTCCATCCAGGAAAGTCACAGTGCTTTACAGACAGGAATGAATGTAGCTTCCCTTTATACAAGGTAGGTCAATAACATTATCCCATTTTACAGCTGGGGAAACTGAGGCAAAGCAGTTAAGTGACTTGCCCAAGACCACAGTGTTAATCTATGGTACAGAACCCAGGCCTCCTGATTCCCAGTCCCCTGCTCTTAGCCAGTAGTTGTAGCTCTTTCCTGATGCAGGGGGATGATTTTCATCATTTCCCACTCTCCTGTGTTCTTGGGAAGAGTAAGGTGTTTACCCCTCTCTGTCCCTTTTCTGGCTGCACAAGAAGCTGGGGCTAGATCTAGGTAATGCTGGGCCATTTGCTTAGCACTGCAGCATAGCGAACACGCCTGTGACCAATGCTCCAATTGCTTTACCTGGCACTCACACGTGAGACTCTATGACAGACCCAGGTGGCTGATCATTGGCTTGTAGATTTAGGGTTATGAATGCTCAACCGGTCACACTGCTTGACAGAGGTAGTGTGGTCCAGTGGTTTGAGCATGGTGCTGGGTGCCAGGAGATCCCACATTCTAATCCTGGTCCTGACAGTAACTCAACATGATAATACTTACTTGCCTCATGGGGTGTAGTGAGAATAATATTTGCCAGGCCTTTGAGGGTCCAGTCCCTGCTCTGCCACAGACTCCCTGCATGACCTTCACCTCTCTGTGCCTCGGTCTCCTACGTCAGCAGCTGTCGACCTTTCCAGGCTACTGTACCCCTTTCAGGAGTCTGATTTGTCTTGCGTACCCCCAAGTTTCACCTCGCTTAAGAACTATTTGCTTACAAAATCAGACATAGAAATACAAAAGTATCACAGCACACTGTTACTGAAAAAAATGTTGACTTTCTCATTTTTCTCATATAATTATAAAATAAATCAATTGGAATATAAATATTGTACTTACATTTCCGTGTATAGTATATAGAGCCAAGTCACTGTCTGTATGAAACTGTAGTTTGTACTGACTTCACGAGTGCTTTTTATGCTTTTGAAAAACTAGGCAAATATCTAGATGAGTTGATGTACCCCCTGGAAGACCTCTGCGTACCCCTGGTTGAGAACCACTGTCCTAGGCCCTCCAATGGGTATAGAAAACACTGACCATGACTATTTGAGAGAGCGTCTGTGTGAGGATCCATCTATTTGCAAAGCACTCTGGGCGACGTGATACACTGTAGTGCACATTATTGGTGTTTGGCTGACCACTCCTAACAATCGTTGTAATCAAAGATGGCGGAGAAGCTTCTGTAATTTATTATTTATAAACAGGCACAAAAAGAAACCCAATATAGAAGTGTCATTAATCATACGACTATGACTGTACCTATTGGAATTAGAGAGTGCTGGCTCGTATTCTCTCGGCTGCTGCTTAGACATCCCCACTCAGCACAAGCCAGACTGCTAATTCAAAGGGTTTATAGTCTGAGGTTATTGAATCTCTAAACTCTCTAGGCCAAATTCAGCCTTGGCATGAACAGGTGCGTCTCCACCCAGAGCGACTCTCGGCCTTTCCCCCAGCCAAACTAGCGGCGCAAGAGTGGCAGCTGCAGCCACATCTTGCAGCCACAGTGGTTTAAGCTAAAATCTCAGTACAGTACAGCACAGATTAGCTGATGTCTGGCAAGCGCAACAAAACTCCCTGCTCAGTTAAATGCAACAGGGCCAGAACCCAGCAAAAATACAAACAGCAAGGAAGACCAGCCAGAGCCAACCAGCAAAACTGCTGAGGCTGAGTTTTTGCTAGATACAAAGCCAGGAGCATAACGAACTCGCCCACCAGCAGGCCCTTGGGATAAGATAATTACAGAATAATAGTTATTTTTAGAAAAGTGACTCTCTCTTGTTTATATTGGCTGTGTGTAAATAGAGGCGTTATTTCAGCTAGGGGCCGGTGCAGGTTTTGTCTGCATGCCAGACGAACATTGGTCCAGTCTCCAGCCTAGGCATTAGGCTGTGCTGATGACTCCACGCTGCACACAAAGGGGAACTGTTGATGAGTGATTACAGGTGGCTCCTGTACACCCAAGAGTGATCAAACCCCTTCAGGAAGGACGGGACGCTGCCTCTTGTCTAGATCTGCGAGGGCATTTAGCATAGGGCACGGACCCAGCATAAGCAACATCAATAAGCTGAGAACACCAAGGAGCTTTAAATGATGAATTATTTTCCTTAGGCAAATAATGTGTGTAACCTTCTCTTTAAGTCACAGCAGAGACAGGAATGGGGTGTGTGTGATTGTGGTGAATTTGCATCTAAATAAGGGGCTGTGCATTCTAATGGGGACAGTTCAAAGGCCCCCTGGCAGTTGTCGTTAAGCAAAATAATAGGACTCATTGCAAAATCCCCATCACATGCATAGCCTGGTTAGGTGTCAGAACAAACTTCCTCTTCCACTTAGTTCAGCCATTGCCCTTGAGTCTGACAGGGGCCATGCTCCTGTTCTACGCCGGTGTCTCTTCCCCTTGCTCATGCACCTCAGTTCTGACATGTCAACACCCTGATTCTGGGCCTCTACACACTGCTGCTGGGAACAAGCCTCCCAACCCGGGGAGCAGACTCACGCTAGCGGGGCTTGAGGTAGCGCACTAAAAATAGCCCAGCTGACCCCGTGAGTCTGAGCCCGAGTCTGCACCAGAGCCTCAACGTCCACCCTGGCTGGCGTGAGTCTGTCGAGCTGGGGGCGGGAGGCTCACTTCCAGCGACAGTGTAGACATACCCTACCTAGTGCTGCAACTGCAAGGACTCATTCGGCACGATCGGCAGCTACCGCGTTATTGCTCTGGTGAGGGGTGTTTTTTCTTTCAAAGAGCTAGCCACCTATTTCCCCCTCCATAACAAGCCCGTGTTGCTTAAAGATCAAGCTGCTGGAGAACACCTTGCTGGACTGGCAGAACAACACCCTGCGGAACGACTATCGGCACGCTCAGCCGCTCAACGACAGAGTGGTGGAATCATCTTTCAAGGCCAAAGGCACCAAAGGTAAGAGTGGGGCTGGGTCCGGTGCCTAGGGTAGAACATAGCATCAGAGGGGTGGCTCCAGGTAGGCCTGCAGGCGAGGAATAAAAAAACCATTTGAAGTGAGTTTAATTTGCAATCAGTTAAGCAGGGCAACCCAAGACTCACACTCAAGGAGGGGTTAACGGTACCCTCGGACTACGGGTAAGGAAAGGTGCAGGGGTATATTGTGTCCAATTGCCATGACATCTCCAATATCTACTAGCAGAAACAACATGATCTAAGGTACTTATGGCTCTTATTACTGTAGTATCTGAGCGCTCCACAATCTTTAACAGATTTATCCTCACAAGCACTGTGTGAACTAAGGAAATATTATCCCCAATTTAGAGACAGGGAGCTGAAGCACACAGACTAAATGACTTGCCCAAGGTCACAGAGTCTGTCTGTGGCAGAGCAGGGAATTGAGTCCCAGGCTAGCGCCTTACCTACTAAACCATCCTGCCTCATCACAGGCAAGGATAAGCATGGCCAGCACGGCACCACTGACTGAGAGCCCACAATCAAGGGATTTTTTGAGAGAGAGAGAGAGAACTTTTTGCATATTGAGCCCCGTGCAACATGAACTGTCTGCCAGTCCAACAGAGGCGAGTGCTAATGCTATTTTAACAGGAGGTGCCTGGAAGTGAGACCTGGCACAACTCTGGGTTTGTGAGAATTTGGGGTCTGTATGACGCATCACCACTTGTGCAAGACCCAGTGTGTTTGCTGTAGCGTAGGTTTGGACCTTTCTCCCAGCACCTTTGACCCCCAGCGGGAAGAACATTAGCAATAAACTAACAGGGACATAATTTCAGACACAGGCAACCTACCATGTTAAAAATCTCTCTCCAGGTTCATAGGCCACTAGACAAATTACTTTTGCTCAGTGTCTTTCATACAAACTGTATCGTGGAGTGCTTTGTGGAGTTTAACAGCGGGAAAGAGAGAAGGGGAGAGAGGGACACACACCCAGGGAGAAATGATCACAAGCCAAACCCAGGCTAGGTGTAGACAAGAAGGGTCAACCCATGGGTTTAGTCTACACTACAAAGTTTTGCCGACATAGCTATGGTAACTAGGAGGGTGGGGGAAGGAATCGCACCTCCTAGCCAACCCAACTACGCTGACAAAATCCCCAGTATAGATGCAATGATGCCAGCAGAAGAGTGCGTCTGTCAGCTTAGCTAATGGTTTATCTGTGCTGGTCGAACGCCCCCTTCTGTCAGCTTATGCTGCATCTCCACCAGGGGACTCTGCCAGCACGGCTGTAGCAGTATAGTTGTACTGTACTGACAAAGCATCTGCTGTGCAGATGAGCACCTGGTCCCATGGAAGTCTGTAGTAAGACGCTCACTGCTGTCAATGGGAGTAGAACTTGGCCTGTTGGTTCCCATCAAATGGTGGCAGTTTTGCCATTGTTCGCTTAACAGATGGCAAAGATGAGGCCATGTAGCCAGGGACAACTGCCCCTCAAACAATTCCCCACCCCAAGTGGTGCACAGGGGAAAGAGACCCCAATTTAAAAGAGAGGCGCCCCAAAAGCTCCCGGTGTTTGGAAGCTGGAGAAATATCCCAGCTGACCATGAATTGGTGCGTATCAGTGATTGCTGTTCTCTCACTGATCTAGAACTCTGTCTGCCGGAAGAACTCAGCTCAAAACTGGAGCAAATACAGACTCAGCTCCAGGATCTGAAGAAGCATCTGCTGGCTGGAGTGGGCCTGACCGGTAAGAAACTTCCAGCCACTTCTATTTCCATGAGATTCACTTGCACAGGAAGTCACCATCTATATCTCCCCCTACTGGGGAGCCCACAATGGCTCTGCCCGTGGATGCCTCAGCGTCAGCAGGTGCCATGTGGACATACGAGTAGAATTTGGTCCTTTATTTGGTCCCACTGGAGAGCTTCCATCAGTCGTAACATAACTAAGCTTACCTTAAGGCCAGCTGTTAGACAGGCACAACCATCCCACTGCCCTACTCTAGTGGCTCCAGAGATCAGCACATGAAAGAATAAAAACTCAGAGCATCACTATGGTAGCATGGAGTATTGTTATCCCCATTTTACAGATGGGGGAACCTGA
Source organism: Trachemys scripta elegans (assembly GCF_013100865.1). Classification (NCBI taxonomy): domain Eukaryota; kingdom Metazoa; phylum Chordata; order Testudines; family Emydidae; genus Trachemys; species Trachemys scripta. The sequence goes on from NC_048316.1 coordinate 10,155,446, forward strand.
GGCATTGAGACTTAAGTGCTGCATTCATAAAGTCATGGTTTCCAGGAATCACATCCCCTTTAATCCTGAGAGGCTCATTTGTCAGGCATTTAGAACCAGCAAACTAGTCTCGTATCAATTGGAAATCTATCAAGAAAGATGGGCCACGCCTGGATCTTGTCATCTGAGCTGCCTGCCCCACACAACTCTGAACTTTGGGAGTTCAGATTAACTGGGACCTGGATCCAAGCCACTCCTGGTTTTGATTTACAGAACTACATATCAACGACATCAAATTGTACCCATCTCTACCTGAAATAGTCATTATAGCCGGGGGAAAAAGGTGCATTGGACCTGAAATACACTTTACACCCCCAAATATCTGTCCACATGCACATACGATTCTCCCCCGCAACCTCACCTCGTTTACTGGTACCTTCTGGTATGCTGGCCTGTTGCAATGAGAAGTTATTCTAAGAGAAGCCTCCTGAACCAACATTGGAAGGATAGGCCAATCACAGCAACATCATTTATGGAAAGTACCACTCTTTTAGGGGGGTCAAGGGGAGGGAATCTTAAGGATTGAAGAGAGAAAGACGCACAGTTGCAAACTTCTCTGCCCCAAATGAAGGTCTTTCACATTCTCCTCTCCCCCTGTGCTCCATTACATGATACCATCCAGAATCTACAACGTTAAACACCTCTTTTCTTCTTTCTTTCCCAATTTTCTGAGGGATTTTGTTGCCCAGGAAAGTGAGGAATCAGTAGTGCAGGGGTAGGCAACCTATGGCACGCGTGCCGATGGCGGCACGTGAGCGGATTTTCAGTGGCACTCTCACTGCCCAGGTCCTGGCCACCAGTCCGGGAGGCTCTGCATTTTAATTTAATTTTAAATGAAGCTTCTTAAACATTTTAAAAACCTTATTTACTTTACATACGACAATAGGTTAGTTATATATTATAGACTTATAGAATGAGACCATCTAAAAACATTAACATGTATTACTGGCACGCGAAAACTTAAATTAGAGTGAATAAATGAAGACTCGGCACACCACTTCTGAAAGGTTGCCGACCCCTGCAGTAGTGTATCACCTCCTCCTATGCCTGTCCATTCCCGATAGTCCTATGTTATCCTCTTGGCCACAGTCTCTCTCCCCTTCCTCTGAAGTCTCCTCAAATCCAGCCTTAACGCCCAGTGCTTTTGTGCTCCTGCAGTTCTTGGACCACTCACAGCTGCTTGCATATGAATTAGCGTCAGGCCTGATTGTACTGGGAGGCAGCGGAAATTCTTCAAATACAATTTTTTTAAACAAAAAACCACCTTTATTCAAAAATGTAAAATTGTTAAAAACGTGGTTTGCTTTTCAAATGTTCTGGAGGTTTTTTTTTTTTTTTTAAATTACACCTGAAAATGAAACTTTCCCTTTCTGCCACCCTTCCTTTTCTACTGGCAAAATGGAAAAAAGGCATAAAAGGTGGAAATTATAAAAGAGGAAGGCATGAAAGGAATGGGAGAAATAAATCCCCCAAATTGACTTTTTTTAAAAAACAAAAAAAAAAAATGTTTTTCCACAAATTTTCAAAAAAAATTTGAATGAATGAAAAACAAAGTGTTCCTTTTCAAAATCTGTGGAACAAAAATTATTCACATTTTTCTGGAATTTTTTAAATGGAAGATCTTTACCACTTTTTGCTCAGCTCTGATGGTATCAGTCCACCTTTCTCAGTGCTTCTGGGCTGGGTCTTTGCATGTTAAAGCATTTGGGGTAAAATGCTGCATGCACTTTCAAGGCAGTAAAGAGAATACAAGTAGAACTAGCTGAAGGCAGCTAAGACTCTGGCATAGCTCTGTCAATGCAGCTGTGTGCTGTGTCCACACCTGTCCTTGCCCTCTGTAGGTGTAGGAGAGCATGTCTTTAAAGATACATAACGGCTGGTTGATGTTTGTTTTTTTCAGGCCTTAAATCTAGTGCTTTCCCAGCTTTCTACTTCCCTGCTGAAAACATCGCAAGCTACGTGGCCGTCCGGCCCCTCCGTGACATGAAGCTCCAGGCCTTCACCTTGTGCTTTTGGATCCAAGCCCAGAACCGAGGCAGTCAGACCATTCTTGCCTATTGCACCCAGGAAAGAGACAATGAGCTGGTGGTGACTGTGGGCTCGGCCGTGGGGCTGTGGGTAGGGGGCCACTTTGTTGAGTTCCCCCTGCACCACAAGTCTGAGGAGTGGCTCCACTACTGCGTGGCATGGGCTTCCCACTCCGGGGCAGCAAATCTATGGCTCAACGGAGCAGCGGGGAGAGAGAAGCACCTCCAGAGAGGGTACGTGAGCCAGGCCGGAGGGACGCTCGTCCTTGGGAAGGACAGAGATGAGCTCCTGGGGATCTTCTCTAACGGATTCTCCGGGTGGATGAGCCACGTCAGCCTTTGGAGCTGGGTCATCAGCCATGCCGACATCCAGGCGCTCGCCTTGTGCAGGCGCAGTGAGCTAAAGGGGGATGTGATTGCCTGGGGGGAGACCCCCATGAGTCTCTCGGGGGGAGTGGTGCTGGAGTCAGACCCCAGTTGCCAATGATAGCAGGTCGAATGGGTCCCCTCTTTCTGAGCAAATGGGGAAGCACGTTTGTACAGTGTGATTTTTCTAGAGCACCTTGAATAACTGGCCGTTTCTCCTTCTGCTTTAAGTTTAGAGTCATTAAACACGCATCATAGTGTGACACGCAGAGCCCAGACACCCTGAGGGGAGAATAGAAGGTTTAAACCCCAAAACAGAGCAGTCAAACCAACTGATTTTATACTGTATTAATGTGCTATAAAGGTCTAATGAGTAAGGTCTTTTTTGGATGGTTGTACTGTTCTTAAGTCAATGATCATTATTATGCGATATGTCTACAGCCTGTGTTTATGTATATAGAAAACTCTGCTTATAATCTATAGTACAGCTACACCTCCTCCTGACATCCAGGCAATGGGCTGGGAGGGACTGCTGCCTCTCCAGCCAGCTGAGACTAGCCCCAAGCACCCAGCATTGTACAACCCAGGGAAAGACAAGTGATGGGCCATTAGAGTTAATGGGAAGACACAGCTATCCCGGCTAGAATTCCTGCCCCCCCATGAGTAACCATGAGTCAGCAGAGGGAGGTGGTACTCTGGGGTACCGTTCCGAGTCCCCAGCAATAGGTAACTTGTATTAGAAAAGGGATTTTATTCAATATAGAAACGCAACGCCTGCAAGGGCATCTTTATGTTGGTCTACTGTGTGACTTGTATGAGTTTGCTGTTTCTTACTATTTTATCTTTGGATCTGTGGTTCTTCTATTAAAATAAACCTCCTGTTTATCTCCCCCCAAGCAGGTCACTGTGTGGAGTGTGCGTGTCGCAGTGAGCTGATCACTTTGGGGCTGCTTTCACACCTTTGGGGGGTGACGAACTAGAGGGGGAAAGCCCAAGTGTCTCGTAATTATGAACTCGGGAAGATGTTTTTGGGGAGACTTGGGACCGGAAAGGCTGTTAGCGTCACCCTCTGAGGAGTAATGAGGCTGGGGGGAATCCGGGTGAGACCTTGTGCTTGTGGGCTGCTTACTGGGCTCCAGGATTTGAATCAAAGCCCCAGAATCGAGGCCCCCGCAGTTACAGGGCAGCGGGTGACAAAACCTCTTACCGTTCTGGGTGATCCCCAAAACGTCACCCACACAGCTTTGCTTTGTTTGCAGGGAGCTGACAGGGGTTAAGCCCCCACATTGGGGTAGTGGTGAGAGGGTGAAAGGAAAACTAGAACACCATAACCACAAATGACTCTCAGACTCAAGCATTTGCCAGCAGTTTAACCTGATTGACGTAGCTGCTGCCCCTTAGACAAAAGAAACACGTGCACATATCTCTCCCATATACAGCAGCCTCACGCATGGCCTTATCTTCTTCCATTCATTTGTTCGTTCATAGGGGCTGGACTACCATCTCTCCATCTATTATTTGCCTCCTCACCCCTTCTCTGTGGTGGCTTATCACCATCTTCTCTATGCATGGGCTCCCCACTTCTCATGCCAGCATTGCATCAACTCACCCCTCACAGGGGAACAGCCCCATCCTTGCGTGGGTTCTCTTTCAGCACCCCAGGGATCATTCCATCCCCCTGAGCATGGGATTATCTCGGTCCACTGGCCCTATGCAGTCATCACCCCAGACTCCATCCCATTCCAGGATCGGCTCTCCTGGACTTGGGTTGACCTATGGGCCAAGCCAGACTAAAGCCCGCGGCTGTTGATTGCTATCAAACCCCCATTCTTTCCATGGTCAAAAGTTTGTTTTTTCCTCCAAAGGGAAATAACTGAAAAATAAAATCTGAGCATGCAAACAGCCTGACACCTTCTGCACATGCTATCTGCATGACTGACCTCTCCAGTGGATTATTGCAACAAGTCTGTTGTCTCCTAAGAATTTTGGAGCTACGCCATAGCCATTGTGAATTTCCAAGGCCAAGGATAAAACTCTGATCCTCCTTCTCTAGGTAACTGACAGGTTCAAAGATGCAAACTGACCCCTTTCACCAGCCACAACAAAACAACACACAAAAACATTCAAGATTAAAGAAAACAAAATTCTATTGTTGCATCCACACCTGTACTCTTTCCTCCACCGCAGAGAGAACAAGTCACACACAAACCCGGTATATTACAGGGCTTGATTCTCCTCTCACCTTAATGGCCCCAGTAGCATTACTCTGTATTTGTGCATGCGCAGAATCTGGCCCCATGTATCACAAGAACATTTTTCCTCCTCTCTTCCAAGTGGAAGTAGAACATTCTGACAGCAGTAAAAGAACAGAAAACACATGATGAGATCAACTCACACTGGGGGGCCACGTATTGGACAGGTATGGTCTTTAAGGGTTTGTTTTCGTGTCACAAGAAAATTTACATGCGTTTCATATATTCTTTTGCTGCCACTATGTGCTAAATAAGTGACAGTGAATAATTCTCCTCTGATTCCTTCATAACATCTTGACGTTACTAGAGGACCATTTACCACTCATGCGTCTGGTATATTTTGTTAGAAGCAAAGGTTATTTCTCCCCCTTGTAAAAGTGACAGCACAGTGCCACCAAGAGGGGACCAGATTTCAAACACTTCTGTCTGCAGCTGCATTTGTACCTCATCCAATGCCAATAGAAAGATTAATTCCAGGACCGCTCCAATCTCTGTTGGAAGAATTCCTTACTTCTCTACAACTTCTTGGGGCTTTAGGGGTTTTCGATCTTAGAAATGCTTTGCAGGAACAGTTGATTCTGACAGCTTACACTTTATGGGCCTGATTCTGCTCTCACGACAGCATAACTCAGGCATAACTCCTGTGACGTCAATCTGTGAAACTGGTGTGGGATCAGAATCGACAGTCAGAGAATCAAAGTCAGACAGTGGCATTCTGTGGTGGGGTGTGTGAAATCTGTACAGTCATTTCTTCCCCTTCCCCAAGAAGAGTTGAGCTGGTTCTGAGGTCTACATCATGCAGATGGATTCAGATTCAATTTTCACTCAGTCCTTTGGCTGACACTTCAGGACAGGTTTTCGGGCTTCCATTTTTGTGTCAGCAAATTGTGGGTACAAATAAGGTCACCTAGAGGTACCTGCCTGCACCTGCAAAGATGGTACTTAGAACTCCAGGCACCATCATTTACTTACATATCCAAATTATTTTAACTGCACCTGGAAATATATGTTGGTGCTACAAGCTTAAGGCCTGGCTGAAAATCAAGGCTGCTTCCCCTCTGAACATCCAGGCAGCACTTGTTGAAACACCCCTTTGCAACAAACAGACTGGGCCTGCAGACTTAGCCCTGCTCAATTTCTAATTTGTCTTCTTGTGTTTTCCTATCAGATTTAATACTTATCATTCGGCTCCATGACCAATAGCAGGGTGACCAACAGCAGACACTGGATGTGAGGCTCACTCATTAGCACACTATCTCACTCTCACACGTATCTCACTCATTTTGAGTAAATATATAAAAATTTAAAACATTTTTACTCAGGTGCTGCAAGAGACAACAATACAGCCAGGGCCTCTTTGGAGATTGGAAAGCTGTTTTCCAAGCTTGTGTACTGCGGTAACCATGGAGATGACAGGCCCGCAAGAAGAGAAGAGGCTACGCGGGATTTGTGTGTGTGTGTGAGACACACTACTTGATGGTCAAAAAAATATTACTTTGCCCAAAAAATGAGCACGACTTGATCAAAAGTTTGCAGGTTCTGCCAAATACAGTTCAAAATTTAAACCCCACTGGACAAATTCATGTCCTCGGGGATCTCCAACCATCCAGGTCTTGGTTCCAAGTACCAAATAGTTGTGTTTGTTAAAATCCACTGGTTTGCATTGCATACAGAATTCCCATGTGCCCTAGACTTTAGTATGAATTAGGACATCTGAGCATTTCATATGCAATATTAAGCAGTGTACATTTTAAAAACAAACTATTAAGTGCTGGTTGGATTAAAAACCTGGACTATCGGATGTCGCCAGGGACCAAAGATGAGAGTCCCTGTCTTAAGCAATGACCTGCCACACCACCTGGAAAGTGTCACTCTTTGGGGTTGTAAAACTCCCTCTTAAGGACAGCCAACCCTGGGCATCTCTGCTGCAGGCAGAATTTCATTGCATCCTTCATCCCCAGCTCCAGCCCCCCGTGGTAGAATTGGCCCTCAGCACCGCTCCCACAGGCCACCTAGAAGGGTTACTCAACAAGCGCGAGCCGGCCGTCCTGACAAGGCCCTCAATGGACTGAGAACGTTTGCGACGAGCAACCATTTGTGATGCAGAGACCTCTCTCAGCCTGCGCCATAACAGCCACGTGCAGAAGTTTTCATCCAATCAGATTTATTTACCGCTACAAACCAATCGGTCCAGCACAACCTAGCAAGAGTCCTTTCTGCATTAAGGGCTAATGTTACCCTCTTCCTCACCAGTTCATTCCGGGGACCTCCCGCTTTCGCTAGCTATTGCCACATCAAGGATCTTCACACTTCTGCCTGATGGAGCTTTTGCCCACTGGCTCTCAGAGGCACCAGCTTCCTCTGTTTGGTTAGGAGGATTACAGCAGAGGGCCAATCGCTCAGTTTTCATTGGGTGGCTTTTTAGGCAACATTGCCTTGAATGGTGGAGTGGGACAATACTTCCAGTGATGACGAAAGCCAGAGCGCGCTCACAGGGGCTCACAGCCTGCTTGCTTGGCACGGACCTGGGAGGGGCCTAGTTATCTCCAAGCTGGTTTGTCCCAGCCCTGCTATGTGTGACGGAAACTGCATTAGGGATAGTTAACTGGACAGGCAGCACCAGGGACAGCTTTAGTGGGGGTTCATGGATTCAACGGCACCCACTGAAATCATGAAGCCAGGGGTGCAAAACACCCAGAGTAGCAGGGGGAGGGAGGAGGAGGAGCTGCGTTTGCTCCTTTGCTGGGAAGTCACGCATGGTACCATAGCTCGGACCCTGCATCACGGTGGCACCGCTCCCGGCCACATCACTGCATGATGTTGTGTTAGGCCCAGAGTATCAAATCTGCCAGAGGGAGCACCGGGGCGATACCCCCGTGTGTCCCAGTCTCCAGGCAGCAGGGACGCAGGGGCGGGGTGTTAGGCTTATGGCGAGAGCTCTCCCAGCTCTGCGCAGCCGGGTCTGGATGCCCCACACTGCATCCCAGGTGGGGTCTCTCTTGCTGCCGGATGAGCCCTAAGGCAGCCACACAAAGCAGGTCCTGAGGGTGGGCCAGGGCCCCTCACTGACCCACTCCCTACCCAGCCCCAGAGCATTCACTGTGCCAGGCCCTTGGTATTGTTTGGTTTTGTTTCGTACCAGAATGACACCAGAGTTATGCTGCTCCCATTGAACTGGCAGCCTACATCCACCAGGGGACAGCACAGCCTACTGGCCAGAGCAGGGCTGGAAGGTAGACGCTTGTGGGACCTAATCCTGGCTCTGCAAACGACTCTGTAAATTTCACTGCCTCAGTTTCCCTATCTGTAAGACAGGGACAGCGATACCCGCCTCTCCAGAATTTGGACTAGTTTACAGAGCATTTTGGACATGCTCCTTAAGCATTACTTGACAATTTTTTGCTGGCTGAGAGGTAGGGCCCCCAGTTAGCTCAACCTGTGAATGCAGAGAAAGATTAATTTTCTAAACCCAAACATTACCACCAACATTCATGCTAGTGCTGGCAGGAGCAGCTAGTGTGACTCCCCTCTCTGGCTTCTTTGGACACTCTCCCACTGTGGGAGACATGCAGAAAAAGTTTTGAATGAAAAAGCAAAGGTCCAGCCAGGAAGCAGTTCCCCCACTGAAGAGAAACCGTGGTCATCACTGTGTGAATCGGGATGCTGGACCGGATCAGAGCACACTGTCTGAGTGTGCTTCTTCCTTCTTCTTCGGTGTCTCCGAGGCAGTCTGGAAATCATTCAGCTTTTCTTTGTCCATCTGGATTTCTACCTTGTTCCTCTTGGCCATGCTCTGATTGATCTCCATGAAGGTTTTGCCCTTGGTTTCGGGGACAATGATGAAGATGTAAATGAAGGTGACCAGGCAGACGGCGCAGAAGACGAGGAAGCAATAGGGTCCAAGCCCTTCCTGGAGGAATAAAAACCAGAGGGGAAGGAGTCAGGGAACATGTAGGGGATGCAGGATATCATAAGATGGAGGCTCTACAGGGATGTGCCCTGTCACATGGTTTGGGAATGCAAAACTCTGCAGGAGCTGTAAAAAAGGCAGCGGCATAGACCCGTATTTAATGTAACCAGGTGAAGATAGCCGAGGTGCTGGATTCACAGCCCTGGGGACTGAAGGCCTGTGTTTAGCCGCAGAACCGGCACAGCCTGGGCTGTGGACCTGATCCTTGTATCTTGCACCCTGGGTTGTTCATTCACACCTGGCAAAGCGAGTGGCAAGCACCCCCAGTTCTAAGGCGGTAGTGGTTTTACATCCACTTTGCACAGGTGTGAAAGACAACACAAGGCAGGGCGGGTCAGGCACCATCGCGGTACAAGCTGCCCACACAGTCATGCCAATGCACGTCCATGCTGAGTTAGAGGGATCACTTCTCACGGGGAGAAGTTTCATCTCCATGGCCCATTCTGGGCCCAATCCAATGCCCACTGAAGTCAGGGGGAGTCTTTCTGTTGGCTCCAGTAAGCATCAGAACAGGCTGTTAATCCTGTCTAGCTAAGCATTTACATCGTACTCACCACTTTGGTACCTGAGCACCTTAAAATGCTCAAGAAATCTCCCCCCGTTTCTCCTGAGACTGCCAGCAAGTTGGAGGAAGAAGGGGGGCTGAGAGTTTATCTATCCACATTTCACACCCATGGAAAGGGAGTGGAAAATACCCCCAGTTCTGAGGTGGTAGCGGTTGTCAGATATCAATAGCTTGGGTCACTGCTGACCTGGGCTGGATTTGAACCAGTGACCTAGAGGTGAAAAACTATAAATATCTTTAATTCCCCCTGAAACATCGACTCCCCACCACGGAATCCTCTGGAAGATTTTTGTAAACTTTCAACATCTCTGAATTCAGCAGTAGGCAAGGGCCCAAAAGAGGAACTAAGATATACTGGGGGGCAGATCCTCAGCAGACATTGAAGTCAATAAAGCAATGCTGATTTACACCCAATGAGCTTCTGGCCCTTTATAGTTAATCCTTCACACATGCATTCTGGGACTAACAAAGGGCTAGTGTTCCCCTTTAAGATTATCCCCCCCATGAGGGGGAAGCTGCTTCTAACCTCAGGTGACAAACCCCCATGAGACTCTGGAGATCGCTCCGCACTCACCACCATATAAAGGAAGACGAGCCCCACCGTGAAGTTGCTGAGCCAATGCACAGATCCACCCACCATGAAGGCCGCAGGCCGAGACGACTGAAGGAACATTTCAGTTATCATCACAAAGGGGATTGGACCTTGAAGAGAAAGAAGAGATTGAATGTTTTAACAGGCATTTCCCTCGCCCAAATTCTTAGCAGGCGCGACACTGAACGTACAATAGAAAGCGGTGGTTCCTAAGGCACTCGTGTTTACAAGTACCTGGATAAACTAACTACAGGAAGAGATGGAAAAAAGCAGAAAGGAATGACTGTAGCTAGCCATTGTCATGGTTCCGAGGCTAGCTACACCTCTGTCCCTCCCTCATCTCTGAGCATACTCCTCAGCTGTCAGGCCTCGTGCCTTTACCTTTCCTAGGGTGGAATTTTGCAATTCTTCCACTGCTAGACTGGGCCCTGGATTACAGCCCCCTGCCTATCTACGGAGCCCATCCAGCAGGTGTGACAGGGCTCTGGGAGCCTGTGATCCATGTTATCCAGTGATCAGACAGCCTTCTTAAACCAAACTGTTCTTTGTCCTCACAGTGGGTACAAGGAGGAAGATGAAAAGGATTTTAAAACAAGAAAGAACCTGCTCTCCTATTTTTCTTCCCTAAGCCCCCACCCCCTTCCCTGACTTCTTCCAACACCTCACCACCTGCCTGTGTCAATCTAGTTTCTCAAACAGGTATCCAGCAACAACCTGCCTCTCCCTTGAGAAAGTCCCTGTATTCACAGCCGGGCTGCCACATTGACACTGCTCGAGCATGTCAACCCAAGCAGCAATCGCGCTTTGGACTGCAGGGTGGGCACACCCTCACACTGGAGATCTCGGATAGGGCAAATTGGCTTCTTTGAGGACAGCCGGCTGCCAGAATAGTTGCTGCTGTCTCTGCTAAAGAAACTGGCCCTTGGGGAAATTCCTGGTGGGGGCAGGGAGGGCAAAGCTCCCTGAATGGCAATCTAAGATAAGAACCCCACTGCCACCCATAGTTGGCAGAGAGGGGCAACAGGGGCAGTTTGCCCCAGCCCCCGTTTGAGAGGGCCCCCAAACCTGTGGAATTTGAGTGTCTTTGTGAGGTAGCTCCATTCAGGTTTGGCCCAGCTGCTGAGCCCGTCCACCGGGTCACAACCCCACTCACTCAAACTTGGCCGGGCCATCTCCCTGTCCCGTCAGAGGGGCAGCTGGGCCAAACTGGAGCGGCCCTACAACTTCGTGTGCGAGGCCGGAATGCCCGGAGCGGGAAGCCAGGCCCAGGAGCTGCTGCTGCAAGGGGTGGATCAGGCTCGTTCTCCAACTCCTGACCCACCCGCAGTCTAAGTCTCAGGGGAGAAGGGGTGGCCTCAGTTTCAGACCCCCCCCCCATGCAGCCCTGAATACCCCTTTGAGGTATCCAGTTACATCTGGATCAAAAGAAAATGGGGAAAGGGCTGGGCGGTCATTCCCTGGCTGAGAAGTTACCGGTAGTAAATGTTTACCGCCAAGGCAGAGATAAGTTAGACAGAGGGAAGAAAACACCTCGCTGTTCACTCACAAACACACCGCTGTGGAAACCCTGTCACTCTGCACGGAGAGTTTCCTTTCTGCAGCTGGCATTCCTGAGCCAGTCCGACCATGCACATAGAAGAGGAAAGGGTTGGGGGAATTGGCAGTTTCCACCAGCCAGAGAAACCCTTGCAGGAGCTGCAGTGTTGGGAATCGCTCGGCAGGGCTCCTCCAGCGAACCAATGCAAAGCACCTCTGCTGCAGCAGGGCAGTGCAACTGTAAGGAGGTGCAGATCCATGACAAAGCCTCCATGACCATGCACACGCTGCTCCCACCCACTTCATGGAACAGCCACGGCAGAATTTGGCTTTTAGGGGACAGCTGCCTGTTGCTCCATGTGGAACATATAAATGCAAGAAAGCAGCATTCAGATTAAACCGGTGTGACACACCCTCCAAGGGGGGGTTTGGCTCCAAAATGTATTGGGCACGTCTCGGACACCAGCAAGACTGTGTCTTTAGACAGCCTCTTGAAAATAGAAGATCACGTCCTTCTCTTACCAATACACTCAGACAGCCCCCGGAGATCCTCCTTTAGCTGGCATGAGAAGGGGCCTGCGTGTCTGGGGCAGAAAGCCCTGACCCCTGGACCATGCGTGCAGCCTAGCTGATAACTATCAGGTCTGTATCATTACTGCTAAGTCACACGGCCAAGCAGAAACACACCAGCTCATCTCTGCATCAGCTCAAGTTGCTGTTTCAAGTTTATGTCTTTGTTTTACCATCCTGTGCACACTTACTAGCTCCGATAGCGTGTCCAACGATATAGGCGATAACGCAGGCTATGCTGAGGTACTGCATCCAGGAGACAGTGGCCTGTGGGGAATTCAGTCACTGAATTACAGTCAGTTCTCTTCTAAAGTGATCAGCAAAGTCAAGGTGCCGTTTGCAAGCAGACTGTGGGAAGCTGTACGCCCCAGGTGCTGCTCCGTGTCTGGCGGAGATTGTGAAGGGGATGGGTTAGGCAGCGTCATTAGCTGGGCTAAGCTTACAGCCTCGGCTGGAACCTCACTTCCTATGAGCAGACCCAAGGGGCACTACCAGAGATGCACACAATGGGCAAGGGTCAGAAGAACTTAGAGGGAGGGAGGGAGAAGCAATCAAATTCAGCTCTGAACGTGCTCACTGCTAACCCAACCATGTCATTAATGGAAGTCCTGCTTTTTCCCAGCAGGGTCGCTGCTTCCCACTGCGGTTTGTGCTGCGTAAATAGGGTGGTGCAGGGAGGCCTTGCGTATTCTCCCTGCAGCTCTGGAAATAGTGACCCTGCCCACATCCCCCTAGAGGGTCCAGACAGACAGACACTATCACCTAAGCCATCCGGGCACATACCTGGAGGTTGAGGGCCATCGTTAACACAGCACAGGATACACAGCAGATCCCAAAGCCAGAAAGAAGCAGAAGTCTCCTCCCCAGGGACTCAATGATGAAAACCTGAGGGACACAGCACAAGAGGGTGAGAAAGGGGGCACCAAGGGAACCCAGCACACCTAGTCCTGAGAGGAGAAAGTGCATGGAGGGCTGTCAGCTGTTAGGGGTGGGGCGTTCTGAGGAACCTAGCGCTTTGCAGTTCTGCATGGAAGAGTCCTCTAGAATTTAAGGGCAAGGAAGCCAACAGGGTTCTATACAAGTGTCCTAGGGTTCTCCAGGAATTACTTTATAAGCCTCTAGAATTTAATAGAGAACAAGATCCCCTTTCTCTAGGGCTTTTTATACAAGCCTGTAGGAAGTCAACAGCAGGGGGATAATTGTCCAGCAAATCCTAGAGGATGGATCCAAAAAAAAAACACCCCAATCCTAAACAAACTTATAGAGAAGTTTATATTTTGTACATTCCATGGGGCTGTTCCATTAGGGAAATTCCAGTATTACCAGTAAAGTGTGGATTGGAAATAAAATAGAGACCGTGAAAGCTGGGGGAACCCCCCCACCCCGATGCTTAGCACACTTGTAGGGCAGTCAGCAGTCCCTACCCCGACTGCCTAATCCAGGCCAGGACTTAGGGAGACCCTGTGCAGTGACACTGGACAGGCCAAGTTGTGCTAGTCAGTCCGAGGCAGAGAGAACCACAAGATGCTTCTGGGTCCAAGCATGGGGGAGGGATAGCTCAGTGATTTGAGCATTGGCCTACTAAACCCAGGGTTGTGAGTTCAATCCTTGAGGGGGCCACTTAGGGATCTGGGGCAAAAATCTGTCTGGGGATTAGTCCTACTTTGAGCAGGGGGTTGGACTAGATGACCTCCTGAGGTCTCTTCCAACCCTGATATTCTATGATCCTAAGAAGGATTCCAGCCAAGTCCCGCCTCGTCTCTCCCGTGAGCAGCACTGCAGCATTTATACTATACTCTTCATCCATAGATGTCAAAGCACTTCACAAGGGTGGATAAGCATCATTACCAGTGTTTCACAGATAGGGAAACTGAGGCACAGAGCAGTCAAGTGATTCACTCAAAGTCACACAGTGAGCCTCTTGCAGAACTAGGAATAGAACTCCTGATCCCAGGCACCAGGTAAAAAAGACACCTTTCTTTTCTTATGGCTGCCTGTGCATTCCCAGAGCCCAACCACCTGTCTGAGTTGAAGAGATTTTTCTCCACCCTAGCATCAGGGGTGTCACTAGCAATCAGTGATTCATAGACACATGGGCAGGCCTGTTGCCTCCAAGCCCATGGGACCACATCCACAATCTCCCAGTGCAGAGATGCCATTATACCCGTCCGTTACAGTAACACAGTGGTTGCAAGGACAGAGAGTGCACTAGCGGGAGTGGCAACATAAGACCTGGTGAGGAAGCGAAGTAGATCCTGCTATTTCCCCAAAGAAAGTTGTAATTGTATGCGTTGGTGTAACCCAGCATATGCCCACTATTACATGGCAGGAGCTTAAGGAAACAATTTGCCTCTCTGTTTAGTGTGACTTGAGCACCGGGGGACTTTTCCTCTAAATGTGGGAAGGGGTAGTTGTGTTAATGGTAATTGTATAAAGGGACCAGAGAGGTGGGCAGTGGGGATTAAAAGTGGGCAGTGGGGGGATTAGAACCTGTCGGGCAGTGGGAAAAACTTACCGCTACACAAGTCATGAACACATTGACTGCACCTATCCCCACTGTGACATACTGCACTTCGGTTTCATTCACACCTGCAGACTTGAAGATTTCATCTGTATAGTAGAAGATCTGCAATCAAACCATACCTGTGGTTATACTTGGCCATTCATAGATGGGGGGAAGGGGAGGCTCTGAGTTAGGCACCTCCAGGCTGTAAAAGCAGCCAAACACAAATCCAAGATCTGAACTCTCCCAAACTTTGGAGACATCCACATCTGGATCCATCTGTTGGGACTGGTTTCTTTCTCCATAAATCTCCAAAACTGAGACCCCTGGGCAGAACCCTCCTAAACAATCAGATCCTGATACAAACTTCGTGGCATGGGACCAGTCTCATTTCCCAAGGTCTAGACTGGGGTTTTTTGTCCATCTGGAATGGGTTCTAGTGTCTGTGCCAGCGCTGCCCTGCCACTCTTGCCTAAGAACCCAGGTCCTCTCCTAGTCCACCTGATGATCTTCCTGGGTGTCATCTCACTTACCGCGTTAACTCCAGAAAGCTGCTGGCCCATCATCATGACAATGATGGAGATGAGCTGCCACCGCAGGGCCTGGAAGGTGCAGAGGTTGAACACGGACAGACGACCGTCCAACTTTTCTGACTGGTCTTCCCGACGCATCTCTTCGATCTCGTCATCCACATCGTCCCAGCCTCTCAGCCTCTTCAGAGCTGGATGGGAGGAGGGAAGGAGAAGTTGGGTTTCCAGGTAAACTCAGCTAGTGGGAGGAGGCTGGAGTTACAGGAAACCAGAGAGGGAATTGAGATACCCCAGAAGCAGCAGGGCAGTCTTGGCTACTTCTGCACGGTGGGAAACAAAGCAACCAGCCACAGTCATAGGACTGAAGGGAGGGCCATGGGTCCTTCATATGAGCCAACAAAGGAACAATGAGAAGGGGGACCAGAGTTCCCCTCGCGAAAAAGTACTTTTATCCTGGGCTTGATTACAAGGCTCGGGTTTCTTACGAGAGCTTTGAGAGCCCCAATCCATCTTCTTGCAAACAGA
Organism: Trachemys scripta elegans; assembly: GCF_013100865.1. Lineage (NCBI taxonomy): Eukaryota > Metazoa > Chordata > Testudines > Emydidae > Trachemys > Trachemys scripta. The sequence goes on from NC_048316.1 coordinate 10,170,921, forward strand.
GTTCAAGGAGTTTGTGTTCTAGTGGTGAGAGCAAGGAACTGGGAGCCAGGACTCCTGACTCTGCCACTGACTATTTTTCTTACTCTCAGCAAATCAGTTATCCTCTCTCTGTATCCCTTTCAGCCCTATCGCGTAAAACTGGGATTATATGTACTTGCTGTACAGGGAAGCATAAATGAACTACTGTTTGCCAAGTGCTTTGAAAGCCTGAGATGTACTATAAAAGGGTAGCACCAGGAGCTTAATGCATCCTAACCTGACTTTTGGTTCAGGATGCTTCCCAACAGCATATTCCCATAAATCACAGAATCATAGAAGTGTAGGACTGGAAGGGACCTCGAGAGATCTTCTAGTCCAGTCCCCTGCATTCAGGGCAGGACTAAGTACTATCTAGACCATCCCTGACAGGTGTTTGTCTAACCTGCTCGTAAAAATCCCCAATGATGGAGACCCCACAACCTCCCTGGGCAATTTACTCCAGTGCTTAACTACCTTGACAGGAAGTTTTTCCTAACGTCCAACCTAAACCTCCCTTCCTGCAATTTAAGCACATTACTTCTTACCCTATCCTCAGAGGTTTATGAGAACAATTTTTCTCCTTCCTCCTTGTAACAACCCTTTATGTACTTGTCAACTGTTATCATGTCTCCCCACAGTCTTCTCTTCTCCAGACTAAACAAACCAAATTTTTTCAATCTTCCCTCATAGGTCATGTTTTCTAGACCTTTAATCATTTTTGTTGATCTTCTCTGGACTTTTTCCAGTTTGTCCACATCTTTCCTGAAATGTGGCACCCAGAACTGGACACAATTCTCCAGCTGAGGCCTTATCAGCGCGGAGTAGAGCGGAAGAATTACTTCTCATGTCTTGCTTACAACTCTCCTGCTAATACATCCCAGAATGATGATTGTGTTTTTGGCAACAGTGTTACACTGTTGACCATATTTAGCTTGTGATCCATTACGACCCCCAGACTCCTTTCCGCCATACTCGTTCCTAGGCAGTCATTTCTCATTTTGTATGTGTGCAATTGATTGTTCCTTCCTAAGTGGAGTATTTTGCATTTGTCCTTATTGAATTTCATCCTATTTACTTCAGAACATTTCTCCAGTTTGTCCAGATCATTGTGAATTTTAATCCAAAGCACTTGCAACTCCTCCCAGCATGGTATCATCCACAAACTCTATAAAAGCGGCTTCTCTCTGTCCTTATCTAAATCATTGATGAAGATATTAACCAGAACCCCTGGACCCATTCCTGCAGGACCCCACTCGTTATGCCCTTCCAGTTTGATTGAACCACTGAGAACTACTCTCTGGGAATGGTTTTCCAACCAGTTCTGCACCTACCTTATAGGAGCTCCACCTGGGTTGCCTTTCCCTAGTTTGTTTATGGATGGAGACCTAGTTTCAAATCCATGCCCCTGGCCCTTCTCCTAGTTCTCTTGCTAGCAGTGCTAGGCAGTCGTGGCTGTACCTTGCCTGGCTTGTTCTTCATTGCCCTTCTGTATCAGTAGGTACCTGGGACTCTCAGGAAAGAAGGGCAACAGGAGGAGTTCCACCACTGCAGGGATCCCAGTTAGCCCTAGTAACACTGGCCAGCCTGCAACAGACAAACAGATAACAAGGTGCCCAATGAGAGAGCTCATCCACTGAGGAGCAGTCAGAGATCTCTTCCTCAGACCGGGGCTTTACCTTCCAAATTTCCAAGGATGTTAGAAAGACCCAGGATCTGAGCTATAAGGATGCCAATGGTGATGAAGAGCTGGGGCACCACCCCGACTGCACCTCTCAGGTTTTTGGGGGACATCTCTCCCAGGTACATGGGAACGACATTGGAGGACAGGCCTAGGTGAGAAGAGAGAGAGAGGGGTTAGTCCTGCTCTGGGATGTGAGGGCTCGCTGTAACACCTGGATGTTCAGGGACTTGACCAAAGTATTCTTCCAGATGATGACAGCTGACCTCCTGTAGGTCACAAGGGGCTGGACGGCACTGGAGACCGGAGTTTGCTTTCTGCTGCTACATCCCAGGTTCACAGTTAGCCTAGGCTGTCAGTGGCTGAAAGCTTATTGCCATAGAATCACAGAATATCAGGATTGGAAGGGACCTCAGGAGGTCATCTAGTCCCACCCCCTGCTCAAAGCAGGACCAATTCCCAACTAAATCATCCCAGGCCAAGGCTTTGTCAAGCCTGACCTTAAAAACCTCTAAGGAAGGAGATTCCGATGGCCACTCTGGCCTGTGTGAAGGGAACCAATGTCATTTTTCTCCCTCCATTTGAGCTTAGAATAAAAGAGTAGGTGGCATCAGCTCCATTCCTAGTCTGAAGGTGTCCATGGTACAAAGTCCATCACCTGAGCTGGCATCTTTATTGGTCAACCTCAGTAGAAAGGCCAAAGATCGAATGGGACCATTCCATCAAGGAGATCAAATTTCCCTCTTGCCCCTGGCAGCTGGTGTTCCAAGGCAGGACGCTTGTGCTGTTGCTTCCCACACTGTATCCATTCCATGGATAAACAAGGCTGTCGCTCTCCAGCCAACACCTGCCCATGGCACTCAATTCACAGCCACAGAAACGAGCTGTTTGTCTAAGCCCCGAGGCCCCATCTCTACTAGGGCTTGGGCCAAGTCAGGGGACCTGGTTACAGAATGGGTTAGCATCATAGGACTAATCATGTGCCCATAATGAGGTTAGGATTCTGAACTGCCCAAGGTTTCAACCTCATTACAGGGACACAGTTAGGTCTTGTCTCCACTACAGCTTTTAACCCTATTGTAACCAGGTCTCTCGGATGGGGTTCTAGCTGCTGGCTAGAGGAGATCCAGCGAAAAATGAAGGGTTTAATTAAGCTGAGGAGTTTGGAGCATTTAAAACAAAACGACAGAATGGGGGCAAGCCGAAAAATGTGGGACCCAAGTTTTGGGGTGACAGTTTTGGTTTGGGCCCCATCAGCAACTCAATAGCACAGCACTGCCTAAGCGCTAGAGCTGGCCAGAGCCAGCCGAAGTCCCCCATTGCTGACAAAAGGCTCAGGGCTCGAATGCAGCAGGTTTCTCGAAGGAAGAATTTTTCTCCCAGCAGGGCAAAAACTGCCAGCAGGGGGCAGCCAAGTGATTCTCAACGTGACCTGAGCCATTCAGCCTGCTGCCCCTGCTCTGAACCAACTAGGGTGACCAGACAGCAAATGTGAAAAATTGGGACAGGGGATTGGGGGTAATAGGAGCCTATATAGGAAAAAGACCCAAAAATCAGGACTGTCCCTATAAAAATCGGGACATTTAGTCACCCTAGAACAAACCTAGTTTCTGCTTTAAGTTTTCAAAACAAAGTCTAGTGGAAACAGAGCAGTTTCCTCTTCCACTTCCAGAGGAGCAAATTGTCACCAGTACTAAATACCCAAATGAGGCTGTTCGTATGGTCTGTGAGGGAGAGAGAGACTTTCCCTCCTTTATAAACCCCCTGATCAACTAATTGCCCTGAAAACTTTTGGAGTGAGCCCTCGTGGCTTGGGGTGCATTTTGTCAGAGGCTGACTGGAGCAGATATTGTGACAAAGAGAGCACACAGAGAACGCTGGCAGTTACTTGGGAATGTAGCACTCTAAGGCCTATCAGCGTTGCCAATTGTTGCCATTTTATGATGCCTCTTGTGATGAAATCCCCTGCTTCTGGAGTCAGGTGAGTATATGAGACTCAGCCTTTCTCCTCCCCCGCCACTTTTGCTTTTCTTTAAAAATAAAAAAAAAATGTACAATAGGTAGACTGGGTCAAACAGAATCCCCCACCCAAACAGCTTGAACCATTCCGTTCTCATGTAGTCCATGTAGATATAATAGATTCCAAGGGCCCTGAACCTATCAGACAGCAGTGCCAATTTTCTATCTGTGGTAGATACTGCTAATTCCTGGAATGGATTTATGGATCTGGCCACACCTCTACAGACTTAGCTTGGAAGAGTTCTGCTTGGGGTTTTAAGAACCAGGTAATATAAATTTTGCCCAAAATATTTGAGAAGTGAATCACCACCAGCAAGGCCACAGCTGTCATAACAGACTGTGGTTCCATATATCTTAAACAGGACACATTTATTAAAGAAAACAAACTAAATTTACAGACTTCCACGGAGCCCAAGTTCCAGCCTTATCTCCTTCATTTACCAGGAACCACACCCACTCTGCACACAGCACACAGAGTGAGACAGACATGGAGACACTGCATTGCACTGCAGCGGGTACTGTTCCTACAATATACTCCTCGCAAACCAACCCGCTATGACACACGCTCCATCTGGCCCAGAAAATCCTACCCCTTGTTCTACCCCTGCACACTGCCTTTCACTCACCAGCGCATATTCCCACGATGATTCGCGAGAGGATGATCACCTCAAAGGTCTTTGCCACCTTGGAAGTTCCCATGAGGATGGCAGGGACAATGGAGAAGATGTTATTTATCAGCAAAGTGCCCTTTCTGCGGATAGATTGAGAGGATGACAGTTCTAACTTATCATCATCATTACTTGTACTGTGGTATTGCCTAAAGGCCCCAACTGAGACGGCGCTCAGCTGCGCTAGGTGCTGTACAAACACGTAGCCAGATGCAACTGCAGCTCCGAAGAGTTTAGAATTTAAATATGACAGACAAAGGAAATAGGCATGACAGACAAAGGAAATATTATCCCACTTCGCAGTTAGGGAACTAAGGCACAAAGAGGTTAAGTGTCTTGCCCAGGGTCACTCAGAATGCCTGTGGCAGAACTGGGAACCGAACCCAGTCCAGTACGTCAACCACGAGCCTGTCCTCCCTCTCAACTATCCTCACTCTCCTCTGGAGGATTTTTCCTGCATTTAAACACAGGAAAGCAGGTAGCCGAGGAGACAACAGTGGGCAAAGGATCGCCAGACATATAAAAAGCTACGGTGGGATCTAACCACAAGTGCCTTAGATAAACTAAGCTGCTTAAAAATTAATATTAAGATAGGGGCTAAGAGTGCAAAGACTATAGGCCTTGGCATAGCAGATTGGACCAAGTGGTACATTTGGCTCAGTATCGTGCCAGCAGTATGGTCACGTCCACTCCATCCACAGTGCAGCCAGATCAGTTGTTCTGCAGATGGGGGAGGGTGGATTCCTCCCTGATCCAAGAGGCAACCATTGGCCTGGCTCCATAATAGAGAGGGTGGCTATGGTAGGATACTGAATCAGATGGACTCGTGAAAAGACCTTTATTCAGACCACAGCAAATGGCTTCTGAATGGACTACAGACCGACCCTCTTATGGTGCCTCTGTCACTCACCTGCCACATTTGTTCACCAGAGGGCCCACCATAAGGGACCCAAAGAAACCTCCCAGTGGGAACATAGATACCGTGAGAGACCAGAGCAGTTTTTGGAAGCTGCTCTCCATCGGGATGCCATTCCTGTCAAAGTAGGTTTGATTGTAAAACTCTTGCATGAACTAGAAAAGATACAAAAACAGACTTAATTGGCTTGGTGGGGAGGAAAAGTGACTGAAACATGGTTATTCAGGTTATAAAAGCAGCAGGGGACCAAACAGGGTAAAGCTCCACTGAATAATTTCTTGGTGAAAGAGGAAGATTTGTTTTAAGAAAAATATAACAGAAGGTTAAAGAAACCTACAGTAGAACTCTGGCCTATTTCAAAGGTCCTGCTGCCTTAATTACCTGCTTGATTTTCAATGCTCCCTTTGACTTCATTTGCAATCACGGGTGCTCAACGCTCTTGAAAATCAGGCCCTATGGTTTCTGTGCACAAAGCCCAAAACACATGTTCTCCCATAATGCACATGGAAAAATGTTTGTGTTGGACCACACCCTGCTTCCCAGCTGTGGTTCCCCTTAACCTCTTCAGCAGAGCTCCAAACCCTTAAGCGATGTCAGTCTTGGAGCTGGGGGTGGTGAGTCCCCGCTTGCGTAGATGTACTTGTGCAAGCTCTCATTGAGCCAGCACCCTAAAATTAGAAGTGTAGCCAGGGTAGCATGGGCAGTGGCAAGCGGCGGCAGAGACGGGCTGTATAAAATACGTACCCAGGGGGTTCAGCTAACTTGTGCCACTGCTTCCTGTGTCCCGCGCTACACTACTATTTTTAGCATGCTAGCTCTCAGTGTATCTATTCGAGTCACGTGTCCAGCTCCAAGCATAGAATACAACAACAGATCTGGAAGAAATGGTGTCCCGTTTGAGTGGATATACCTGCACTAGCTTGGCGTGAGTGGTGGGAGGGGCCATCTGCCCAAGTGTGTACCTCGAGTCTTAGATGGGATTGTCCCTGGGGGGCTAGCCCCTCCCACTGTTTGTGCTGCTGTGGTTACGCAGTTGTTTTTAGTGCGCTACCTCAGTCAGAGCTAGTGTGGGTATGCCTGCGGGAGCTGGAAATTACACCTCCCAGTTGCAGTGTAGACACACTTATAAAGAGACAGGGCACAGGGAAATGTAACCCTGGCATCCCATGATAAGTGCTATCCTGGCAGGATCACAGGGAAGACATGCATACATAGATAGGAGACCAGCAAACGATCTGGGGGAGATAAAGGTCCCATTCCTCAGTGAGGCTGAACTTGGCTTTAGGAAGCAGGATTTTAGGACGATCATAAAAGGAGGAAGTGCAATAGTCAAGCCAGGAAGTGGGTATGTTAGCACATAGAGGAGCAGAGGGAGGGTCCACCTGAAGATGAATTTTGGCAATACACTGGAGGATGGTGACTGGCAGATTTGGAGGAAAAAGGAAGTTGGGGTCACAGATGGATCCAAATTTCAGTCCTTGGGAACAAAGTCTACTTGTTCGTGAAGACCAGGATAGCCACAATACAGTGTTATGGGACAACTAGTTTTATAGAGAAATGCCAAAGGCTGGATGCCGGAAGTCCAAAATTGGATCTTAGCAGTGGTCCAGCACTCTTAGCTTTCCCTGATTAAGGATTTCAGGACTGTGCTTCATTACTTTATCTCCGTCACCACAGCTGTCCAGTGTACGTGCACAGAGAGAATTCCACACTAGCCAGATGGCTTGTGGGGTTAGAATTCATACAGTGGGTTATGAGGTTCAGAAAAGAAAGGGCATCAAGAGAAATACATTCAGAAAGGAAGAGGGGCAGGAAATCAAGTGTTAGCAAGCAAAGCCTACGTTGGCAAGAACAGAGCCAATTTCAGTGCTATCCTGAAGTTATATTTCATGCCTACACACCACGATCACTGCATGCTAAGAACACACAAGACACAGAGAGGAAACAGTTAGGACATTTCTTCTCCCTTGGGGGATTCCTTGGCACCATGGTAATCCCAAGGCAGACGGAGTTTAGAAAGCCTAGACTCTGTGCATGTGCGCACACACGCCACTGTTACTAGTCTGCCACTTGTTTGTCTTTCTCGGCTGTTTCCTGCACCTACCACAGCTGGAGAGTTGATCACGGAGACATTGTAACCGTACTGGAAAGACGATCCAAAGGCCGACACCAGCGTTACACCTGCGAGCAGAAGTGTCATTTTCTGCAGGAAAGAAGAGCAGTTACATGGGTGGAAATTTGGAGTGTTTCTCTCAGTGTGTGCATATATATTAAAAAACCCAGGGCATTCATTAAAGCAAAGGACACTGAAAAAATTGGGCTCCTGCCCTTCTGTTTCTTCGTAGTGTAAAAAGAACATCTGATAGATTGTTTACACACTACAACTCACTTTATTCTGCTTGATTTTTCCCTTATTTGAAACTTCAGTGCAAACACCCTTTCTCTACAGTATCAATTGGTCGTTGAAGTCAAATAAATGCCAATAGCCAAAATAAATATCATTAAATTTTGCAGAATTAATAAAAATCTCTTCCCCTCGCAGTTGCCCTATTTTCTTTCTCATGGTTGTTCTGCCATCAGCATTTCCGAATCAAGCTGCTTATGGGCCCATTCCAGCTGCTATTAAACTCATTTGGAACCTTTCCACGGACATCAGATCGTGCCCTATGGGAACTGTGCTTTGTGGTTGCACAGGGGAGAAATAATTGTCTTGTGCAGGGCCTGAACATGAACGTTGTTCCTGGGCACAGAGTCCTTGGAGTCACCAGCCACTAACAACAGTCTATAGTATCCCTTGTTGCTACTGACTTCTCAAGCTACAGCCAGCTGTGCAGCAAACAGTGCTGCCTTTTAGAGCTCTCTAATGCACTCTATTGTGGGCAATCAAATCATATTTCCATTCAGCCGTACGTTGTTTTCTCCAGCCACCATTAGCCTTAATGGCTCAGAGCCTCCTCAGCCCATCTATTCTAGTGCAGAGAACTTGTTCAGTCTCTTTAACAGGAGGATTTCTCCGGAGTAGCCAGTAGTTTCCCCACTGGTCACACTCAACTTCTTCAGATGTCTCAGCAGCGTGCATGCAAAACAGAGACGCCGAGAGGTTATGTGACAGCCCCAGGTTACGCAGTGAGTCAGTTTCAGACGTGGGATTAGGAGTTCCTGGCTCCCAGTTCCATTCTCAGTCTTCTCTACTAGAGCCAGCCCCATCCCCAGTATTATAACAGTGTCTAGAGGCTCCAAATGAGATCAGGGCTCCACTCTGCTTGGTGCTGTACAAATGCACCGTGAGAGAGTCCCTGCCCCAAAAGCTTACTGTCTAAACAGACAAAAGGGAGGAGGCAAAGAGAGGCAAAAATGACTTGCCCAGGGCTCACACAGCAGGTTAGTTGCAGAACCTGGAATAGATCTGAGGTCTCCCAACTCCAGTGTCCTAACCACTAGACAGCACAGCCTCAGACATAAATAGATCCATAAAAGCCCATGAGCATCAGTTTTGGCACTGCTAACCAGCCCCCCGCCCCTGTTTTCCCCAAGGAAACTTTTCTGCAGCCTTCACCATGTCAGCCAGAAAGAGGCAGGCGAACTCACCCCCTTCCTGCCGCTGCAGGCGTCAGAGCTCTCCTGCTTCTCCTTTGTCAGCTTCATTTTGGCGTGTGAGGCAAAAACGTTGATTTCAGGCTTTTATAGGCAAAGTGGGGCAGGGGACGCCCCAAGAGGAATGATAATGCACGCTGGTTGCTCTGTGGGTGTAACAGGGAACACCTAATAATACGCTTTATTGCCCAGTACAATCAGTCTGTCCTCTGGACCTTCCCGGGGGCTGCATGGCTCTCGCATGTCTTCCATATGGCTCCGCTTTCACTTCCTCTGTTCAAGGCCCCGTCCCCGGGAGGGTCAGAATGCCTTGTGCCAAACCCATGTTCAAACTGGATTGCTGCCACACTCCCACTATGGATGTTTGAAAAAGCTCCTTGCTGCAATAGCGGTGGTGAAAGCAGCTGGAAACTCCACTGCGACAGGCTGGCTCTGCCACGGGGAGAGCAGGGTCACTTCTGCGCACGTAGCAGCAGGCTCCAGCCCTCTGGCTCAGCCTGCGCGGACAGAGCTATTTTCTCGAGGGCTGGAGGTGGTGCTTTAGGGAGAGGCAGTACGGTCTAGGAGCCTGAGCACAGATCTGGGAGCCAGGAACTCCCGCAGTTCAAAGCCTCTGCGGCAGTATGGGACACGTTCATTTCACCTCACTGGGCCCCATTTTCTCCATGTGTAAAATCAGGTTACGATCCCACAGCCCCTATTGAACCTGTATTATCTGCCAGTGATCCAGCCACTACGTCATGCAACGGTGCTACCGCAGGGTCTGGAGCCACTGCTGGAGGATGCTGCAGGGCTTGGGGCGGGGGGGGAGGAGGGGGGTTAGGATTTGTTGAACTACGCTTTTGTAGCATTCAGGAAAACCTCACGCAGTGCCTAGCCAGGCAGTTAAAGGAGCAGAGCACTACGAGCTCCCACTAACAACAATGGATGTTGAGGGTGCTCAGCGCCTCTGAATCGCAGGTCGTGCGCACCACGAGTCCTGAACATTGCCAGTTAGTTACAGTTCCGTCTCACACCCCAGACAAGAGAAAACCCTTGTCCGTGCTGCACAAGGAAAGGACGATAGACGCCGTTGTGTATTAACACAGTTGTTGGCAAGGCTCTGAGACTAGCATGAACAAGGGTTACAGAGACTCAGCAGACAAAGATAGGCCTAGGGCCTAGAGAGCACTTGTCTCGCTCCAGGCCCATTTAAACTACAAAATGTATCGGTCCGAGCCCTGCGCTCGAAGGGTCTGACCCTGTGGCCAGCGGGAGCCTTGCCATTGGCTTCAGTGGGGACAGGAGCAAACCGTAATGATGACAGCCGGGTTTTAGTCCTGCCTGTGGGCATGGGACCAAACTGGGTCAGCACCGTCTCATGGCTGCAGGTTGCCTCCCTGTTCTTTACACTGGATTGCAGCACCGTGCGCAGCGCGGAGGAGCCGTTTGCGGCCAGCTGCTGGGGGCATTGCTGTTTGATCTGCTGCTTTTGCCCCCAAGCATATTAACCCCTTCAGTCCCCAAGTCTTTTACCACCACATGCAAGGTGCATGCGGGGGCTGAGGGGGGATGGTTGGCAGAGGGTACAACTCTCTTCTCCATTCCAACTCCGAGAGCTTATTTTGCACAGAGCCTTGTTATTAGTTAACCAAGGCTGCATGGCCCCGATTAACTAGGAAACGAAGTTCACAGACAGTCCCAATCGCCAGGCTAGATGAAACAACCAACACGCTCTACTCTTAAAGGCCACACTTATTTTTATTGCTCAGTAAAATACCTTGTCCTCTTGGACCCTCGTGAGTTGCATGTGGGTCCCACATGGGTCCATGGTGTGTCTGCTTTTTCTTCCCTCATTTAAGGGACTTAACACAAGACCAGGCACAGAATCTAGACTCAGCATTTTCCACCCTGGTTTATATTTTTGGCATCCGTTGATCATTCCTCCCCAGCACTGTTCTGCAGGTCATAAAAGGAACCGGTTGGCCATTCAAACCAAAGTAACAACGGATCAACAGCAGCTCCCATCATTTTTCTTCTTCCTTCCTTCCTTCCTTCTTCAGGATTTGTTTTCGGAGTTGTTTGTTTTCAACACCCAGTAGTTACTGTTTATTCAAAGTCCCTTTCAAGCTAGTCCGAATCAGAAACACAAGTTATGCTCATGTGAGAGGTGCTAAAAACAACTGCACAATGTTGTGCAACAATGTAAAAGGTGATAAGCAGACAATACCAGCTTCTGGCTGTAATTAGGGCAAAGCAACCTACGTAGAAACAAGACCGGTGGAGGGATAAGAAGGAAAACGAAAAACCTTAAAGCAAAAATTATTCAGGGAAACAGATAAGTCCAGAAATCTTGGGGAAGGGCATTAGTGATTCATAACTATACTCATTCCTAAACAGCTTCATTCTATGCAAGCTAAAACCTATTGAGCACAGCTGGCTTTCCAGGAAGGATTCCTTCCAACAGCAAAAAAAGTGATCAGTGCCCAAAATTAAATTGCATATGCAAACACACTGGCAAAGAACATGTAGTGTGCCACTAGAGTCGCTGATTCACTGGAGGATAACTGACTACTACTGCTAGCAACTAATAGAATGAGGGAGCTAAATTACTGCTTTAGCACACATAGTGGAGGACAGTGCTGTGGTGCTGAACAATCCTGGGTTTAAAAATCCTGCCGATGACCCTGTGTGGTAGGGGTTTGGTTATGCATGGATGCCCAAGGTCTGATTTCTCTAATTAAGCTTAGCTATGCAGGGACCCCCCAAGAGCTACACCTCTTCTGTATGGGCACAAACCCCTTTCCTTTAGAACTTAAAAGTAAGCAAGAATGTATGCAAGGCAGTGTCGCCTCTCAATGCAGGAATGAAATCCCTGCACCCACACTCTGGCATCAAGAAATATTCAGCACTGCATGATTCTTTACTGATATCTGTACACAACACGTGCAAGTGTTGGGAAACGAAAGGCAACACATCGAAGTACACACTGGGCCAAAGATGCAACAAACTAGAGAGAGCAGCTATTTAAGTGGCCAGTTTGCCATTCTTGCCAGAAGGAGAGAAATTAACGAGGTCTAACCTCATGCTTTTATTGGCTGAGAAGAATCTCACGGTGAAGGAGAATTAATCTGAGAGCAGAAGTTTGTGAATTGCTGGGGGCCCACAGAGAGCCAGCTGGTCCCACGATCTCGTCTTGGCTGTTTCCAGCTTTCCTGCTGTCACTTTCCCCACGGAAGCGACTGCTGTAGTTGCCACAGTGATGTTATACATAGAGCCCTGAGTGGATACAAAATGTGTATCTGCATCCGATCCGCGATCCACAAACATGGTCTGTGGACGTATAGTGGATATCCACAGATTCTCCGGGCTCTAGTTATAGGATTGCCAGGGGGAGGGGGAAGTCTCCTATGTGATTTGAGGGGGATGAGAGGGGCTCATGAGATAACTTCTCTATTAAGATGTGGTCCACTCTGTGAAAAAAGATTGGCAAATCCTACTGTGGAAGAATGATTCAGTAACAGATCCTTGTCTAAGGACAGACAAAGGAACATTACAAGCTCAGATTTTACCTCGTTATATCTGAGCAGTTCCATGGATTTAAGTTTAGTAGAATTTTGCTGTTAAAAAAAGCTATGTTGTAACAAATTCATTGCCAAGAAAGTACTTTAGAGGCATCGTGTATACTGTACACTAGGCAGAATTTCACATCAGCAGTTGTGATTGATCTAAGATTCTCCTACTCCAAAAAAAACATAGAACCATACCATTTGAGCTGAAGGAGAATCTCCTTAGCAGTACAGAGCCTATGGCACACAGTTAAAGCAGAAAGTAATTTCCTTTGGCAAAAGCCAAAAATGTTAACTCATCTCAGAAACATTCTTAGGATTTAAAAATGTAAACAAAAATAGGTCTCCAGTGCTGGTAAAAACAAATACACACACACAACCCACAACCAACTGTCCCCCAATGGCTTAAAATGCTGCTTGTTTCATAATGAAAAACCACAACACCAATTTAAATTCTTTAACAAAATGCTTAGCTCTTTGAAGAAAGAAGCTACCAAATAGCTTAGAGCTTGAACAGCAGCTTCCTCATCTTGCAGAAACTGCTTCTTTCTAGTAGTTCCCAGCTCTTCTGCATATCTATCATCACCAGTCTTAACTGAACACAGGTGCAAGATAGAACATTAGTTGCAACAATAATTGTCTTAACATTTATTGGCTCTTCTAACCAATCAGAACACAGCAAGGGCAGTTGGGAGTTCGAGTTAACCCAGGTGCAATAGAACTCTCAGTTAATTACCTCCTTTGGTTGCTGGATTAAAATGTGCAGAGCACATGAACACTGCCCAAGACCGAGGTGATATGCACTGGCCTGCCCAGGGGTAGTCCTAAATTGGATTCCTAGTCCCATGTGCCCCTAGGCTGAGAGGTGCTGGAGGGAGCTCTGGCCAAGCAACCACAACCAGACGGTCGATGGGGAACAGGATGAGACAGGGAAGGAACAGAGAAGTCATCCCGCCTACGTGAGGAAAACGCTGCCCTATCCCGTAAGCAAACCAGCCTGAGGTGAGAGGGTGCAATAAATGCCCTGTGAGTGGGGAGGGCAAGTATTTGCAATTGGCAGACGACTAGTTCTTTGTAAATCTGCCTATCTCATCAAGGTCAATTAGCAACACGCAGCTGGCAGCAGTAGAGGAACCGTAAACAGATCGATACAGGGAGGGCTGCTTTACACTGCAGCCCAAACCAGCAGCTGTTGCTTGTCCAGCCAGCCACCCAACCTTCTCGTCAGAATCAAGACCAGGAGGGACCACCAGATCACAGCCCACCAGCCAGCACCCAGCCACCTCCACACCAGGCCCAACAACCAGAATTAGACCAAACTATTACCACCCTCAGAAAGCTCAACTATGTGTATCACAGGCAGGGAACAGGAGGGAGCAAGGTGGACCCACACCTGAGGCCCTGTCATGCCAGGGTATTGATCAAGGGAGATATGCCCAGATGATTCCAGTAAGTAGCCAATGCCCCATGCTGCAGGGGAAGGAGACAAACAAAAAACCCAGAATACATTGGAGGCGGGGGGTGGGGGAGAATCCCTTCCTGACCCCCTACAGGTGACTATCTGAAGCCCTGAAGCATGAGATCTCAGGAGCATAAGACAGAAGGGACCCTCCAGGGCTACCCAGCATAGTTCCCCACCACCACAGGCAATCCCATCATACGAACTCACTCATAAGTTTATCGAGCTCCATCTTAAAGCAAGTTAAGTTGTTTGCCCCTATTTTGTTTTGTTTTAGAACATCCCCATTCTCCCAAGATAAACACACGTTTTAGTCTCAGAAGAGCATAGAGTATTCTGGGCCTTTTGTTATAGTAGCTGGGTGCCCTATCAGACGGCAACAAATATGTGACGACCTAGGACTTCCCAGGAATCAATCTGCTGCATGCCACATCATTCAGAACTTCACAGGATAGAAACCTCGGCATCCTGCTTCTAAAGCAGGCCCCTGCCCACTTGGAGAAGCTCCTTTAACTCATAGCAGTACAGATTTTATGACACACACTTGAGCGGTGAGTGGGGGCATGTAACAGGCGGGATTGACCCTTTAAGGACCAGTGGCCTGGGGTCAACCAGCCCTGGTCAATGATCAGACCCAGCAGAAAAGGGAGTAAGTGATTATAACAACCAGCAAGTGACTCAGTTGAGGGTGGACTGCAGGGAGAAGCTGCAGGAAGGGACTGGCTCCTGCAAAAGTCCCCAAGGAAGATTCCAGGTGGAAAGCCCCAGCTCGAAGTTTGTTTTTCTTTTGTGAGCTCGTGGTCATTTGGACAATAAATGGAGCCCAGAACAAAGGGCTAAAGTCTAATTTGGTGTAGCTAATAATTCTCCAGGAAGCCAGTGTGTACAGGGCACCTACCCAAGCACGTACGCACACAGTCCGCTACAGGACGGGTGCAGACCTACAGCATCAGTGGACAGGACCCAGGACACCCAGATTCTGTTCCTGGTTCAGGCACTGACCTTTGGGGTGACATTGAGCTAGTCACTTCTCTGTCTCGGTGTAGCACCTCGCACAACGAGGTGACCTTGCTGCGAGGTGCCACCAGAATGCAAATAATAAAACAAAACCAACCAACAATGTATTTGTACCTTAAATATTCCCTTGGTGTTTCATTTCCTTTACATCTTGCTTATAGCACCAGCTTGGCAGAAGAGTTCTTATTTCACAGTCATGGTTTCATTTCAACCAACACACATCAAAGGATTTTCCAGCTCGCTGTGTCTGTGCTTCACCCCTGCACCCAAATCCAAAGAGGAGAACTTGTCTGGAGACACTAGCTACAGTTTGGCTGCCCACAACATTCCTGCACCCGTGATGGGGAGAAGTTCTTGTGTGTGTGTTTGGGAACTATCTGCATTTAATCCTGCTGTCTGGCCTCACAAAACCAGGAGCTGAAGAGAAGTTGAATTTCATGGCGAAAGGGGCAAAATATTTAAAGCTCCCAAGTTTGAAGTTTTCAGCGTCAGCAATGGGCTCTAGGACGAGAAGTTTCAGCCCCAAAGGACTTGGCTGGAGAAAATCTGTGTGTGCAACAGAAAAAGGGGAGGAGAGAGCGGGAACTAGCACTGAACCATAAATCACTGTTAGTGACTAATGAAGAGATTATTGGTGAGAGAGAGAGAGACCACACAATGCAGCAGTGCTTGAAAACTGGATTCTGAAACCCAGGGGGTTGGAGCGCTCAGATTACGCAATGATGGAGCGGTTATAAAATCCTGGATTGATCGGTAAAGAACACCACAGATAGACAAAGACGCTAAAATTCAGGTGTTTCCCCTTTTTAACAATAAATACTACAGCCGGTTTCCTCTTTCCCATCTGACTAACGGGCCACTCTACCTCGAAAGGTCCCTTATAGTCCGTGCTAACTACTCATGCTAAACCATCTGTTCCCCCTTGCATTTTGCCAGGAATACCTTTCCCAGCCCTGAAGAAGAGCCCTGTGCGGCTTGAAAGCTTGTCTCTCTCATGGATAGAAGTTGGTCCAACCCACCTCATCTCTCTAATATCCAGGGACTGACACAGCTACAACTACACTGCATATTTAGGGCAGCGACTGTCTTTTTGTTCTGTGTTTGTACAGCACCGGGCACAATAGGGTCCTAGCCCATGACTGCAATACAAATAATCAAAGATCTGCCCACAACCAAAATGTGTACAGATCCTGCCGTATATCATCCTGCTTTGCCTGTGCATGGGACTTTCCTTCACCACACTCGCCAACAGGCGACGTGGCACGTTACTGATCGCGAATGGCGTGGATGGGACTCTCGGATAAGGCCCGTTTACTTTGGTGGTAACTCAGCAGCGGTGGGAAGGGTGGGTTGGATGTGGAATCGGAGGCAGCCACAAGAGCAGAGCTTCTTTTTGCTAAGCTGCATTATAAGAAAGAGCAAAAAAAATATACCCAAGTTTCTCAGTGTATTTCATAGGTCTTGTGCCCAGCAGAAACCACAGTGCTGGCTGGTATCCCACTGCCCACCTCAGAGCAACCCTTCCCTCCTTGACCAAAACTTACTCCCAGACACCATCAGCCTTTGTTACTGGGCAGAAACTCCGGGCTTGCATGAGCCTCTAAATCCAACACAGCAGCTTCCGAACCCAGATTGTGAGCCCGGAGAACTTGCCCCAGTCCTGGGTGTGCAGGTCTGTGAAGGCGCTGGTCCCTTCTCCGCCCACATGTCTGCATGAGCCAGCAAAATGAGGATGCTACAAAATGCAAAACAACACAGAAAAGGAATGGAAATTAAAGCTCCTTCTGCCCTTGGCTCTGCACAAGCCCCTTTTTGCCCAAGGTGCGTTTTCTGACCGCTTAGACCGTGGTGGGTGGGTTCATTTTCCTGCTCCTAGAGACAAATGCTGATTTGGCCCAGCCTGGCATTCCTTTTCCGCATCTCAGGTGCTCAGAAGACAGCGAGGGTTTACGCTGTGGTTATGTAGGAGCAGATGTCACATGGAATTAAATACAGCAGGTTAGATGCCAAGCGCTCCCGCTCCCGCCGAGAAAGGAGAGCCGTGTATCTCTCAAGAGTGACCTCTACAGGCAATTAAAAATGGCATTGGTTTAGAGAGATGCTGCCCAGCCAGGTCTCCTTGGCTGGAAGGATGATCCGAGCAGGTGGGGGTGGAATATATTTGAAATCCTATCACTTCCTTGATTCATCCAGCAGTTGTAAGCTCTCTGAGGCAGGACGAGGAGTATGATATGTTTACAAAGCCTTATATAAACTTGCACTCTCCAGACAATTTAAACCTGCCACACCACCATTCTGCCTTTGTTTTACGTGGACACAGGGCTAGTCCATGGAGTTTGGCCCTGCAGGCATCTTAAAGGGGCAGGAGCATGGACGGTGCTCGCGTAATAAGCAGCTATTAGATATTTTGTATTAGCCCCATCGTTGTGCGCGTGACTCCAGGCTTTATTTACTGCACACAATTCAAACGATTTATTAATTCCTTCAGGGGCCTCTCTATGGTGCTCATTGATTTGGAAGTAATTCGGTTTTGTGATGCGCTCAGGGACCACAACACCCCTGTGAGGGGCGGGGTGGTATGATCCCCATTTTACAGATGGGGGCAGGGGCGTAGATTAAGGTCAAAATCATCCACTCGTTTCGGGTGCCCAATTTGAGGCACCGAGGACCTGATTTTTCAAAGTATTTACTGTTATCTAGTCCTTTCTATATTCAAAGCACGGCTCCCACGTCTTCAGCTGCGGCTGTGAGTGCTCGGCCCTGCTGCAAAGGAGAGCCCAGGGTCTCCAGTCGGGCACCAGAAAACGAGGATCACACCACCAGCGACCACCCGGGAGAAGTTCGGTTTAAGCATCTTGCCCAGCATCACACAGCAATTCTGGGGCAGAGACCGAATCCAGTTCTTCAGTGCAGTACCCAGCAGCCTTCACCGTGAGCCTCCTTTCTCTTCCTGCAGTCCCCCGGCTCCAGGCACTACCCAGCTGCCAAGGCACCACCTGGGCAGCCTGCCTTTTGAGCTCTCCTTTGACTTCTTCCAAGCAAAAGCTAATGCTTTGCCCTCTTAGACTTGGCCACTCAAGTAAACGCCCCTACACAGCTTTCAACTTGGGCGACAAACGAGGCAGGGTTTTACAGACGTCCCCAGAGCACTGTCCAGCCTGGGTGCTGAACGAGGCAGGGGCCCCATGGAAGAAACCGTACGTGATCGTGTAATGAACGACTACCAGGATGCAGACACACAAGGGGGCAGAATTAAGGTTGCACAGCCAATCATACGCTCTCCTTCCAAGTCCCATTCTCCCCCAAACTCCTACCAGGCCCAGTCGCTGACCCTTCTTCCCAGCTCCTTGCACAGTCTGTTTCTCACCCCCACCCTGGCCTCTGACCATCCCTGCCCTGCCCCCATTGCACCTGGCATTCTCTGTGCTCCTCGTCCAATCCCAGTCGGCTCACCTCACCCCCTCCCTGGCTCCTTGTCCAAGCTCCACCCCTGCTTCCCCCACCTCCTCGTCAGATCCGTCCCCCACTTCTGGTTCCCAGTCCTGGTCTCCTTGCTCCATCAGTCCCCGGCTCCTTGTACGATCTCATTTCCCTGGTCCCCCAACTCTCATCCTTTCCTGGATGCCAGACCTAGTCTTATTACTCAACAATTCCCAGTCTTCCTCCCTGCCCCACTCCCGTTTCCTTCTTCCCTTTCCTCTCCACAACTTCCAGTCTCCCCTTCCCACCCAGCTCCTTTTCTTCTACTCCTTCCTCTCCCCTCCTCCCCATCCAGCTCTTGTCTCCTCCTGGCTAGGCAGTGTGAACGGGGAAGTTCAGGATGGCTCCTGTAGGCAGGGCTGGAGCACACCCAGGCTGGTCAGCGCAAGGAGCTGTGAGGCTCAGTGAGGGTGAAATCTGCAGTGATTTTGCTGGTTAGTTTGTAAGAAGTCTTCCCACGCATGAGCTGAGATTTTCAAAGGCTCAGAACTTGGCCGAAAAGCACGTTGCTGGCCCCATGGCCACCCCTTCACTGCATTTCAAATCTCTTCTGCAAAACACGGGGACACTGGAACATCTCAGGAGAAAGGGGACCAGATTTTTTTTTTTTTTTTTAAAAACATGTTGATCAACGTCTTTGTTCCCCAACCTTGTTCTTGGCAATGGCTAAATCCTGTTGACTGAAACTCACAAACCAACCCAAGGCAGACACGTGGCATGGAAAATTTCAGCCCCAATGGTTAAAAACGTGGCAAAATTATAAAGCCACCAAAACCAGACATTTATAACGGGAAGTGCTGTGCACCCTGGATAACAGGTGGTGCTGCCTATAATATCCGGACCTTCAATGAAGATGAACCCCAATCGACCAACGCCTGCCTGACCCTTGCAAACATGGGTTAACATCCACATTGGTAAATTCTGCAGTAGGCGGAACACAAGTGCTCAGCCATGACCACCCAGCAGATTTTTAACAACTACAAGTGACTTAGGCACCTTTGAAAGTTGTACCCAGGCACCTCTGAAAATGTGCCTTGACAGTCCTAGTTCACAGCAAGGGTGAGGTGGCATTGATCATTATGCCATCTATTTCCCCGGCTCAGACAGGTTCCGGGAAGCCCTGGAATCTACCTCACCCGCACCATGTCTCGGTGCTGACCAGGTATAGGGAAGGCACAATCTTCCATCTCCCAGTTCAGTCCTGGGGCTTTCTGCTGAGACCAGCATCAGAAGGTGTTGGCAGTGGTGGTAGTTATGCACGTGTGTGCTGGGAACCCGACAGAGACCTACCCACTCGTTTCACACAGTCCTTTAATTTTATACCAAGAAGGTGGTGGACATTCCAAGTGAAATCAACCAACCCACACACACAAACAGCTCAGCAGGTTGCACCCCATGCTGGTGAGAGGTCAATATCCGAGTAAAAACAATCGGGAAGAGCAACATCTACAATTGGCATGGATGATTTGTGTTTAGTCACCCTGGATATGCCTTAGACAATCATTTGTTAAATTACAGAGACACTGGGAACTTGTAAAAACATTGTCACAGAATTTCTCTTCTCCCCCCACCCAGCCTGGAGAGATATTGGCAGACCAATCTGTGCCTTTATCACACACTGAATAACAACATCTCCATTAAAAAAAAAAATGCACCGAAAGGAGACCACTGTCCATACACAGAGATTGGAATCCGGTGAGGACTTTGTTAAAAAGACGAAGGGCTTCAGAAGTGCATCAGGAAAGGAAAGTTGAGGAGCTGTTATCAGGGTGTGTTCTAAAAGGGATGGCATCTCCTAAAGCCCAAGCTGTGATTTTAAAAACCACGGGTGGGAGAAGGGGCGCATTAATAAAAACAGACTGTGCCTTGGAAGAAGGAAAACCTGGATTTAGGATTTGTGCAGCAAAATGTGTCCATACGTCCATGCTGTCCCTTTCAGGGGCTGTTCTCGCTGGATGGCTGGGTTGATATGCTCGCCCACTTACCTACCCTCAGTACCAAACTGTCCACAGAGCCATGATTCCGTCAAGCGGCCACCCAAGCTCATTCACATCCGAAATCCAGAAGGAAGACGAGCTGCTGTGGCCCTGGAAAAGGAGCAAAACATCCAAGACACATCCCCACCCCAAGGAGAACAAAGAAAGACTTTGCCAAGTTATCGGCGCCCATCCACCATCTGAAGCATAGAAGAGCAGGAGCCTCCTTGAAGGCCTCATGAAACAGATGATCAATCTATCACACATCCAAGGCGCTTCCATTCAGAAGCTCCTGGAGTCTTCAGAACGTTGGGGATTTCCCCCCACCCCAGCCGCACGGTGAGAAATCCTCTTAGTAAAACAGAAAATCAGAACCCAGGAACAATTTGTAAACTTCTGCGGGAGGGGCATGGGGATGAGACTGGAAGTTGGGGTGTGACCCGGTAGCACATTCCTGGAAATCTTGAAAGAAGCGCTAAGGCAGCTGGTATCTGAATTCCATGGAGGGAGATTTCCATAAAGACGCTGTCAGTCGTTGCCCGCACGGTAATTGTTCAAGTGGGAGTTCGTTTTCCTCAGGCCTCTATCTCCCTCTACAGGCACTTGGTGGTACTTCAGTTACCTGTTCAAAACAAAAGCAAACAGGTTAAGATCTAGGACCTTGCTGTCTTCCTAAGCCCATCCTTGTGCCATGTACCAAGCCTCCTGTGGACCAGAAGCGCATGGGCTGCTGTGCACAGAGTGAAGTCCTGCAGCAGCGGCAGTATTTTCCAGCATGGACTTGCCATTATTGCATGGATCAGCCCGCTGAATTTTACTTCGGAACTGGTGCCGCATGTGCTCCAGCATGGACTAATCCCTTCTTTCCATGGGCCCCCCTTGTAGCTCACAACCACAGCTAGGCCGGCCTGGAAGGGCCGTGACCAAACTCTCTCTTTACCCAGGCAGCACGACCTGCAAGGAGAGTTGTCCTCAGCAACTTCCCACCACATCCCCCTGAAATCCCAGCGCAGTCATTGGCATGCAGCAGCAAGGGCCAGAAGTTGCCAGATTTTCTGCACACCACATTTTCTGCACTTCCTCTTCCTATGACACAGTGCGACCACTGCTTATTTTTAGGCAGCGCTCAGCTGCGGCGAAGGGAACTAAAACCCCACGTCCACCGACTTCCTATGGGTTTGTTTCCATTTCCCCGGCCTTGCCTACACTAGTGTTTTATGGTCTAATACATTTCCCATTGGTGCATCTTCCTGAGGGGGAGCACGAGTGTAGACGGCAGCCAGGGCTTATCACTGTCCTTTAGACTCCCCCTGACCAGGACTACGGCTTCCACTGAGCTGCAGATGTCTTAGTGCAGGGGTGGCCGACCTGGGGCTCCGGAGCCACATGCGGCTCTTCAGAAGTTAATATGCGGCTCCTTGTATAGGCACCAACACTGGGGCTGGAGCTACAGGCACCAACTTTCCAATGTGCCGGGGGGTGCTCACTGCTCTGCCACAGGCCCTGCCCCCTCTCCACCCCTTCCCGCCCCATCCCCTGAGCCTGCCATGCCCTCACTCCTCCCCCCCACCCCCAGAGCCTCCTGCAAGCCACCAAACAGCTGATCGGAGGTGTGGGAAGGGAGGGGGAGGCGCTGATTGGCACGGCTGCCAGTGGGCAGGAGGTGCTGGGAGCAGGGTGGTGGGGGGAGCTGATGGGGGGCTGCTGACATATTACTGTGGCTCTTTGGCAACGTACATTGGTAAATTCTGGCTCCTTCTCAGGCTCAGGTTGGCCTACCCTGTCTTAGTGCAACTCACTGGGCTGTGTTATGGGTCCCCTCTGTGCTAATCCACAGAGGACATGATGTGACGTTGTGCAGTCTATATGGTTTTATAAAAATATGATAAGTGAATATAATGTAACTGGAATACGCTTCATGCAAAAGGTCTCTTGTTAGGTATCATTACAAAGTTTATAATCTACTGAGTGTGATCATGCTATTTGTATAAATGTACCACTCTTGTATCTAAAACTAGAAATATGAAATATAACTCTGAGGGCCTATTGTCATTATGTAAAGTGTGGGCCATTAATGATGGTTTGGAATCTTGATGACTCCCATTAACCAGGACCATTGTCTGCAGATAGTTGTGTTTACCTGTTAGTCTTCCTGTATATGTGTGTGCTGGCAAGTGGGTAATGAAGTCTTGCAGTGACATGTGATCATGTCACCTGAACTGGAATCCATCTTTAACCTGGTGCTTTTCCAGTGAGGGGGGGTGGAAACCCAGAGGGACAAAGGGTTCCCGCCTTATGCAAAAGATATATAAAGGGGTGGAAGAGAACAGAGAGGGGGGAGAGGAGCCATCATGAAGAATCCCCTAGCTATCACCTGAGCTGCAACAAGAGCTGTACCAGGGGAAAGAATTGGGCCCAGGCCTGGAAGGTGTCCAGTCTGAGAAAAACTTACTGAAGCAGCTCTGAGGGTGAGATTATCTGTATTCAGTTTGATTAGGCATAGATTTGCGCATTTTATTTTATTTTGCTTGGTGACTTACTTTGTTCTGTCTGTTACTACTTGGAACCACTTAAATCCTATTTTCTGTATTTAATAAAATCACTTTTTATTTAGTAATTTACTCAGAGTATGTATTAATACCTGGGGGAGCAAACAACTGTGCATCTCTCTCTATCAGTGTTATAGAGGGCGAACAATTTCTGGGTTTGCCCTGCATAAGCTTTATGCAGGGTAAAACGGATTTATCTGGGTTTAGACCCCATTGGGAGTTGGGCATCTGAGTGCTAAAGACAAGCACACTACTGTGAGCTGTTTTCAGGTAAACTTGCAGCTTTGGGACAAGTGATTCAGACCCTGGATCTGTGTTGGAGCAGACGGGAGTGTCTGGCTCAGCAAGACAGGGTGCTGGAGTCCTGAGCTGGCAGGGAAAACAGAAGCAGGGGTAGTCTTTGCACATCGGGTGGCAGCTCCCAAGGGGGTTTCTGTGATCCAACCCGTCACACATGAGTTGTTACAGCCACTAACTGCAGAGCCTTGACTCTTTACTCATGCTGTACGAGCGCCTGCTTTTAGCTCTAGAGGTCCCTAGTTCAATCCGTGGTGCGTCAGGCAACATGGTGCCTGTCACGTTAGCTAGCCAGAGCAGGAAAAAACAGCCTGTTTCTCTCAGAACCTGGATCGGTCATCCAGTCCTGTCCCCTGCACTGAGGCAGGACTAAGTATTATCTAGACCACCCCTGACACAACTTCCAATGCCAGAGATTCCACAACCTCCCTAAGTAATTTGTTCCAGTGCTTAACTACCCTGACAGTTAGGAAGTTTCTCCTAATATCTAAACTAAATTTCCCTTGCTGCAACTTAAGCCAATTGCTTCCTGTTCTGTCCTCACTTGATAAGGAGAACAATTTATCACCCTCCTCTTATAACAACCTTTTATGTACTTATGTCTCTCCTCCCCACCCCACCCCCACCACCTTCTCTTCTCCAGACTAACCAAACCCATTTTTTTTTTTTTCAATCTTTCTTTGGAGTTATATGGAAAGAGGAATTGAGAGAGAAGGTGGTTTTGCTGCATTTAAAAAAATATCTTGGTGACTATCAGAATTCTTATTTCCTCTTCTGTAAGCAGCTTCAAAAGATTCAAATGAAGCAAGGTTTTAATTTCAATTTTAACGCTTAGTCTCTCCCCCTCTATAAGAAAGGAAACTGCAGCTGCCATTAATCCAGTCACATGCAATGCTCACCGTTGGCAACATGAGGTTTAGGTGCTGGGCTGGTTACTTGTTTGTTATCAAGGTAATACACGCTTCTGTTTGGAGAACAGCGCGCTAACGATCTGTCTACGCTGCAATCAGAGGTGTGACTGCAGCAGGTGCAGACTTACCTGAGCTAGCTTGGATCTAGTTGGCTTGAATAACGTTAGTAGTGAAGTCATGGCCCCCAGAGCTAGCTGCTGGAGCATAACCCTGCCCGAGACCCTGGGGATGTACACTGGCACCTGGCCCATGCCACTCTGGTTATTCCAGCTAGCTAGATCAAAGCTATCGCAAGCAAGTCTGTACATGCTGCAGTCACACCTCCCAGGTGCTGTGCATACACACACTAAGTGTAGAGCTACCACCTGGCTCATATTTGACTGGCCGGGCCGTTTTTTTTAAATGGATTTGCCAGTTGCCAGAAAAATAATGTAATCTGCCGGGTTCTCTTTTTACATGGGTCTAAACATTTGCATCATCATCACCACCACCACCACACTCCCCTGGGATATCGAACGTGCAAAGTTTCTGTGCCCAGCTGAAGCTGCCGCAGCGTTCCCACTTCGGCAGTTTAGCAACAACAGATGAAAACTGTTGAAAATACAGCAGCTGTCTGCCCACCAACACGCAAGTGCACTGCGCGGGTGTGGGAGAAGGTTTGAGTCATGTGAGAACACGGGTGAGATTATCTATATGCGTTCTCTCTCTAGATACTATAAGTAGCTGTTGAAGGGGCGGGGGTTGCAAAGTTGACTTGTGGTTGGGGTAGGCTTGCCTTGGGGGGGGGTGGGGTTGCAGGTTTTTTGCATTTCAAAGGTGGTAACCCTATCTAAAAGTCATCTGCTCATAATACTTATGTGAACGCACCTTCCACATGCTTTACTAATATTAACCGAATCAGCCTCTCAACACCCTGGTGAGGCAGCAAGAAAGACTGTAAGCTCTTTGGAGTGCGGCCTTTGCCTTCCTATATGTCTATGCAGTATGTTGCTAAACAGCATCTTGCCCCCAAGTGGGAAGTTGAGGCGTTCCTGGGATATAAAATAATACCCTCGCCAATCTCCCACATGCGCTTCAATTTAAAGACTTTACGCAAAGCCACACCCAAATTCATCATCCCAGCCACGATTAGACCTTGGGTGTTCGCTAGATCATTTGACCGCCATGTGCTCAGGACTAATATTAGTTACACTAATGAGTGCTGCCTCTGAACAGCTGCGTGCATGGAGCAATGGGAGTTGGGCTGCTGCCCTCTGCCACCCCCACCCCCACCCCAGACAGCTCATGTGTCGCTAATTTGCTGCAAAAGCTGCTTATGCAAATAGTTTTTTTAAAAAACAAGTGTGGCCAGGAAGCAAAATCCTGCTCCGGTTTTTCAAGCCTTGCATTTGTATTGGGAGCGAACAAGGAGGAAAAAATGGGTGGCAGGAGCTCACCCAAAGATATGTCGTGTCTCTCCCTCGTGCGCAACACCCAGTTTTTGCCAAGCTCCATGCACACCCAGCTGCTCACGGTGACTCCTTTTTCGAGTTCACCCCTCTGTACGAATGGTGGTGGGACTGTACCCTGAAGGGCCAATACAGGTCAGGGAACTCTGCAAGGCTTGCAGCTGCTTTTGCAGAGACTACAGTGCGCAGTGAGCCACCTGGATCTGAGCAGATTAACCATGGCACCGTGGGACTTGTCTTCATGGGCTGCAGCTCCATAGTAAAGTCAGACGGCTTTGCCAGAATCTGTTCCATCCAACACTGGGTGATATTCAGACTCCTACCCATACAGCTCTCAGATGGGCAACGTCTCAGCACCCTCCCAGCTCTGCATTACGTTCCTGCTGGGCTACGCCTCAAAATGGAAACAGGACTCTGAACATAGCCAGGCAGTAAGAGAGGATGGTCCAGGGATTAGGACACTAATTTATGACCCAGGAGACCAGAGCTCAAATCCTTACTCTGCTACAGAGTCTTGAGTGACCTTGGGCAAGTCACTTAGCCTCTCTGTGCCTAAGCTCCCTCTCTGTGAAGTGGGGCTAATTGCATTGCCCTACTTCCCAAACCTCACAAGGATACTGTGTGGATAAATACAATAAAGGTACTCAGTTACTAAGGAAATAGCGGTACCACGGATAGGCAGGTAGTGGCAGTAACCACAGATCCCTATCGACACTCGGCTGCATGCGTTGTCAATTGATATATGGGCAGCTAAAGGGTCAAGAGATACAGCTTCTATCCCCATCTGCACCACCGACTGCCTCTGTGCCTTGTTTCCCCATTTTCCACACTTCCCTATCTGACAGAGGCCATGTGCAAATCACTTCACTGATGCTTGTAAAACACCCAGAGATGGACAGTTCTCCTGCAGGAGTGCTGCAAAACCAGCTGCAGTGGAATTCTCTTCTCTCGCTCTAGCGGCTGAATTCATCTCTCTTAATAAAGCTCGCTGTTGTTTTCCTCCTCTGCCTCCATGCTGCCCATGGCAATTACCCCGACTACAGGAATGAGGATGCGCACAGGCAGGACTCACAGTTAAACCTTTACCAAGAATGACGGAATCTCACACTCAGCCGTGGAGATTCAAGGCTCAGGTGCTTGTGAATTCGGCCTTCGTCTGTTCAGCCTCCGTGTTCTTGGGGGGTTCGGCGTGCTGGTAACCCCCCTCTAGGCTCTGTGAAGGCTGATGCAAACCTCCGTAGCGACCACAGCAAAGGGAAGAGAGCAGCCGGGTCCTGATTACACGAGTGCAGAGGACAAACATGATGCAGTTGGCACCTCCCTGGAATGTGTTCCCAATTCCCTGCAAGGGTAGGAAGAGAAAATTAGCTCCAAGCAGTTCCAGGAGGTGTCTCTTCCCCCATCCCAGAAGCAATCAGATGCTGGACTAGGCCAAGACAGTCACTGAACGGGCAGAGCAGGGGGTTTCAGCCTTGAGAGGACAAGGGTCTGGGACATCATCCCTGCACCAGAAAGAAAACCAAGCCCCTAAGCAGTCAGGAAAGGCGGACAACTCACCTGTGTTTAGAAGGGAACATCTCCACAGTCACTGTCCCGCTTTAGAAGGGCAAAGACAGCCTGTGCTCTGGCCCCATCCTAAGAGAGGCCAGGGCATAGGGGGATGGAGAAATGGTGGGGAAGAGTTAGAAAACAGAGGGAAAGAAAAAGACACTGGGGAGGAGAGACCCAGGAAAGAGCAGAGGCAGGGAGAGAAGAGAGAACAACAGTTGAGACAGTAAACAGGAACGTTGAATAAAAGAGTGAGAGGCTAGTCAGAGACACCCAGACATGAAAGAGGAATCAAGAGATGGAGAGGAAAAAAAAGGTGTGTGTGGGGGAGATAAAAAGAGTCCGGGGACAGGAAAACGAAGGCCCTTCTATTTCACAAGACCCTTGCTTTACAGAACGTGCCATATCTGTGTATTAGTGGAGGGTCGGCTCGAACAACAACAACAAAATCCATAAACCAAGCTAAAACTAGCCTGGCTTTGGAACTCCCTGAAGTAGAGTAGCAACCCCCACAGACAATCTCTCAGATCCTCTTTCTGTTTGAAACGTGGCCAGAGAGGTGTGAGCACCTCCAGCCAGCCCCTCGCATGCGAGACATTGGCACCCAGGAGGAGCAGCTCAGCTCTATTCCGTTGGAACCAACGGTCCCATTCCGGGAGAGACGTTCACCGAGTTCCTCGCCTACAATATGGATCTCCCTCTGCGTCCTTGGCAGCTGGGACGGGGGAATCTCTTTTTGGCTGCAGTTTGCCCCTCTGGCCACTAGATGCTGCTGAAACTGCTGCTCCTGGGAGGGTATATTTTGATGCAGCAGAATTTGATGTTTAATCACTGTTGGTTGGTTTTCCTCCCTCGGTTCACAGAGCTGGGCCATTCGCAACAGGTCTCCCCAGGCATTAGCGCCAATCAGGAGTGGGCTCTTTGTGAATTATAAATAGATTAGCAAAAATATCCGCCAAGAAACTGCTCCACCACAGCCATAAAAAAGGCTTTGCTGATCCATAGCAAAGTCGAGATACGTTTCCCAGAATCATGCAAGTCTTGAATGTTATATGAGAGGAAGAAAATACTGTTCAGGGCAGCACTTCCCAAAATTGTGGGAGCGAAGCTCCCCACCTTTCAGGAAAATCAATCATGCCCATTCCCTGCAACTCTGCTGTCTTGCTCAAAAGCTACCAGTCTTAATGCATTCATTTTCCAAGCCCCGCCCATCCCTGGGAACATTGCCCTCACTTTGAGAAACACTGGAATATCCTGTGTAGATCTTCAGAATATGACCCTTCCTCACCTTTCTTCCCTGCTTTGATGAGCAGTGGAATAGTTAACCATTTTGAGATTTAAAGTATATCATCCTGGCCATCTGAACAGAATGGGGCAGCCCACATCGCTGAGCTATTGTTTCAGGCTCTCTGCAAACACAGGCGGACATCTGCTGCCTTTGTTATATCTGGGTCACATTTTGAAGGAAGTTTTTTAAAAAGGAAAGCAGAGGTGCAACTGTGCACCCTGACTAGCTCTCCCAGAAGGATCACGCTCCCACTTTAGGAAATGCTGGTTTAGGATAATGAGTCATAGCCTGGTCTATTTCAGAGAAAGAAATGGACATCTGCCCCCCAGCCCAGGTGCCTTTGTAAAAAGAATTGGGAGAATCACACTAACTCTTTCTTTGTGCACTCTCGTGCTCATAGAAAATTATATAGCTTGTGCACAGTGTTCAGTGAGAACAGGAGAAAAGCCTCAATTGGAGTAGTGTGTCTAATTCTGGGCCCCACGCTTTGGGAAAGAGCTGTACAATTTGGAGAGCTTCCAGAGGAGAGCAGCAACAGAAATAAAAAATGATAAAAGGTTTAGAAAACCTGACCTATTAGGAAAGGTTAAAAAAAACTGGGAAGGGTTAGTGTTGAGAAAAGGAGGCAGAGGAGGGATATGATAACAGCCTTTGAATATGTTAAAGGCTGCTATAAAGAAGACTGTGATCAATTGTTCTCAGTGCCCACTGAAGGTAGGACAAGTAGTAATGAGCTTAATCAGTAGCCAGGGAGATTTAGGTTAGATATTAGGAAAAAAATGTCTAACTCTAAGCGTAGCAAGCCTATTCCAGAGCTTAACAAGGGAGCTTGTGGAATCCCCATTGTTGGAGATTTTTTAAGATAGGTTGGACACAAACCTGCCAGGGAGGGTCTAGGTTTGTTTGGTCCTGCCAAAGAGCAGGGGGCTGAACTTAATGACTTCTCAAGGTCCCATCCCAGCCCTACATTTCATTGATTCTATGCTCTTGGGCTAGCATGAAGTCTTTGCTGGTGGCATGCACGCACAAATCATGCAGGCCATTTTCTGAGTCCCTGCACGGTTACATCTAGTCCCGAAAATGGCAGGGGCCAAAAACTGCATGTCTCAGACGTGGGCAAGCCCATCACTTCTCACCCACCCCCCCATCTCCCATATGGACCTGTCAGGTGAGTGCAGCGACCGGCAGGTACTTACGTGCAGGACCACCAGGACTGAATTTTGCACGGCAGGGGAGCTGCAGAGGGTCAGGATGAATCGGACAGTGCTCCAGATGCGGAGGAAGATGAAGATGAGCGGGATGAGGATCAATTTCTTATCTGCTATGGAAGTCCTGGGCTGAAAGGCAGGAGCCCTGGCTAGTATGGGGCGATATTCAGAGAGTGCCGCACGCTTCAAAGGAAAGAAAAAATGAAAGACTCTGAAGTTCCAATACTAGGTTATTGCAAATGCTCACGCTGGTGGCTTCTTGCCAAAGCCAATTAACCCTTCGCATTCTGCCCTCTGCTGCACTGTCAGCCAAAGGAACACCCAGGCCGTACAGAGACTGCCCAGGTTGGACTCCAGCCCAGCTACCTATCTGTTCTTTGGAACACAGATTTTGGGCAAAATTCTGCCCGTTAACATAAGCAAACCCGGGGCAAAACCAAGACGGCCACCCAGATGTAAAGGAGGGCAGAATGGGACACCTCGACTTTTTCAGTATTCTACGTGAGCACCACATACCACCTAGGTTGCTAAATAATTAAGAACAATCACAGCTATAGCAACGTAAACATCAGTAATGCTTAACAAAATAGGTTCGCTGGTTGTCGAGAAACCTGGGTTCCATTCCTGGCTCTGCCACCGAGTTGCTGCACGGCCTCTGGCAAGTTATTTAATCTGTACGTGCCTGTGAAATAGAAGTAATCTCAGCCTGCTTTTATAAAACCAAGATCCACAGATAAAAAACAACTATAAAGGGCAAAGTATTAATTATTATTGCCTCTGTGGTCTCCAAAGTACTAATGGTCTATTCAGAGCCTTACATAACCACACCACTGTAATAACGTGTGTGAGGCAGGGAAGGATTATCCCCATTTTACAGAGGGGGAAATCAAGAGATTAAGGGCCAGATTCTCAGCTGGCGAAATGAGCAGAGAGCCTCTGAACTGACACCTCTCAAAAACCTGCACAGGTGTCCCGCTGAAAACTCCTCCTCCCTCTCACATGTGTTGCAGAGCGTATAAAATCTTATACCCTTCCCTTCCCCCAACCCCCATTCCTCCTGCTCCTCCCAATGCTAGCAGCCCCGCCAGCAAAATCCCATTGCCCCAGAAGAGTCGGTGCAAACACACACAGACCTCACAGGGCAGCTGGGAGTTAGACCCCCTCCAAGGACCATCAGTAAAGCCCCAGCCATTTCTATAGGGGTACAAGACGCTCTTGGGAAAGAATACAACCTGCCAGCATTCTGCATTCCTCTCCTAACACAGCTGCTCTCACAATCACGAGAAAGCACGTGTCAGAAACCCACGCCGGCTCCAAAGCCAGCAGTGGTTAAACAAGCTGCCAAAGTAGGGAGGGAAGATTATTTATTGCTGTTCCTTGGAAATGGCAGACCCCCCCCCCCCCCCCAGGGCTGGAGGAGAGCGGTGAGGCCGCAGTCCTAGGGCTACCAGGCTCAGGACAGCTTCAAGCTACAGGGGAAAGCTCAGGAGAAGGGAGAAAAGCTGCAGTCCAGATGGCCCAGCCTGCTGCTGCCTCCGGCCCTCGGAAACCAGTTACAAGAATCGGCTTTGACAACCGCTTGCGTTCAGCTCCCTTCCTGCAGAGGAATCAGAGCCCAGGGCACGTGAGGGAGAGGACAGTGCCTGAAAGTCTCTGGCACAGAGCAGACGGGCGGGGAATGGGGGAGATTGGGTTTCCAGACAGTTACGCTGGCATCTTTGATAGAACACAGAGTCCCGTCTAGTTCAGAGATGGGCGACAGGTGATAGGCAGCCACGAACCTTCTTGGCCTCCTCTTCCCAGATCTCCAGGCACTGAGGATATTCCCCAGTGTTTCCAATACAGACATGACCAGGTGATGCCCGGTCTCATGGCAGGAAAGCCGGCCATCCTTCGGGAGATGGCAAGCCAGGTTTCCTGATTAGAGCCGGGTGGGAGAAACATCTCAACTTCTGGATGTCTAGCCTAACCAATCCCTTAGCTGTCTGCTCTCTCTAATTATCACCCTGGCAAGCAGATGTGACTGCGCTGGCGGCCAGGGGAAGACAATATTTTTAGAGTTGGCTTTTTTAAAATCCATAATTTAGGGCAAAAAATAGGAATCTGTCCTCTGGAGGTCCCGGTGTCCTGCCACTGTGGCATAATTTAGGTTTATATTTCCACATTGTTCAAGTGCTAACCTGGCCCTCCAAATTCTTGTCCTTGCCAGAGGTTTCATTGTTATTTGCTGTATAGATTGAAAGCTCTTTGGGGCAGGAGCTGAATTTTTTATTAGGGGTGTGTATCCAGTGCCTAGCACAGAGCAGCCACTCAAGATCCCACAGCACTTTTTGCCAGGCTAAGGATGTTTGACACCCCCACTCCCCCCAGAGGCCAAATTCAGGCCTAGTGTAGGTGGATCAACGCCACTAAAGTTGCCTTGGATTACACCAGGTCTGGATTTTTCCCCCCCAATGTCCTACTCCAATATTTACATTCTACCTTTCCACATCCCCTCCCCTTTACAGTTTTTAAATGGGTGCCATGTTCATCTCATGCTAAGTCACTGGGTAGTGGTGCTGTGCACTGTTGCTCCCCAGAGATGGCTGCATTTTAGGGATGGACGAAGCCATTCCAATCTATGTAGTTGACAGCATGCCTTGAGAGTCTAAGTGATATGAAAATACCATCATAAGTCATCCTTATTTAAAGCAAAAGCACCCAGGGTACCAACCGCTCTATTGATGTGCTTTTTGATGAGGATGTAAAGGACTGGTAGGATCACATACGCCAGCAGCTCCCACAATTTCCCTGTTAACAGCATCCACAGGACCTGATCCGCCGCTTCCAGGTTGACCCAGCACCAGCCCACAGAGACGTTTGACGCATCATAGCCAATCTTCTTCAAAGCGACAGCAGCCACTGTGATGACAAGTGGGACTCCCCAGCTGAGAAGAGAGAATGGGAGGGAGAAGAGGACACGGTTCAGTTCATCGTCACCACACAGTGAAGAGCTGGGGAACAGGTCACAGACATAAGCAAACCTTCAGCGCTGAGGACACTGAAGTGTCCTGGGATAATCAGCTGGTGACTCCAGCACCCAGACAGCTGGGAAATCCATCAACACACCTGGGAACCCCATGGTGCAGCAAGGCACAGTGCACGCCAACACCCTTCCCAGGTTAATTCTATCTCAGGACCTGCACAACAGCTGGAGACGTCCCAAATAATCTATCCTAGGAGCTGGGCTGGATTTCCTACCCTGGAAATCACGTGAAAGAGACACAATGACATTTCATCCCCCTGCTTCCTCTTCCACTTCCTTATTCCCCCCACATCAGACAGAAGCAGAGGTTTGTTTTGTTTTTGTTTTTAAAAAACAGGGTAACATGGCTCGCTCCGTTCCAGAGAGTACCGATGCAGCAATTATAACATCCTGACACTTCCTCTTGTCATTAGAGACAATCACTGAGGTGACCTATGATTCACCCAGTTCACTCAGTCTAAAGCGCAGCACATCCTTGAGCTGAAGGAAGGAAAATCCAAACATGGGGAAAAAAATAAGAGTAGGAAGGGAGAGATACAACTAAATCCTCCATATGGAACTATCTGGGATGGTGGATCAGTTCTACTGATTTCTCTCCTGCCTTTATTAGTGCCACAGCACTGTAGTATTTAGGAAACTTTTATGATCCAGCAAGAAGCCCATGCATCACAAAAGCCCTATTGTGAACTGTTTTATATCTGAACAGAATACAGTCCTGTCCAAAGGCAGGCTCAGCCACGGTCAATGCCATCATAACGTAGACTCGTCTGCACCTGACAGTCCATGCAATGAAACCATCTTTCAGGGTCCCTGATCTCAAGTTCCGTATGCACAAGTGAAAACAGGAGTTTTGCCTACATGGGAAGTACAGGACCTGACTCCAGCTAAGTGACTTGGACATCTACTCCTTTCTCCCAAGTTCTCTCAGCTGGCAGGATACCACCAGTTCCCCGCTGGGGAGAGGATGATAGATAGAAAGAAAAGCCACGGGTGACAGATTCTAGACATGTTGCTTACTGACCTACAGGAAGGTACAATGGAGATGCACATGGCATAAGACTCCTCTCCACAGTTTCAAGGATTTAAGCAAACAGTAGGTCTAATCATGTTGCCTTGAATCCTGTGCAATCATTTCCACCAGTATAAGATGCTACCAAACAGAATGGCGACGTTTTAGATCTATTTTATCAGTGCAAGGTAAGATCACCAAGGAGCCAAAGTTGCAGCTACCATGCAACCAAAAAACAATGGGGGCTTGGACAAGAAAAGTCTTCAGTTTTCGATTGCTCTCAATTTGTAGCATTGGCCACATGACATCAGTTTGCAGCATCAATTCCCCATTCTACTCCGACAGGAGCATATAAACATGCAGACAGGTCATACTCAGAGAGACCCATCATTTGCTACTACCACCGCAGGTGACCAGCAATATAATCTTTCATCCTTTTTCTCTCTGCCAGCCCAAACTCTTGAGTTCTACCAGAACACCCCTTCCTTGGCTCTTCATTGCCAAATTGCAGTCATCTGTAGCAGTCCGCTCCATACTCCTCCCTGAAACACGCAAGCACCTGGACTTGGTGTATGAAAATCTGCTCCAGTTGGAACACTCTATAGAGTATACTGATTCAAGAGCGAATCAGCAGGAGCCCAGTTTTCAAGCATGGACAATGACAATGGGCATCTAAATCCTGCATTTAGACGTCTAATGGGCATTTAAATAGAAGTGCCGATTGGTTAAATAAAGGCATTAAACATCCTACTTCTTCTTTGGGCAACTACTTTGGAAAACTGGACACCTGGTAACTTTGGGAAGGGGGGGTTGTTTTTGGAGGGAGCAGAATGTATGTGTGTCTTTTTAGGGAAAAAGCACTGGTGGCAAATACAAGAATTGATGAGAGAGCAGAGATGAGCCTGATGTACGTAGTTCGGACCCAGAGAGGAACTTGCCGAAGTTTCAGGGTGTTCAGAGCCAGTGTTTTGTTTCAGGACCACCCCAGTAGATGGCTGCAGCCAAAAACAGAAGGGAAATGAAGTCATGGGACAGCTTGGGCAGCCCACAAAAATCCATAAGTGAGAACCACAGGAATTCACAGACTCAAGCATAAAACGTTCCCCCCCTGACCCCAACTCCCACCCAGTATCTTATAGTGCAGAGGACAAGCCTAGCCCCTGATTCAACTAGCTGTGAATCTCTCCCTGGCTACAATGCCAGCCCATATTTACTTGGAAACAAAACCGGCCCCTTCCATATTATTCCACCCTGCAAGGCCTGTGGAGGTGGCAATAGGCATGATCCTCAAGAGCTGAAAAAAGTAGCCCAACAGTGACAAAAGCCCAGACTAAACACCCCTCCGGGTGCCAAGAAAACAAGGCAAATGTCCTATTTCCTTATTCATCTTTCTAGGTTCTCAATCCTGCTTGCCAGATGATCCTGAGCAGCTACACTCAGTAAAGGATACATGGGAGGACAGTGCTCTTGAAATCGATTCCAGATCCCTTGTCCTTTCTAACCAGCCAGTCCACATTTTTTCCAAGTCTAGTATACAGCTGTAGGTGGGGGTGGGGGGAGAATAACTACCACACATAATTAATTAATACAGAGAAAGCAAACAGTGCCCACAATGTATAAAGTTTTCTATGGTGCTTATCACAGTAGTGGCCGAGTGCTTGACAAATATTAATGAATTTATCTTCATTACCCCCAATGTGTTGCTATGCCCATTTTACAGATGGGAAACTGAAGCACAGAGAGATTAAGTGATTTGCCTAAGGTCACAGGGGGTCTGTGGCAGAGCTGAAAACTAAATCCAGATCTCCTCAGTCTCAAGCACAGGGCCTTAACCACAAACCATCCACACTTTCTCTCTCCAGGTTAAACATCAATCAATCACGGTATGGTGTGCTTGGAGCTGGGGTTTGGGCTCGGCTCATTATCTCCCATAAACATCAAAATGAGAACTTGCCACAGCTGGCGATCCCTCCAAGTTCAAGGATGATGGTCTTCCATAAAATGACAGCCATTTATTGCTGGTGGAGTCGCAGATCTTGTCACAGTTGGGGCAGACATTTCCCAAGGGAAGGGGCAGAACTGGACAGAAGGTGCCGGTGCGTGATTTCTTTGAACATGGAGACCCTGTTGCACACCAGTGTCCACATGGTGCTTGGCAGGAGGAGGATCATAATCCAATGGCAAGGAAACCAACATCATTGGAGACCTTCATTCTACTGCAACCTTCAGCCACCTTCACAGTCGTTGAGAGAAATGGTCTCTTCATCTGCCTGTTCTGATGTTGAGGACTTGGGGGGGTGGTAGGGGGAGGAGGGGAGATTGCTGTTTGTCTGGAACCTCACCTTCGACGTTGCCGCCTTGGGTGACCCTACCAGGAGTGCGAGATTCCTGAAGGAACCGCTTCAGCATCATGGGAACACTCAAGCCGCTCCACCACCACACCAAGGTCGCCATCCACTGGGGCAGAACAATGCAAACAGCAGAAGCAAATAACCAGACTTCAGATGTTTCAGAAAGAGCTGTAAGCACTAATAGAGCTGGTCCAATGCAGCCCTTTGAAAATACTTCTGCAGAGAGACGTTCCACATGCTATTACTCATGGAGGAGTCCCCCAGTGCATTGGCTTTTCAGAAGTATTCAGACAACTGCTGAGTGTTTGTGAAAATGGCTGTTGAATGCCAGAAATTTCATACATCTTGGCATGAATGATCACTTGCCTGAAAATTATTGCCAGAGCTTGTGTTGTTTGCGATTTTATCATCCTCCAATTTTATAACATTTACTCATCCACTCAGGAAGCAAAAAATTAATATTATGTCCATGTGACGGAGATGGCCAATCATACTCCATGAATATGGAGAGAGAACAGTTCACAAATCACCCTAGGCTGAAGAGTTGTTTATTCAAAGCAATCAGCAAATATTTCTACAGATATCAGGATTGATTTGTGAACAGGAAAAATAAAAAATAAAATTCCTGATGGTTATTCACAACTAACAACTACCCCAGCTCTGACTGCAAATGGGGTTTGCTATTTTTCCACTCTGTTGAGCTTCCCGGCTATTCAACAGTAAATGAATGACGGAGGTCAGAGCAAGACAGGTGCCTACTGGTGTGAAATCAGAAAACTGGGAAGCACTGGCAGTTTCTAAGCCTGGAAAATGATGGTTTGGGATACTAAGCGATGGTCTGAATTGGGCCTTTTAGTCGTAGGTGCTGGAGGTGCGGGGGCACCCCCTGCCTTGAAGGGGTTTCCATCATATACAAGGTTTACAGTTCAGTGGCTCTCAGCCCCCCACTATACAAATTGTTCCAGCCCCCTGCTTTTAGGGCTGCTACAGCCATGCCCGTCCACGCCAGCCCCATGCAGATCACAGAGGCACGCATTCTGGAATCGTTTATTCCTAGGCTACGGGGGCACTCCGTAGCCCATACATATGAAGATATTTTGCTGTTGGCCACAGGACACACCCAAGGGGCATACCAACAGCACAGTAACAAAGGGAGCAGAGGACACAAGGAGCCAGGAATTACTGAATTTTATTCCTGGCTTGGGTTACTCCCTCTCTCCTCCGCCCCTTGGGGAAACAGTATCTTAGGCCCCAGTCTTCAGAAGGGCTGAGCACTCAAAGATGGGGTGCCTGGCACTTCTGAAAATAAGGTATTTAATTTCTATATTCCTTAGTTTTCCCCATCCATAAAATGGGGATGGCTGCACTCCCCTACCTCACAGGGGCTGAGAGGATTCATGTATTTGTAAAGCACTTGGCAGTGTTGCCTAGTGGTTAGATCAATAGACTAGACCCCAGGGGACCATGATTCTATTCTCAGCTCTGTCACTGGACTGCTGAGAGATTCTGGGCAAGTTACTTCCTCTCTGTGCCTCAGTGTCCCCATCTGTAAAATGGAGACAACGATACTGACCTCCTCAGTAAAGTGCTTTGAGATGTACTGATGGAAAGCATTGTTGCAAGTTGGGTTGTTTTATTGGGACTCACAAAAGGGTGTTACACGTCTGGTCACGTGACGTGCAAACACCTGATTGGTATTGCCTTAGCGTGTAAATACTCAGACATGTATGCAGCCACGAATGGCACTTTA
Source organism: Trachemys scripta elegans (assembly GCF_013100865.1). Lineage (NCBI taxonomy): Eukaryota > Metazoa > Chordata > Testudines > Emydidae > Trachemys > Trachemys scripta. The sequence continues at coordinate 10,208,678 of NC_048316.1, forward strand.
CCTGATAACAGAAGGAGATGCTCTGACGACACACAAAGCAGATACACTTAGACCTGGAGTAATTAGCCCAGAAGAACTGTCCCCGGCTATTGCTAGCTAACAGGACAATGAGCTAAGCACTATTGAGTTTGGGGTACAAGAAGCTCCCATCTCGGCTTTCCATTTCAGTTTCCTCACACTCTCCTCCTCCCCGCCCCCGCCCCCACAAAGTGTCTGGGGTCAGGCTGTTTAATTGTTCACCTTTTGACACATTTCACGCAGCAGTTTATATTCCTACAAGCGCGGGGAGGATTTGCAGTATGCTGTCTGGGCAAGTCAGGCAGCGACCCGTTCAAGTGGTAGGATTTGTGCTTCCACAAAACCGCAAGTGCATTTTTTTTTTTTTTTGTGAGCAGGAATTTGCATCCTCAAAAAAGGAGGCTGGGCTTCTGGAAATATGAGCCACGAACTGTATAGGGTTTTATCCAGAGATGCACCTTAACCAGAACCCAGAGCCAGGGCCTTCAGCGGAAGTTCGGCAGCGGGTCCTTTACTCGCTCCGGGACCCACCGCCGAAGTGCCCCGAAGACGCGGAACGGAAGGATCCCTGCCACCGAAGACCCCAGGCCCCCTGAATGCTCAGAGGAGGAGCGCTGCTGCCTAGGGTGGCAAAAACCCTGGCACTGCTCCTGCCCAGAGCCAAACCTTTCCCCTAAACTTAGGGTTTGTGTCCTCACCCCCTTGAACTTTGGGACTGGCAGGATCTGCACCTAAATTTTGCAGCTCCTGGCCAGCTTTCGTTTCACAGCATCCCAGGCAATCACCCAACATGGCTGCCAGACCTGGTGGTAGGTCCATAGGCTGTTGAACTTCGAGAGTGTGTGTATACACACACACGGTTTTAGGTTATGTAAGCGGGGGAGGCCAATGCTTCAAGTTTTGTGCATGGGTCTCTTTAGGAGACCTTAAAAGTCAAGGTTCTCTCTGCTCTCCATGGACACTGAAGACTACACAGCACTTTTTAATAAATCAGTCATTTGCCCTGGTATCTTTGGCCCTCACCTCTACCTATACAACATGCTGTGTGCAGTCGCTGGCAGGCTGCTGCTCCCCACCTCAGAGGTGGTTGCATTTCAGTTGGACTGCATGCATGTTGTTGGTAAAATGCTTTGGGAAGAAAAAAATATTTATATTCTATTCCTCTATCTTCACGGGCCACTCTATAAACTTTCTATTCCCACCAGCCTTGGTAGCTAGCAATAGCTGGGGACAACTAGGAGGTCACCTGGTCCAGTTACTCTAGATTTATGAGTGTATCTGGTTTGGGTGTCATCAGAGCATCATTGCCTTCTGTCACCAGGAAGAGCACCCGTCACGGATATGTGACCACGGATTTACACGCTACAGCACTACCGTTCATGTGTTTGCACTGAACTTGACCTGACCTGTAACAGCCTTTGGTGAGCTACCCTATAAAACCAAAGCAAACTGCGAGAGCTTCTGACATGTTATCAGCAGCACTTAAAGAGTTTATGGACAATCTCACCTTCGTGAAAACAATTTGTCAGCAGTACTTGCGCAATACGTTTACGAGCCATTTCACTGAAACCTCTGATGGGTAACACAATAGTAGTTTACATTTACACGGCCCTGTATTTGAAAGGATCCCGAAGCGCGCTGCAGACATGTATGATACATAGACATACACACATGCTCTCTCTCTAACTGCTTAGCTCCCCAATGAAATGCAGACACTTCTGGGTGGACAGAAGAAGCTTTTTAATAGCACCCCACCATACTACACAATTTAGGATAGGAAGCAAAGGAAACTGTCTCCAGTTGAGATTCTACGGGCTATTCAGAGAACCAGAACATAATTAACTAACTTAGAATTTTGTGGCCAGGATACTGGGACTAACACACATTGCAAATGTTTAAACGGACTCAAAATTAACTCCATTATCTTGAGGCCCAGCACAACAAAACTGAAAGAGTAGGATGGAGCTCCCCAGACTGGCTGTTAAAACAGAGCATGTGTTACTCCTCAGTCAATAACCAAGAAACCAGTCTGGCAGGTTTCATCTAAAGCAACAATCCTATTTCCTTAAGAGAAAAAATCCAGGGTAAACCGTCCAGCACACATTCAGCCATCACAGGGGCACGTCAATTAAAAACAAAAAGTCTCTGATTGATTAAACTGAATGTCAGAATGAGAAATGCAACTCCTTTTCCCACCATAAGACACAGGCAACCACAGGACAGCATTTGTCTTTTTAAAAATGTCAACCCTTTTTACGGGTAATTTAACTATGATCAACCCCACTCTTGCCATGCACTCTCTACAGCAGAGGTGGCAAACTACGGCCCACGGGGCCGTCCTGCCCGGCCCCTGAGCTCCCAGCCGGCCCCAGCCCCTCCACTGCTGTCCCCCTTCCCCGGCAGCCTCAGCTCCCCATGCCAGCAGCACGGCTCAGGGGCAGATTTACAAGTGAACCCAGGGTGTCCTGGCACAGACTCCGCGACAATAGGGGGACCCAGGGCCAGGCACTCGGGCAGCTCAGCACTGTGGGGAGGGGCTGCACTGTGGGGGCAGGGGAGCAGGAGGGGGGGGCGAGTGGCGGGAGCACGGGGAACGCGGGCGGCCACGCAGCCGGCTGGAGAGAAACAGCGCTTCTCTCCGGCTGCGCGGCTGCCCCTGCTCCTCCTGAAGCCTCTGTTCATGTTTGCAGGGCCACATTCCGAAAGGGGCTGAGGGTGGTGGATGGGGGTGGAGTCCCGGGGGGGCGGTTAGGGGCAGGGGGTCCTGGGAGGGGGCGGTCAGGGGACAGAGGGTTGGATAGGGGGTGGGGTCCCGGGGGGCGGTTAGGGGAAGGGGGGTCCCGGGAGGGAGTGGTCAGGGGACAGGGAGCGGGGGGGGGGGGGGGGTGGGGGGGGCGGGGGGTCTGGGGGGGGCAGTCAGGGGGGGGGAAGTGGGAGGGGGCAGAGAGGGTGCGGGGGGGCAGGCTGTTTGGGGGGGCATAGCCTTCCCTACCTGTCCCTTCATACCGTTTCGCAACCCAGATGTGGCCCTCAGGCCAAAAAGTTTGCCCACCCCTGCTGTACAGCCACCTATGCCCAGATGGAGTCTCACTGAAATTAATGGGAATATGCACGTGTGTGACTCACTGCAAGATCAGGGCCTTGGTGAATTATCACAATGATTCCTAAACTCTTATCTAATCTACCATTAACCCCTTTTCTTGTGTCAAGGATCCTAATGATTTTATCTTATCTTTAACCCCTAACCATAACATCTTCTCTTTATACAGCCCCCGCTGTCCCTCCATTCAGTTTACTTGTCACCACATGCCCCGGAATCTGTTAATGACATTTGTGAGCTATTCCAGATTCGACCTGTCCTGTTGGATAAGGGATTTTGGACAGTACACAAAGGACAATTCAGTCTGGGCAATAGGACTTTGGAGCCTTGAAAAATAACCAGCCAGACAGCATACTTCCCAAGTTGCGCTTTTATGGCCAAGTTCTCAAGCCACAATAAAGAAAACAAAGGAGGGAGGGGAAAGAGGAGAACGATGCTGATAGGTGGGGCAGGGAACAAGTCCCCACTGGTGCAGCTGCTACACCGGTTTTCTCTCGGAGTTCTTGCAGATTTTTGAAGTTGGTAAAAATATTTCATAGGCTCTGCACGGCAGTGGGTCGGCAGAGTCATCTATGAATCATAGAATCATAGAACTGGAAGGGACCTCGAGAGGTGATCCAGCCCAGGCCCCTGCTCTCCAGGCAGGATTGAGTATTATCTAGACCATCCCTGACAGGTGTTTGTCTAACCTGCTCTTAAAAATCCCCAATGACAGAGATTCCACAACCTCCTTAGGCAATTTACTCCAGTGCTTAACCACTCTGACAGTTAGAACAGTTAGTCTTTAAGGTGCCACCAGACTCCTTGTTGTTTTTGTAGATACAGACTAACACGGCTACCCCCTGATATCTGACAGTTAGGAAGTTTTTCCTAATATCCAACCTAAACCGCCCTCGCTGCAATTTAAGCCCATTGCTTCTTGTCCTGTCCTCAAAGGTTAAGAACAACAATTTTTCTCCCTCCTCCTTGTAACAACCTTTTATGTACTTGAAAACTGTTACGTCCCCTCTCAGTCTTCTCTTCTCCAGACTAAACAAACCCAATTGTTTCAATCTTCCCTCATAGGTCATGTTTTCTAGACCTTTAATCATTTTTGTTGCTCTTCTCTGGACTTTCTCGAATTTGTCCACATCTTTCCTAAAATGTGGTGCCCAGAACTGGACACAATACTCCAGTTGAGGCCTAATCAGTGCGGAGTAGAGCAGAAGAATTACTTCTCGTGTCTTGCTTACAACACTCCTGCTAATACATCCCAGAATGATGTTTGCTTTTTTTGCAACAGCGTTACATTGTTGACTCATATTTGGCTTGTGAGCCACTAAGACCCCCAGATCCCTTTCCGCATTACTCCTTCCTAGGCAGTCATTTCCCATTTTGTATGTGTGCAACTGATTATGAAGCAGAATCCAATAATGGGACTTGGATGTCAATGACCTGCCTTGTCCTTCGAACACAGCAAAGTTTGAGCTGAATGATACCCAGGCATCTTGCTGACGCTTATTAGGACAGAGAGAACATGGTGATCGATTTTGACTATATGGAGTGTGAAAATAAAACCCAGCAAGGTTCACAAAGGCGGGGGGGGAGGAGTTCAGCTTCTGAATCCTCTCTCCCAGTACCTAGTGGTGGCAAGGGATGTCTTGAATTCTTAGCAGGCTGCACAAACAATCAATCCATCCTTACAATTCCCCTCCCCTGCACCCTTGTTAGGTTGGGAAGCATTAAACAGATGGAGAAACTGAGGCTCAGACCATGGTCCCACAAATTACTGATCGAAAAGGAAAAGAACAAATGGACCAGATTCCGCAGAGACTCATTCATTCTTATCAAGTTTGATGGGGTGCAAGTCGGTGTAGAATTTGGCCTCATGGATCTTGGCTCCCATTCCTGTTCCCCAACCATTAGGCCTGCCCTTCTCACTAGCCCTTCTCCCTCTCTCTATAATTTCCGTAGCCCCGCCCCACCACCTTCTAGTTATTTGAAGACCAAATGAAAGAATCCCACAACCCTGTAACATACAATAGCAAAGATCATGTAAGTCACACACTAGACTCTCCGAGCTATCAAGCGGCTTTTGCAAGCTCTCTGATTTCTACTCAGGCAGCCGTGGCCTTAGCTCTTTTAATTATCATCTGAGTGTAAGAATCCAATTTTCTTCTCTACTTAACACTTAGACTTGCTTCATGTTTTCTCTGGCCTATCTTTTAAGATCGGCACAACAGTGTAATTCAATCATCTCCAAAATAATGCTGTTTGTACGTACTGTACGAGATGATTGAAACATTTGACAAAGAAAAAGACCGCAAAATCCACTCGTTGGCTTGCCTTGGAGGGTTTTTTAAAACTATAGCCTTTCCCATGTAATTTATTATAAAAACCTGGCAGCCCAGAGCACCAAAGGATCACTGTCAGGCTGAGCTTGGAGGTGGCACATGATTACACAAGCTCAGATTGCATAATGAAGGCTTTTATTAAACATGATGTGGAAAATCAACTAGCTAAACAGTAAACACTCAGGCGCAAGTTAAACCGTGAGCTATTTTGTCTTGCTTTCCGTCAGATATGCCAAACAGCCTTCAGACCGTTTTTCTATCCTCCTCCTCACTTTCAAACCGCATTCTTCCTACAAAAACAACAAGGAGTCCGGTGGCACCTTATATTAATGCCTGCATCTGTAATTTTCACTCCATGCATCTGAAGAAGTGGGTTTTTTACCCACAAAAGTTTATGCCCAAATAAATCTGTTAGTCTTTAAGGTGCCACCGGACTCCTTGTTTTTGTGGATACAGACTAACACGGCTACCCTCTGATACTATTCTCCCTACAGTTACTGAATTACTGGTGCAAGGAGAGTGGGGGGGGGGGGGAGGAGGCCAAGGAGCTAGGTAAACACACTCTTAATGAGGGACTTTGTCACTAAAACAGAGGCACTAAATACAGCCTCCCTGCTTTGGGTACGGGTGGTATTCTAGTGGGACTCTCTCTGACAGAAAGTCAGAACTATGAGCCAGGATTCCTGGGTTCTTTCCTTGTCTCTGCCAGAGATCCACTGTGTGACTGTGAGCAAGTCATTTCATCCCGCCATGCCGCAGTTTCCGCATCTGGGTTTAATGAGAACTACTTCCCAAGGGCATTGAGACACTTAATTTGTTAATGACCACAAAGCCCTGGCTTGAAAGGGGCTAAAGAAGGGCAAAGTAGCCTCAGGAGAGACCAGGTTGAGTCCCCAGCAGCTCACCACCAATCCTGGCAGCAGTGGGGAAGTTCCAACACACAACAGCCATCCCTACCAACCAACCAACCAAGATCATGGCACTGATGAGCACAGGTGGGACTCCCATCTACCAGCTCTCAGCGGCACTTCTTGGCTGAAGTGGGAGCCCTGGATGAGGGTAACAGCAGTTGAGTGGCCAGAACTCACCCACCTCATCCCGTGGAAGAAGCAGAGCAGGCCAGTGCCCGTTGGCGCGCCCCTCACAATGGTGATGTACAGGTAGAAGGCAATGGCCATGGTCCAGAAGAAGGAGCTGGTGTTGGAGAAGGTGGACAGGGCGCCCTGCAGCACGCAGTCCCACGAGGTCGAGTCGAAGTCCTGCAGCACCCCGTAGAAGTAGGACACAGCCGACAGGAGGTCGGCCAGGGACAGGTAGAGCAGGAGCTGCCGGGGACGGGTCCGCAGCTCGGGCCAAAGGGCATGGGTGAAGACCAGGAGGCTGGAGCCCAGGAAGGAGAGGACACAGGAGACCAGCACGATGACCCGCTCAGAGAAGTACACCTCCGTTGGGGGCATGGTCCCCGTCAGCATGGTGGAGTGGGGCATGGGGGGGGGGGGGGGGGGAGGGGGAGGGGTGTGTCTGGGGGGGAAGGATCTGGGGGAGGGAAAGAAGGAAGGAAGGAGAGGTCAGCAGCAGGGGAATGAAAGGCTGCAGGGAGAGCCCAGGGGAAGGGGGCCCGGCCCAGGGGGAGGCAGCTGACGAAGAAATGAGAGAAGAGCGAGCGGAGGGAGGGGAGCAGGGGCCGGCAAAGCAAAAGCCGCCAGCGGGCTGCGGAGCGAAGCGGCTCCCAGGGCCAGGCCGGCCGGGACGCGGCGACCGCGGGAGGAAAGTTCTGCCGGGCTCCCAGCGCCGAAACTCGGCCCGGCCCCCGCCGCGCAGCTCATCATGTGAGCGCCGGGCGCCCGCTGCCCGGGTCCGGTGCGTGTCTCAGCCCTGCCCGGGCCACGCGTGTCTGCGCCGGCCAATAAACCCGCGCCCCGGCCACTGGGTCCCTGCCCCTTCCCTTCGCCGCTCTGCTCCAGCGCCGGGCGCCTTCCTTCTCCCGCCGCCGCCCCGCCCCGTGCTCCGCCCCGGGATCCTCTGCTGGCATGCAGCCACCTCTGGGGTGGAGCCCCACCGCTCCCTAAGGCCTGCCCCGAGCTGCGGGTGTGAACAATTCACCCCCCTCTGAGCGCTGTCGTTAAGCCGACCTAGCCCCCCAGTGTGGACGTGGCTAGGTCAACAGAAGAACTGGTCCATAAAGCTAGTTACTGACACATCTAGGGAGGTGAATTACCTCCATCAATGGGAAAATCCCTTCCCTGGATGTAGGCAGTATCTACACTATGGCCCTACAGAGCCTGTGCTAGTCTCCTGCCATAGACATGGCCTTAGTGCACAGAGTGACCAGCTATAACAGTATGGGATGGCAGGTGGAAAGAGTTACACCGTCTACATTGAAATGGCGAGGGAAAGGCTAAGTAGGCAGAATTATGTACTTGCTCAAGATGGAAGCCACGATGCGGAGGATAATGCTGCAAAAAGTGCCATGAGATCTTGAATCAATGGCCAGCAGTGGTCTGGACCTTGGTTTTATGTCTCATCCAAAAGAGGGAACTTCCATTCTTGTGTCGATTGCTTACCGGTTTCCAAAAAGTACCTTGTTCCCAGCCTGAAAGTTAATTTTTATGTGTGGAAAGTTTCCACAACACTCCCTCCCGCTGGCTTAGTTTAGATGGCAAGTGACAACTGTTTAAACCACTTAAAGAAATGTTCAGATTTATTTATTGATTTATTTATTTTTGGAGTTCAGAACAGGTTCTTTTGAAAACTTCACAGTTGCTGTCGACTCAGGCCTTCCTGAGGGCATCACCATGGATATGAGTGAAGAAATCTGTATAGAGTGTTCAAAATAGTGTGGTGGATCAAACTTGATTTCCCCCCCCCCCCAATACCGTATTATACAATGTTTGGACAAGCATACAGCTTTAGCATTGTGCGATCAAATACAACCTAACCCCAATCTCTGGCCAATAATTCCTCCCCAGCCCTCCTGACTTACCATGTTGATTTGATACTGAGACAGACTCTATAGTACATTATGCCCCAACAGCATTCTGAAACTGGCAGCCTAGCTTACTAGGACAGCCAGATCTACACTGCCCTTCCAATTCTATCTTAAAAGGTAGGAAAAAGCTAGTGACCCCCCCTCCTCCACCGCTCTACTGCCAATTTCAAATTGCATGTGCTTTATAAGTAGTCTTGGAGGATTAGATTTTTGTCAGTAAATGTCAATTTCGCCATATACACACAAACCCATGACAAATATTTCCATCAATAATAATCAACATTTACAGATAGGCAAAGTAAGAAAAATGCTGTGTGAGAACTAGTGTTTGATTAAAGGATATTTTGACGTGATGTTGTCAATTTGTGCTTTAATGGTTATAGAGCTTTAGGTTTTTGAATTTCAAGGTCTACTGTCATTTAATAATTATTGTCTCACTTCCCCTCTCCCCCAATTTCCAGCTGTGAAAATGTAAATTGATAAAAAACAATTAAATGCTTAAAAATGAACGTCAAAATTATAAAAAAAATAAAATCAAATTCGACCAAGCCTAGTTATAACGAGCAACAGTGTGATGGCATGATCTCAGATTCAGCCATGGGCCCCGATCCTGCAATCTGAACCATGTGAGCAGACTGTAGGGAGCCCCATTGACTTCAGTGGGACTCTAGATGAGTGTAAAGTCCTGCTCAGATGGGTCAGATTGTAGGGTGAGGGCCAGAGAGCCATGGCCCAGATCCTCAAAGTATTTAGGCTTCTAACTTGGATAGATTTATTGCGAGAACCACACTGGGTTATTTTCCCCCCATTTTCCTGATTTTTGCACATGTAAGATGTCCATCACCAAATTGCGTTCATGTAACCTTGACATTACTGCCTCCTATCCCAGGGTGGATGTGCAGCTGTTTCTGCTTCTCCCCAGATACACATTCCTACCCTCAGACACATGGAATGCTACAGTTGTCAAATTAATAGAAATGTTTGGAAACTGACTAAAAATAAATGACAAAACAAAAGGCAGTGTTCTAATTAACTTTGTGCAGACAAAAAAAATCAATGGGAATAGTTTGCTTTAAAAGCAACTGACTAGGCTAAATTTCCCCTTGAAAGTCCCATCAAATGTATTTACATGCACAATGAAGTAACAAAAATGGTAAAGGGTGGGAAAGGTTATTTCCCCTGATGTTCTGTTGATTTCGATGATAGTTAACTTCACAGTAAAAAAGCTTTTATGTTGTGATTTTCAAAGGCACCCTTAGGTTCTTTTGAAAATTGCAGCCTTAAAGTCTGCTTGCTGATTTTGTGAAAGGATGGGGCTATCTGGGAGCCAACCAGCTTTGTTACATTCATGAAATTTGCCAGATTGGAATGGGAGGCCTCTTAGCAGAAATAAGTGGCTTTTTTGGGGTAGGGTGGGGAAGAGAATCTGGACTTCCCTCCATCCATCCCCCCAAATATCCCTGAAGCTTGACTCAGAGAGGGCACGAAGGAGGGCAAGAAGGAATTGAGAGTCCATGGCCAATTAAGTCCTTGGCCTCCAACTGAACTAATCTGTGTGAGGGACAAGGGAAATAGCACCAACCACAGTGGTGCATGTCTATAATACAGCTACCTGGCCAACAGGAGATGAACTCAGAACAACACACTCATTTCTCCTCGGGGATGATTCTGAGCCCATGAAACTGTACAACTGGTAGTGTGTACTGAGCACTCTTCTCGATTTCCCAGGACAGCTATCTTAAAAAATAATAATTGACGATTCTGGGAAAACATGGACAGGTGGCACCTCTAGTCTTGTTGCAGTTATCATTTAAAAACTCCCCTCTTCCTGCCCCCCGCCCACATGCCTATTTAGAATTCGGATCAATGATTCTTCTCATTAGCCTCAAGATGTCACTATTGTTCCAGCTGCCAGTGCAGTTATGATCTCCAAGAAGCAGATGTTCACGAATAGCTTCGCTGGACAAAGCTCTCACTGTGTTAACATGGTCGTAAATAAGGCAAAGTGTTTTGATGCCAATATTCTTACCCAGCTCATCCTCACCCCCCTCACCTGATATTGCAGATTAACTAACAAAATATGTACAGAATTTTGGGGGCAGGCAAGGTCCTGGCATAAGGATGGAGAATCAGGCATAGAAAAGTAGAGTACAATACAGGTGGGCAAAGAAATGGACACAAATATAAATCTTAGCAAAAAAAACCACACACAGAATTAGAAGCTTGTTTTTTATTTGAATTCCATTGTAGTTGGGCCTTATAATCATTGTGCAATGACTCTCAGGCACATCATTGTACTAGTTTTCTGTATTTTACTCCTAGCCTCGGGGAGCCCGGTCTACAACCAGGGAGAGTACCAAAGGACATTCAAATCCCTGGCCTCAATGCAGGCAAAGCATTCCTCTCCAAGACAGCAGCTAAGCATATGTTTAACTGCTGGCCTGAAGAATAAGGCTGGAGTTGTGCATGTGTTTAAGTGCCTTTCTGCATTAGGGCTTCACCTACGTGTACTAAATTGACATTTATGTGCCAGAGTGGAACTTTGAGCTACTAAATTCAAAGCAGCTAGATGTCCTATTAAAATGCCCACAGTTGAGAGCTTGGGTCAAACTCCTCTTCAGTTGTAACTTCCCATCCCATTTCTAGATATCTGAAGGCAAAGGTCAGACACAGGGGGTTAGGAAGGCAGTTCCTCCATGTGCCTCTTATTACAAAACTGTCCTTTAGGGATATTTCACCCTTTCTGCTGACCTCCCTGGGGCTAGGTGGAGAAAGGATGATAGACAAGATGGATCATTGATGGACACGGGTGTGGTATAAACCAATGGGCTAACTCATTGACCGGTACCCCAGACAACACCCTCCAGCAACAAGATTTCAATCTCCTTGGCTTTAGTTTTATTTCTTCAAAATAACCCAGGTTCAGCATCACATCTGTACTCTTTGCCCTGACCCAAGGTCTTCTACAAAGGCCCTACCTACCCCTGACAGTGACAGGATGACACTCCACAAGCATCCGCCTGGGAGACAAGGCATGTCACTCTGCTCCCTTTCCCTTTGCAGCCTATTCCCTCTCTGCACGATTGCACTCTGCAGTTCTCTTTGCCACACCCAGGGACGGCTGCAGGAGGAAGGGAACTATCACACACCTCCCTAGCAACTGCGCTCTTGCTGCTTTTTATGAGGACAAGCTGATCATCAAGCTATTACCTGATCCCTGGCCTCCAGGGATGGTGCCACCCATTAGGTGATCTAGGCAGTCGCCTAGGGTGCTAGCATTTGGGGCACGGCATTTTGGGTCCTTCGGCGTTGACCGTGACGACCAGATCTTTGGCTGCCCCAGTCGGCGGCGGCATTTAGGCAGAGGGAGCCGGGGCAGGGAGGCGCGGGGAGGGCTGCCTGCAGCAAGTAAGGGGGGAGGGTGGCACGCAGGGGAACTCCCCACCCCACCTCACCTCTGCCTTCTCCCCCTGAGCACACTGCCCCGCTCTGCTTCTTTCCCTCCCAGGCTTGCAGCGCCAAACAGCTGATTGGCACCGCAAGCCTGGGAGGTGAGCTGGGGTGGGGAGCTGAAACACGGCTTCCTGGGCCAGGGGGAGCTGCCGTGGGGGGCGGCTCAGGGTGGAAGCTACTGCAGGGGGGTGCCTCAGGGCAGAGGGGGGGTGGGGAGCTGTCACAGGGGGGCCTTAAGGCGGAGGGGGGGCGGAGAGTTGCCACAGGGCTCAGGGAGGGGGGCGCAAGGTGAAAGTTTCACCTAGGGCATGAAACATCCTTGCACCTGCCCTGCTGGCCTCCAAACATCAGCTGAGAGGCAGCTGATTAGTCACAGGTAGGGTAGGGGCCCAACTTCTATTAAAGACCAGCCACCCCGTGACATGGTAATTCCAATATTTGTTCTCTCTTATTGTCATACGTGAATTAGCATCTACACATCCAACAGTCCTGCCTCAGATTAATTATATGAACAGTGACTGTGTTTCCTTGGTACAGCCCTTTCTGGAGCCCAGACTAAATCAACATAGCTCTGTGAATAGGGTTGGGGGGATGGGGAGGAACCGAGTCTATACAGCAAAGCTCTGAAAAGCCCTTTAAAGCCTTCAGGCCTGTTTTACAAGTTCCTCTTCTGATACTGCCCTTTGCAGTAAGTTGGTTCAGAAAGAAGAAGAATCAGGAGAGACTCTGTAATATTTCTGGAAAAACTAGTTGCATGTCCCCAAACATAACTGCTCTTAACATACAACAGTGAGTTAGCCACAGTATTGGAGTCAGAAGTTGCATAGTCGAAAGGACTGAGATGTTGGTTGAATCCTCAGCATGTATTGCACTTTTTTGATGCAACGGGAATCACACTGGAAGCTCTTTGTCAAGAATATACTGCTTTTTGTTACATGCAGAGATACTACAATAGTTATATATATTTGTATTTTTGTTTTCAAATTCATGTGGAGACATCAGATTACAGCAATCAAGAGTGTAGGGGCGGGGTCTATGCTTTCAAGCATAGCACTTGGGGTTATAACTTGTGCGATGTGAAAAAACAGGTCCAGCCTGTACTTGGATGGAAAATCCCTGAATTGCAGTGAGCGGTGGTTGTGGTCCGCAAGGTGGAATGCTTCCCGCTGAGCCTGCTCAGAACCAATGTACAAGCATCCAGCGCTGAAAAACGGAGTAAGGAGATGCCAATGCACCATGCTGCGCGAAGTGCCATTTTTCATATAAGCTGCAAAACTAGAGGTCCTCAGTGTTTGGATGGCTATTTAAAAAAAAAAAAAAATATCGCATAGCACAACAATGCTAGCGTGTTGGAGGGAACAAGGCTATTCTAGGAGATGAAGAGCTTTCATTCCCCTAGGATGGATTCAGGCACCTGGAAAGGGAACTTCGGGGTTTAGACTGTTGAGGACAGGCGCTGGGCTCTACTGCACGCGTGGCATTGTTCAACTCTGCAAATAACCGAAGCTACAATTGACTAAAACACACTTCTCCCTTCTCACAAGTGTTTGCATACGAGAGAACAGTAGCTTAGTGTCCACCTCCACTGAAATGTGGATCCTTTATTCCCCTCCCTGAGATCACAGACCTCATTGGATAGAAACCTAGTTGTGTCATGGACTATGACAGTCTCACCTCTAGCTGTCACTGCTTGACATCGGATGAGTCCTGGGCATGCCTGTTAGGCCAGATCCTTGTGCGCAAGACAAAGGCCATCACCACGGTGACTAGTCTGCACTATGTTAAGGGAATTCTGCCCCAGCTGCCTCTCCTCTGCTAGGTTTCAGAGTAGCAGCCGTGTTAGTCTGTATGCACAAAAAGAACAGGAGTACTTGTGGCACCTTAGAGACTAACAAATTTATTAGAGCATAAGCTTTCGTGGACTACAGCCCACTGGGCTGCTTCCATCCATGCCAGTTCCTGGAAACTGACAGCGCTGGTGGATTGTTTGTATTTAGTAGATTTTGGGGAGGTGTGCGCTGGGAAGAGGGCTCACCTTTTCATTAGAAATAACCCAGTGGGGAAACCCCTTCATTGAATCTAAAATAAACCCCAGGCACCCTGATTCAAGGCCAAAGCATGAAATAAATTCACTAAAGGGCTGTAGTGTGACAGCAGGATCAACTGTCCACCTTCTCCAAGCAAGAACCACCTCCAAGGATAAAGGAGTAATGGAAGCTAGAGAACTCTCTCTTTTATCTTGTGGGAGCACGAGTTAGTACTCAAAGCTATAGATAAATACAGCGGAGTGAGGTCCAGTAGCTTGAGTGTTTACCAAGTACCAGAAACTCCTGCACTAAAATCCTGACACTGACACTGTCTGGGACCTTGGGCAAGGCATTTAACCTTGCTCTGCCTTAGTTTAACCCATCTATTAAGTGAGGATCATGCCAACATCCCTACCCTACAGCAGAGGAGGGATGAGTTGAGTACTAAAGTCCACACCCGTGATGCACTACAGAAGTGCTCATTAATATAATAGTAACACCCTGAGAATTAAGCATTTTAATCAACTATGACTTTTAAGTTCTTCCAGCAGCCTGCATCATTAACAGACTTCTTCGGAATTTCTTCTATGGCTTTTGATCATAAATTTAAAAAATTGTGAAGCCATGCAGCTGCTACAGTCTAATTCATTTCTCCCACCTCCACCCACCCACTTAGTTCCTTCCATTTCACTGCTCTGATGGAGGCCCTTTAATCCACCTATTGTGAAACGTCGCCTTATGGGTGTGCTTCAGGGTATTAGGCCAACAAACCAACATGGGCCTTGAAGACTCAGTTGCCCCATAGCAAAGTTTTCAGGGTCCAGACTGAATCCTTTGTTTGCAAAACTTAGCATCAGTGCAGGTGAGTGACTCAATGCAAATATACTTACGTGCACTCTCATTAGGCTAACAGATAGCTGGTGTATACCACAGGACTCCTGGCAGCATGCAGTCTTGCACGTTTTTGTCTCTAGTAAGTTATGGATGGAGAACAGGACCTCTGAATGTTGAATGACAGGCCGTTGGCTGAATACTATGCACACTACTGTATTAGATCTGACCAGCGTGTACAATTGCTTTCTTCCCATCAAATAGAGATGCCCGAATCCTGACTCACTTTAAAAAGTTGTCCATTAAACATTAAAAATCTGTAATAGGGCTGCAGCAAGGTTACATGCCAGCACAGGACAGCAACTGACCAAAACCCCCACCAACTACATAGGGAATTATATGTAGGCAGAATGTAATTAGTTACCCACTTGGAATTAGATCAGTACAATCATTGAATTAAGCTACGTTCCCAGTGTTATAATAGTTTCCTTTTTGAATTACAAGAATGCTAAAAGGATATTTTTTTATCCCCCATGGGTCACTTGCTGGAGGATTCTCTGCACCTTGAGGTCTTTAAACCACGATTTGAGGACTTCAATAACTCAGACATAGGTTAGGGGTTTGTTACAGGAGATTCTGTGGCCTGTGTTGTGCAGGAGGTCAGACTAGATGAGCATAATGGTCCCTTCTGACCTTAAAGTCTTTGAGTCTATGAATGGGCGGTACATTTACAATGACACTTAGCATTAGCAATCGATAATTTAACAAATCTGGTCTTCTAATAAAAACCTATTGAGTGAAATTCTGCTCCCTTTGAGGAAAGACACCAACCCCTCTTTACTGTATTGTTCGGTGATTTCTTGTGCAGCTTTTACGGTATATGGCATTGTAAAGTAATATGTACAGTTACAATATATGCTCCTGCCTACAGAGCTTACCATCTAACACAGACAAGACAGCAGCGTAGAGAAGGGGAAAGAATGAAAAGTACAATGGTGAGACCAGGAAGAAGTGCTGTGAAGAGATGTCAACTTTACTAGTGAGCAGAAACACCCTAACCAAGAGTTATTTCACCTGGATGACGACGTGCTCAGCGGCAGAGACCCAGTTGCTTTCGACCTGAACAGGGTGCAGCAGAACTATATGTAAGGACTGTCGCTCACACCAACATCCAGCGGCTTCTAGTGCCGGGCCACGGTCCAGAATTCTGTGTCCGAGATGACTCTGTGGGCGTTAACCAGCAACAAAGGGCCTGTTGTTCCCTTCATTTACCTCTTAATGAAAAGCTACAGTAAGTGCCCGATTAATTATAAATGAGCTGACTCTCCTCCTCCATCTGTCTGCCCTAGGATGGTTTTTGAACACTCCAATTTGCCAACAAACAGGTGTGACCCTCAACAGCCCTAACCCACCCTTCTATAGGCTTGGATGTAAATCACCCTCCCCACAAACGTAGAGCTCCAGTTCAGCTCTGCTTCCAGGATCATTTCACCTGGAAGTAGGAGCGTGCTGTATGTTTCCATAGAGGTTCCGAGGTAGTACAGAGCACAGAAGGAGCCCAGTTACAATACAGGTGATTTCTGCAGTGTCATTCCTACCACATATCCTCAGCTGAATACAGGCAAAACCATTACACACAAGTCAGCCACAGAAGGTATTTACAGGAAAATCATAAAAGGACCAGAATCTTACTGCCTGGTGTAAATGGAGTCGCACTGGTTTTATACATCAGTGGAGTTACTATGGATTTACACCCACATCAGTGAAAGTAGATCCAGGCCTTAAGCGCCTGATTGTCATCTCAACCCACATTCCAGACATTTTATCAGTTCCATTCGGCCTACACCCTGCTTGGCGGGACTCAAGCATGCAGAGCAGTGGAGTTTTGGGGAAGGGGGTTGGAGGGTGGGCTGGGGTGAAGAGAAGGGGAGCACTGCAGAAATGGTGTTTCATGAATGGCTAAAGAGAGAACACTTGTTCCCTTTAGGGATTTACATAAAACAATGCTCAGAATACTGTCGCTTGGGTAAAAAAAAAACGGGGACTGACTGCAGCTCTTGCTTTGCAAAGAGGAAAAACCTTGTACAGAGAAGATTTCTGGGCAGTGTTTGCCATTAGAGAAGTTATGTACCAGCCCAAAATCTCACTCACCAGCCCTTTTATGGTCTTTAATAAGGCATAGTCCAGTTTCAGAACAGCTGCAACAAAACAATAATTCGCATTTCTCTAGCGCCCAACACCCTCTGATAAAAAGTGCTTTACAAACATTCATGCATTAAAGCCACACAACCCCCTATGTCAGGTAGGTTGGTACAGTCATCCCCATTTTAAAGATAGGGAAACTGAGGCACAAAAGTTGAGACACACCCCAGGTCAGAGTCCATTTAGAGCTGGGGTTCCAGCTGTGGAGTCTCTGGCTTCCAGTTCCTTGGGGGCTGTTTCTGCACAAGACAGCAGGTCAGTGTGAGCAGGGGCCTTTCACAACCTGCACTCTCATCCCTTTCCTGGAGTTTGTTTTACCACCGGACACAGATAAAGTTCAGCTCAAATCCCCTCCCTGAGCTTGGCTGCTCTTAGGGTTCCTCCCTCAGGACTGTTCAGCCCACACCCTAGATCCCTCATCTCAATAAAGCCACTCTCCATGTCCCTTATATCCATGTGGATTAACAAGCCATCAGTAAAACCCACCTAACTCTGTCCCAGCAGGATCTACACATAAAAGGGTGGCATATTTCAGGCAGACAGCTGGCAGAGCCCAGAGAAGTATCCTGCCTATACAGGCCCAACATGGAGCAGCTCAAAAGTGCTGTCACGCATAGGATCTTCCATGCATGGGCTCCAGCACAAAGAAAGCTTGAGCAGGGCATAGGGCAATCTCAGTATGACAATCCTGCCACTTCCTCATGTCTCTGCTTGGCTTGCACTTACTTATCATGTGATTCTTATGGCTGTGACCTGAATGACCTTGCAGTTGAACAGATTGGTAAGGTGGGGCAGCACAGCCAGGCCTGGGGACTTTGGGTAGCACCTTGCTTGGCATGTTCAGCTGCTTGTCCTCCCTGCTGAATAGGGCCCTGCAGGAGCAGTGACCACAGAAACGAGCTCCACGCTGACCCCACACTGGGCCAAAATCAATATCAACGTCTCCTTATTAGCCCAAGCCCTGAACCGAGAGAGACTCTTCCCAATGGGGACACTTCTCCCATGAGCCAGAGATTTTTGCAGTGTTACTAACAGCTGTAATTGACGCAGTGGTAGGGGGTTGGTGAGGTGGGGCAGGGTAGGAGTGAACAGCACCTTGCAATGCTCAATTCAGCTGCCTCTGGCACCTCTGATACAATCACCATCTTATCTAGGATCCTTCAGCATCTCTCTCGTCAGTCTTCTGCTCCACCGACAGCACCCGCCGTGCCATTCTCCAACCCAGCACGAAGCACAGGGGACCAGCTGGGCAGCATTCCACTCGACGGCAGTCTCCTCTTGTGTCAGCGAGACGTGCTGCGGGCCCAACAATGTGCAGCACTTCTAGGGCAGTATACTTGCTGATTGCTTCCTTGATTATTGCTCACAACAACCAGCTAAGACACTGCCAAAGAAACACTCACAGCTGGCATCAACTGACGGGATGTGAGCCGCGGCAGGTGGTTCTGTCTCCCTCTTTCTTTCTCTGACCTAAAAATGGCAGGAGAGTCTGGGGGACAAAGAAACAGTCAATAAACAGCCATAACAGCGAGGGGGAAAAAAGTGTGGCTCTCCGGACGAAGATTCCAAATATACTTTGATAGACACACACACGATCTCAGATACAGCCTCTAAATGATACAGATATTAAAATAATAAAGAAAGCCAGCATCTGTCTGGATTCCATATTTACCTGAATTAGTCCTCTAGTTCCAGAGAGCCTCATTCAGCAGAGATAATGGAAAAATAACCCATCCCCAGATGCCTAATACATAGTTTCTGAGACACCCGCCTGTTCAAACTCTTAGTGGTTTCACTGGACTGCGCACTGCCACTCCTGAGTCATGCTCAGGATTAGAGAAGGAGAACTCGCTCAGCGCAGATCCCTCTGCAAATGAAACAGAAAAAGGGCCCAATTCTCATTTACATTAAGGCCACTTTCAGTTCCCTTTTTCCAGCCAGAGGGGTGCACAGTGGCATTTGGGAGCGGAACAGTACTGCTAACTCTTGTGATATCTGGCGCTCAAAAAGCCCTAGCGCCTGCTGTCATGTGAACATGTGAAAATGTCGACTTTTGTTACTTAAGAAAACATTTACCCCTCATGGGTCTAATCCCAAATGCCAGGAGCCTTCCCCTAGGGCCTCCGGTACTAGGGCTAACATCCCAAAGCAACAACACGTTGAACTATATGGAGGCCCATCTTCACTTCCTTACAGATTTTCCTAACTCTCTATTTTTCATTGGTTGGTCAGCTGGCAACTCTATTATTACCAAGGGACATGGCAGTTTCTTGGCACTTGGAGTCCTTACATCAAGACTGGATGTCTTCCTAAAAGGCATCCCCAAGTCCGACCCATTATTGGGCTTGACGATGGAATCACCAGATGAAGTTCTGTGGCCTGTGTTAAGCAGGAGGTCAGAGCAGATGATCTTAAATGGTCCCGTCTGTCCTTAAACTCTATGAACTGTTTTCCAGTTTCCAATTGGGCACAGTAGACACGTGCCTAGGGGCGCCGGCATTCTTGGGGAACCTATAAAGTTAAAAGTGGGTTAAAAGTTTAATTTTTTACAGAAAACACAAAGGTCAGCTGTAGGCGGGGGGGGAGCTGAAGATGCTGTGACTAGGGCGCGGAAGGTGTAAATCCAGCCCTATGAACGGTCTGTCTGAGGAGGCCGACTGACGGAGTGAGGAGTAGTAACTGCACTCCAATAAGCAAAG
Source organism: Trachemys scripta elegans (assembly GCF_013100865.1). NCBI lineage: Eukaryota > Metazoa > Chordata > Testudines > Emydidae > Trachemys > Trachemys scripta. The sequence goes on from NC_048316.1 coordinate 10,228,330, forward strand.
GGCAGAGGTGACTTGCAGTGCAGTCAGTCCACCCCAGAAGAGGCAATTGTTGACTAACAAGCCCTTTGTTTATGCAGCCCTCTCACCCTAGCAAAAAAAGTCACAAGCCTTCTTTACAGCAATCACCTGAGGTGGTCAGTAATCTGCCCCTTCCCTAACACGGAGATGGGCCAAAATCTGGAACTAGCTGCCTTGTTTGAACAGTGACCTAAACCAGCACTCCAATATTCCCCACCTGTATCAAAACAAGTCAGATTTTATCTCAAAAGCAAACAGTTCAGTGACAGGCCCTACAGGGGCACAAAGCAGTCAAATGCAGAAGAGGGAGGAGGGGCCACTGGTATTTCAAGTCACCCCACTCTGCTTTTATGCCTAACTGCGAGAGCTATAAGACTGGAATAGCTTCTCTGGGGAAATGGTAGAATCCCCATCACTTGGGCCCTTGTAAACCGGACAGGACAAAACCCCGGAGAACAGGGCCGGCTTTAGGAAGTGCGGGGCCCGATTCGAACAGTTTTGACGGGGCCCTGGCAGGGATGACTGAAAAAAAAAAACCACGTAAAAAACACGTGGGGCTTGTACTCACCAGGCGGCACTCCTAGTCTTCGGCGGTGGGTCCTTCACTCGCTCCGGGTCTTTGGTGGCACTGAAGGACCTGCCGCTGAAGTGCTGCCAAAGACCCAGAGCGAGTGAAGGACCCGTCGCTGAAGTGCCGCCGAAGACCCGGAGCGCTGCCGGGTGAGTAAAAATTAAAAAGGAGCCTCTAGCCAGGGAAGGGATTCTCGGCCACTTGCCCCCACCCCGGCGGCCCTGCCACTGGGCGCGGGGCCCTCTTAGGCGCGGGGCCCGATTCGGGGGAATTGGTGGAATTGGCCTAAAGCCGGCCCTGCCGGAGAAGATACTGTAGGGGAGAATCTTGTACACATGGGGCAAGTGAGGCAGACTAGCTGACCTAGTCAGTTTCATATCTCCATGCTACCTAGTCCCTAGATTTGGACAGGTTAAAGCCAGCTGATACCTAGCTCTTCTATGGTGCTTTTCATCTGCAGAGCTCACAGTGCTTTGCCAATCCGACGGACCCAGCCCTGCTATTGTTATAGGGGAGTATTAGCCAATATGATAATCCCCTATAGCCTTTGACTCAAACCTCCCTGGGTTACATCAGTGTCTCTCAGCTAGTTAGTGCTAATCTACTCAGGCATTCAACTGCAAGTTGCTGGAACCTTATACACGATTTAATCTCTCCATCAGATCTAACTAGTCGGAGTCTAGCTCCAGGCAGATGCGCAGGGATCTCTGCTTGGGGTTTTGTTTCCACATTGCTGAGAGCACTAGAAGCAAATACATTTTAGATAACGCGGCACCTAATGCAAGAAAGCAGCAGATGATCTCCCACGTCCCATGGGTCTTTGCAAGTGAAATCAGCTGCACCTTGTGGGTTTGGGGTTCCTTTAATTGTGTGCATGGGAGGATTGTGGCAGGGCGGCCGCAGTTGGGGTGGGCAGGAGAAGCAGCTTGTTTGTGTGGATGAGAGTCCCTACAAAAACAGGAAGAACTTTAAAATATCCTGTTAGATGGGGCTATTTTATACATCCAGAAAGAAATACTGACTTGAACCAATGGAGACACCTCTTATATTATTATTAATTAAATTACTTTGCAGTAGTGCCTAGAGGCATCAACCAAGCTTGGACCCCATTGTGCTAGCTGCTGTGCAAAGACATCGTAGGAAACAGTATCCTTGCCCAAAAGAGTTTACAATCTAAATCTCTGACTATCTAGAAGTCATTAGGACATCCCGAACAATGAGATGTTAGCTTCTGCTCCCAGTCCATTAGGAATTGTTCTAAAAAGATAATTTTATTTCCTTAGGTTTGACCTAAGATCTGAGTGCCTGTAAGGGTGCGGGACTCACCCCTGCAGCGCCTCCTGCTAGTTATCTGTGGGAATTAGCTCGTCCCAGCTCCAGAGTGCCCTCTGCAGGCTGGTGATCTGCCTTACCTCACTCTGGCCCCCAGTGCCCCCCTTACAGAACCTCTCAGTCTCAGGGTCTCCCCCTCCCAAGAGAACCCCCACCCACTAACCCCACTTCACCTCAGTCTTGACTCCTGCCAGTCATCACTTAGCCCCCGTTCACTGGGGCAGACTGCAGTGTATCAGCCACTCATCACTGGCAAAGGGGTTTGGACCCGCTGCCTCTGCCTACCTGTGGGCTTCCCCTTTGCAACCCCAGTACCCAGTTGGCCTTACCCTAGGCCTGCAGCCTGGGGGGTTTCCAGGCCAGAGCTCCCCAGCTTCTCTTGCCTTCCCTCAGCCCTGCTCCACCTTAGGTACCCAGGTACGCTCCCTAGCAGCCAGGCCCTTCTCCCTCTAAAGGCAGAGAGAGAGTGTTTGCTTGAGCTCCTGGCTCAAGCCTTTATAGGGCCAGCTGGGCCCTAATTGTGGCGTGGCCCCACCTGAGCCTGGGCTGTTCTCCCTGCCCTCCAGCCCTCTCCCAGGGCTGGTTTTAACCCTGCCAGGGCTGGAGCGGGTAACCACCCTGCTACAGTGCCATGCGGTGTTAATGAAATCCCCACCACAGGCAACTGAGTACACACCCGCCCAGGGAATATTTGATGGCGGGCCACTAAAATCTTTATGCCAGACCCTGAGTCTGGGATGTCTGGATTTCTCACACGTAGGAAACACACATGCCTCCTCCAAGGATGCTGGATGGGATTTACCACCAAAAGTTGGGGCTTAAAAGTCAATGATCCTTTAAGCTTTGCAATGGATATTTTAAAAGCTGCATGAAGGAAGTGAAGGGGCGGGGGGAAGCATCATCTTCCTTTGCAGAGAGCTAGGATCATTTAATGCAGATTACACCCCATGCTGCTGCAGAAAAGGCAGGCATTTGTGACGCTTAAGCAATCTGTCCAGCTCTTGAGCGGGGAATTCGTTGGCTCTTTCATTTCCAGCCAGACGGAGGTTCTCTCTGGTGGGCTGCCTCAGAAGCAACTTTGAAGTCTTAAGTGGACAAAAAAAGCTTTCTGATTTAGCAGGAGAGTTGGAAGAGTTTTGCTTGGAGGTGGTGGTCCTGGACAGTGAATAGAGCAACTTGTCCAAGCAGCAATAGTTTCATTCCCCTCTGCTCCAAGTTCTCGGCTAACTTACTGTGACGACATATTCACGGCAAGTTTTCCACTCTGGTGCACGTTTTGCAGTGAGACTGAGGGCAGCAAGAATTTCAGCACCTGGCACACTAGCATCCAAGGGCTAGAGTCAGAGGCAATATAGATGCTGGTGAAAGTTGTATGTGGTTAAGTCGGGCACATGTCTTGGTGTAATTTGCAAGCGAAGGGGGCAGAAATGTGGGGTTTACACCAGGAACGTCAGTCAACCAGGATTTGGGGGGGAGGGAGACGATGTGTAAGAAGGAGAAACTTTTTTGTCTCACCCCACCCTCACTTCCGGTTGCCTTTCCTGGTACAACCCAGCCCTTTCAGTGCGCAAAATACACCAGCTCACACCGGCTCTGAATTTAGATTCCAATCTATTGCTTTCGTTGTTGTGCCTTGGCTGCTCATTTGAGATATTGGTGGGCCACAGATTTGGAGGATTCCATGCTCCACCCTTGCCCTACCTGTCTGGGTGGTGGACAGGCGAGCAGGAGGGAACTGCTTGGTGGATCATATCACAATACAACGGATTAACCCTGAAAGAGAAAGTTAGTGTGAGTCACTCTATTACCAAGCAAGGAAACCTCATTGCGTATGTCTATGCTACAGAAAACGCCCCCACACCCACAGCAGCAACTCCCAGAGCCCAGGTCTACCGACTCAGGTTGGTAAGGCTCGTGCTATGGCGCTAAAAATAGCACTGTAGCTATTCCTGCTCGGGCTGGAGCTCTGAAACCCGGCGAGGGGGTGGGTCCGAGACACAAAGGGGGACCATCTCCGCTGCTATTTTTAGCACCGTATCACAAGCCCTGCAAGCCTCAGCCAGTAGACTCTGGTTTTGAGACTCATTGCGGTGTTTGTTTTTGTTGTTTTGTTTGCAGGGTAGACATACCCAACGAGGTGGGGAGAAGATGCTCCTGTTATTGGACCACATTCCTTCTTGCTCTAAAGGGGAAGGAGTCTGTTCCAAAGAAGACCTGCAGGGATGTGCATGGTATTCCCCATGGGAATACATCTCTCTGCTGCTGAAAGCCTCCGTTTAACAAAATAAAGAAGGGGCCAAGTTCATTTCCAGCGTCATGCCATTCAAGCAAAGTCAGTGGAATTACACCAGGGATGACTTTGGACCCAGCTGAATGAACTGGCCAGAGACTCCAATTTATGGACTGGAGAAAATAGGGACCTGTTGCCAGCTTCTTGCAGTGCTGGGCCACGTCCCATAGTTTCAGAGGGGGCGTCATAAGTTTAGATGCTTCTCTGAAAAGTTAATCAACTCTTGCTGGGAGTTTCCTGAGGAGAGATCCTTCCCACATGGAGGTTCCCAGTACGTCCTGTTTCTAGTCAGGTCAGAACACCAGTAAGGCTAACGTCAGCTCATCAGTTTGTGGGTGGAACCCAGGATTACCGGAGGAGAACACTCACCCCAAGGCAGTAAATTGACCATTTTAAGCAATTCTTATTCTACAGAGGCTGGTTTAGCCATCCTGACCTATTCTCACCCCATGCAAACCATATAACAGACTCTGCATAAGGAGTCATCAGAAAAAGGCATCACAAACCGAAGAAGGGTTTGGGATGAGGAAGACAGCCACATCAATCCCCTCAAAAACAAACAAACCAACCAACCCCACAAGAGGCTGCAGTTTGGCCTCCCCCCTCTGAGCTAGCAGACAGAGAAAATTCCCTGAGCTCCAGACAAGTGCCATCCTTCTAGTCAATCTTCCTTTTCAACGGGAATGAGCTAGCAAGCTGACCTCTTGGATTCTTGCCACCTGCAAGTTCAAACAGGATGTCGACTTTAAAATAAAAAAAAACCTGACAAGTTTGCCCCCCCGATCCCAATCTGTATTTCCTCAAAGCTGTGGGACATTTGGGTTCGGCTTCTCCACAGAGCTTTCACTTCAGTGCTGCATTGTGCGACGGTTGGAGGTTTAGAAAGTGGACACTGCCGCTTGAATTGCCACCCTGGGCTGGCATTATCCTGTTACTGTGGCAAGCGCTTATTAACAGCACATCTCAATCTCTCTCCCACAGTTTCCCACAGCATCCAAATTCCCCACCACTAAGCTAAAACTGTTTAACATCTCCCGCCTGCACAGAGGTTTTGTTTAATCCACAGCACACATTTCCTCTCCCAGACACATGCATTGTGAGGAGGCTGCCTAGAAGAGATATTTACCCGTTTCGTTAGGCTCTCCCGAGTCGCTTCCCCTCTTGCCAGGAGCTAGCACAGGCAGTCTATCCTAGTTCGCCCTCTAGCCTTCATTCTCCTGCCTCGGGATTGGCACTGCAGCACCTTAGCCCAGCACTGGCTCCTGGGACGTGCGTACACCTGCTGTACCGTGCGGTCACGCTCCTAGAGCAGGGGTTTCAGCATTCGCCCCACCCTGCCCCTAGTCACCCTCCTGTCGGGGAACCTCAGAGCAAATGAGGAAACAGGGAAGATACCTTTGCAGTGAGTCATCTTCCTTCTAAAATGAAATCAGAACTGAAGGGAAAGAGGCGAGACAGCGACTCCCGCAAAGGGGGGAATGCGATGGGCAGAGACAGCAGGTGTAGGAGATGGGGGAGACACGCGGGGACCTGGAAAAAGGGAGAGTGATGGGGAAGGACTGGGTGGAGGAGAGGTTACACAGGAGCAATAAAAGCAGGGTCCAATCCCCACAATATCGACGGGCGTTTCTCCCCACACGTGGCTATTTCAGAAAGGCAGCTTCCTCCCGGCCCGTCAGCTGGGCAGCTCACACAGACACTGCCGCTGGGCGGGAGGGAGGGCTGCCCCTGCCCGTGTTGCTGGTGGGAGAGGGGAAGGAGGAACAGAGAGAGAGATTTGAGCAAAGGGCAGCCCCAGGCGCGCCTGCTCTCACGCGCTGATCATACCCCCAGCGGCAGGTTGAAGACCAGGAAGGACTCCAGTTCCTCTCTCGCTGCCGGCCTGCCTCCCATCCCCACCTTGCAGTCAGACCACGTCAGGTGAAGTTCAGCCCTGGGCACAGGGCCAGCCTCGGGCGCTATTTCAAACTGGCTGAAGCCCGGAGAGAGGGACTGGAGCGATGCGCAGACGCCGCTGTCTCTCTCTGCACAGGGGTCACCGTTACAAAGCAGCGGGGCGTTCCCCTGGGGAAAAGCGAGGCAGCACTGGAAGAGCACTGCTGTCCTCCAGGCAGCCAGAGTCAGTGCCCACATTTAGGCAGCTGGGCCAGTGACACTAGGAGAGTAGGCCCCTACACCTAACTCTTCTGGCAACCCCCAAGAGCACCTTGATCTCCCTCTCTCAGCCCCCTCCCCTCGAAGGCATGGAGGGAGCACTGGTTCCTCCCCCCCCGCCCCCGACACGCTCTTGGGCCATTGTTATCCCCACACCACAGCAACCAGGCCCAGGCACCCAATCCTGGCTGAATCCACCTTGGATGGGAGGCAACAGGCCCAATGCAGCAGCCGGAGATTCAGTAGAGGACAGAGCCGTTTTACTGCTGACCAGGCTAGTCTTCATTGCAGTTAACCCAGGCTCTTGCCTGGGTGGGTGGGCTGGGGCTTTATAGCCGAGCAAGCTGAACCATCTGGGTCTACAGACTAAGCCCAAGTGCTGCTGGCACTCGGGCTTGTAACCCAGGTGCTTCGCAGTGAGGACACAGGCTAAACCACACAAGTGCTGATAGTCCTCCAGTGCCTTCCCACTATTCCCCCCATTAGTACCCACGAGGACAGACAAGTTTCCCCACAATTTACTGGGAGAGAGTCCTAGAGCGGCTCTGCTTACTGCAGTGCTAAGAACCATGTAATATGCCCCAGAAAATATGCCCCTTAGCTCCTTACACAGGTGGGTGCAGCAGCAGTGTGGACCCAGTAACTTGAGTATGGTTTTGCAGTGTGGCTGCTCACACCCAAGCTAGGCCAACCTGGGCTCAGACCCAAGTGCCTATCACCCAGGTTAACTCAGCAGTGAAGACTAATCAATGGGACTGCTCGACGAACTGCATGGATTTGTCTTTCCCATTATTGCCATCCACCCCAGGGTACATATTAAAGGGTATCATTAGGGAGTGCTAAAACAGACTAGCTAGATTAGATGCCTCCTTCCCTTATGAAGAGGAGCTGTGCACTTAGAATGCACTGCATACATAGCCCTGAAAGCATCCTCTGTAAAGAGCCACCAATTCCCACCAGTACCTCTGCGATCACTGGTCTAGACAACTTCACATTCCTGGATCAGAGCAAGAGAAGGCCATGGATTTTACAGGCATATCAGCAACTCTAGGGGAGAAATCTATTTTCCATCACTGCTTCCTCCATAAGCTAGCAATCCCCCTGCTTCCACCTTCAAATCTGTGCCTTCTTCCATGAGGCAGACCCCGTGCCTGGAATCCCACTCTATAGGAGATAGCAAATCCAACATGCTTCCACCCTTTCTTCCAAGCATCTCCTTAAAACAAACGAACCCACCTCATTTCTTCCAGGAGGCCCATGAACCCTGATCTTCCGTACTTGATAACAATCTTACATTTAACAAAATCCCTCAAGACACACGATTACTAACCAGCGCAGCTGTGTGAGCTTGTTGCCACAGTGTCGCACAGACCTCCCTCCCGCTGCCCCCTCACACCTCTCTCCCATCTCACCTCCACTATTTGGAATCTCTCATGTGTCAGGCCTTAGATTGCAAGCTCTTCAGGGTGGTTGTATGAGCTTATTTGCCCAAGGAGTGCCTGGCACATTTGTGTTATTGCATTATTATTATTACCGAGGTGCCACCTTCCAAGACAGCTCAAAGCTACCACGCATCGTCTCACCCCAAGGTCGGCGTGTGATGCCACCCACACACAAGGATTCCTGACCAAGTACATCAGCTTTCAGGCCTGGCTTTAGCCAAGCACATCCTTAAGTCCAGCCTTATTCAGTGAAGTACTTTAGCGTGTGCTTAAGTATTTTGCAGACTGGGAGCCAGTTATCTGCAAGATATCAGCAATGCATCCACACAGTGACACAGTACAGAGAAATGTTTTGGCAAAATGTTGGCGTTTATACAAGCACCGAGACAACAGAAATGTAGCATCCTCTCAGCCCATTTCCCAGATGCCACGTCTCTGCCAACACAATAGGAACTAACTGGCAGAGGGGACACGGCAGGAATGGGCCATGGATAATCAGCTACCCATCCACCCCAGAAATGGGGTCCCTCTAGGTCAGGGCTGAGGAAACATAGGGCAGGCATGTAGTGGGGGAGAGGGACGCTTGCACTGCTGCATCTGTTCTGTGGATAGGATTGGGCCTTCGTTTGCCAGGGCTGGAACTAAGACCCTGATTCAAACTGCACTGAAGTCAACGGGGAAAGACTCCCATTGACCTCAATAGGCTTTGGAGAACTCACACAATGCCATGGTGTTAAGACAAACAGCTGATTTATCATTTTCGGGGACTGTTTAATTTGTCTTTCACTTGTGTGACTTAACTAAGAGAACTGCCATGATATGCTATTTCCACCTCTTTAATCCACTCCCGAACTCTGCTAAAGAGACACTGGTCTTTAACCCCACATCAGATGTCTCCCTACACACCTTTCATGAAAGCACTCCAGCGACCGTGGGGTCTAATGTACCAAGCATAGGAACTCCCAGCTCCTTCGCTCACTCCCTGAGACCTTGGGCAAGTTGTTTCACCGGTCTCTGCCTCAGTTTCCCCACCTGTTTAAATGAGAGCAACGATCGCGGCCTACGCCATGTGGGGAAACGAAGCTTGGTTAAATAATGAACCTTTATAAAATGCTTAGAAAGTGAAAGCACTATGGACATGCCAGGTATTATCCAGGAAAGTGTGGGGGGGAGCCAAGATTTAAAGTCAATCCAAACAAAGCAAATGGTTTTGGACACAGAAAACCTGATGAAACAGACTACAAAATAAAATTATCTCTGTGAGTTGCATTATCCTGAGAAAGCCGAGACCCTCCGGCACTTGGAATCCCCCAGTCACCTCCTTCAGTTCACAGAGCAAGAGTCCTAGTGACCCAACACCCAGCGTACTCCAGGGCCTGGCAGTCACAGCAGGTCAGCAAGTATCTGTGTTGCTGAGGCGAAGAGACAGAGCTTGGGCCAGCAGCCTATGGGAGTGCAGCAGTGTTAGTGCCAGCTTCCAGTCAGCAGGGCAGAGAGTCGATGGAGCCGGTTGCGCACACACATTCCCCAGCTACACACAACTTCACTTCCCCTGCTGCTCCAGCCCCTTCGCTGAATCAGAGAGTAAACGGAGCCTCGCCCTTCGGTGTTCTCTGGACTGGCTCGACCTGCACTGTGGGCACGGGGCACACGGGCAGGCAGACCAGGAAGCGAACGTGCAGAAGATAAGAACCAGCCTCGAGTCCATGGGGTGCCCTCGTTACGGAACAGAGCACACAGGGTGAGGCTGGGAGGTTTTCCCCTCTCGCTTGCATAACATCTGCATTCCCCGCTTCCATCCCCAGCCTGCTGAGGGTCATTCCCCTGGTTTGACAGGCCACAACCCCAGTACCAGAGTCTCTGGCAGAGAGAACTTCAGCTCCACCCACAGGAATGAGATTACTCCCGAGCATCCTTCCCCTGCTCTGTCTGGCCACGAGGGGCCAAGGCAACCAGTCTCTCTTTCCTCTCCTGCCCCAGGAGCGCCATGGGTCTGCACTTAATTCCAGTCCTAATAGCACCGGGAACAAGGGGACCAAACTCACGACTCAAAATGACACTCGTGGCATCACGGCTGCTGCTCCCCCTTCCCCTTACGCAGGGAGGTGGGGCCCACCACTGGAGTAACCTTACGATGGAATGGGGTGACCTAGCACACACTTGCCAGCATATCTGGGCCAGCCCCGATCCCTGCCCTTTGTGCCTTCGCTGCAGGCCTTGTCCCAGGGTCTCAGCAATCTAAAATTGCTGAAGTCGGCCTGTCTGAGGAGGACTGGACGGTGCAGGAGGCTGGCAGAGAGATACAGAGCCTTCCAGTCCTAGGCTCGCCACTCCAAACGGCCCTATTTGTAATGGCCGGAACCTGACTTTAGGAGAGGATGCGGGTGGCGCAGGGCAATGAAGCTATTTCACGAGATCTGCCACGGAAAGCAATGAAGTCCCTGGGAGAGTAGATAGGAGTCAGGTGGCCAGGACTGAAAGCCAGGAGGCCCATAAGCAGAGCACTTGCACACACTTTCACTTTAGTGTCTGTGTATACAATGCCCACTGACCCCAGGCACAGACACCTTCTTGTTCTGGGGCACGAAGAGACCCAATGCCAGCAGGGCAAGGGCTTGTTGGTGATGCCCATGCAAAGTAAAGCTGCAAAGCAAATACTCCCCCAGCCAGTGTAATACTGCCCTCTCTCCTGGAAGCAGGGTCATCTCTTCTCCTAGCTGGCTGGGCTCTAGATCCCTTGCTGACTGCCAAGTGTGCAGCTGGACTCCCGTCCGCTTGGCGGTCCTGCTGTGACTCAGAATCCCAGGAGAGGCCTGGGAAGAGTCCAGGCCACTGCACATTTTCCAGAGGACTTGAAGCCCCACCTAAAGCACCCGTGACTTATTAACCCAGCAGTCTGCTAGAGATAGCATCAGGCAATAACCCAGAGTCAATAGCTGTCAGCGTCGGCTACAGCGGCCCCCACCTCCACCCGGGAGCTTCGCGGCTAGAACTCCGGGTTTGGCCATGCAGCACTGATAAAGTCGCCCAGCCTAGGGTCTGAGTCAATAGACTGGCCAACTACAGCCCTTGCTGACTCATGCTGGCGGCGCTGAGCTGGAGGGCCACCAGGCTGACCCACCGCAAACACTCCATTGGTCAGAGCAGCTCTGTACGCGGCCACTGGCTAAGCTTAGGCTGTAGCTACACCTCCAGGGGCCCATGCAGGACCCACCCTCCTCTTCCACCAAGACCCAGAACAGCACGTTCCTGGCTAACTGGAGTCCTGACTCCTCCATCCATCATGGAGAAGCAACCTAGAGGCAGATATGGCCAAATAGGAGTCTTTCACCTGTTTTGCTTCCCCACCCTTATCTTTGGACGGATTGTATTCAAAACCACCTGGCCTGCTGCCCGCAAGCCTACGTGGCCAACCACTCGCCATCACAAAAAGACCTTCGGACGCTCCAAGTGCATGGTCCTCGCCCACCACAGGGTCCTGCTCTGGAATGGGGAAGTCACGCGCTCGCTGCTGGCAGGTGCCAGTCATGCACTGTGGCTAGAAGCACGTAGGCAATTATGAGGAGCAGGGTTTCCAGCCTGCGCAGGGCAGTGTAGGATACACCCTGTGGGGAGACAGCCTCGTGAAGAGGTTGGGGTGCTGCCTCAGGACTAGCTGGAGAGGTCGCCCTGCGAATGCTCCCCAGCAGTACTCTCCTCTTGCTCTCATCTCTATCCGTGCCCTTCCCTCTGCTGAACAGACACTGACCTCCGGCAGCCAACAGCCCTCTTGGGTGGATGCTTGGATCGATACTGCCTGGATTTTGCAGCACTACCAGCATCAGGTAGGGATTATCTGGGACACAGATGGCTGCAGGGGTGGGGAGAAAAGGGGCGTGCCCTAAAGGTATATTAGTGTCATTGCAGGTACTGCAAGGTGAATATCAAGGGCTAATAAAATGAAAGCAGCCCTGCTGGCCCTGGGGTGGGAAGAGGAAGAAACCTCAGCAGCATAATACTTTACAATGATAAAATTAGCAGGGTTATGTTGCGGGTGCAGCAAGGTTGGGGGGGACTATTGGCTTTCTCCCCTTTACTTACCAACACTCGCCACAGGAAGACGGTACGTGTGTGTGCAGCCGCGGGGAAGAAGAGAATTGGCTGAACGAGTCATCACAGGCACAGCTACAAGGAAGGGAATGGTCAGGCACCACCCAGGGAGGAGGGGGAGTACGCTAATTGCATTTCTAAGGGGACGGGGATATTACTGGGTGCCACCAGAATTGCAGGGCACCCGAACAAGTGCACTCTCCTCATCCTGGGCCCTGAAGACTTTATTGCCCCCTCAGCGTTATCTAATGTTCAGAGCAAGGAACGAAAGAGTCAGGACACCTTGGTTCTATTTGCAGCTATGCCACTAGTTCACTCTATGATCTTAGGCAAGGCACAAGCCATTTGTATCTCAGTGTCCTTATCTCTAAAACACAGGGTTAATACTGACCCCCAACAGGGGAGAATGTCTGTAAAGAGAGTATCACAGAGCAGAGAGCAACCCCAAACAACGTATTTGGCAGGGTACCATTCAGCAGAACTTAGCCAGTTTCTCTCTCATAACTGGACTTCACCTGTTTCCTCTTACCACCGTCTCCTGTTCTCATCAGCATAAGGGATCCTTGTTTCAGGGACAAGGCTGCTTTAGAGAAGCTCGGTCATTATCTTGACAGCTGACCTCTGCTGCTACAGTATGTTCAGGTGCAAAAATATATGTCTCAGCTTAAAGCCACCCAGCTCCATAAACCCCTTCAGCTAAGGCTCCCTCCTAGGAAACAAGACAATGGTCCATGTGTTTTTAATTCTCCTGCCTTTCCCTCTAGGAGACAGGCTGTACTAGTCACCAGTAGGGCACTGTTATTCTGCCTCCAAAACACGGGTACTTCATACTAACTTTCCTGCAAAACGGACTCAGAGATGTTACTAGGTCCTCGCCATAATGGACAAACCGGCCGAAGAGCCAACAGCCCTGCAAGGAGTTATGCACATGGCGAGGGATGTTGTAGCATCGCATCACGGCTCTGCGTTCTGAGGAGCAGCAGAAAGAACAAATTTGTATTTCTTTTTTAAAGAGTTGAAAATCCTTCTGTGTGCAGAACATTCCAGCTGCACTTCTTGGGATGATAGCATTGCCTCCAGGGGGAGGATACAGGTGAAATTTTTCAGAAGCCCTCAAGGAATACGAGGCACTCAGATACCATGGTGATGACAGCAATATAAGAACCTACAGAACAGACGCTCTGGAAAATCCCACTCTAAGTGGTCAGGGTAACATTTGCAAGAGCACCAAAGGGATTTAGGAGATGGAATCCCATTGCCTTTCACTAAGACACTGGCTCCCAAAATGTCTAAGTCACTTTGAAAATGGGACTTTGTCTCCTAAGTCACTTAGGAGCCCTTGAAAATTTTACCCTCAACTTGCAAGATCTGGACTTCCCATAAAACAGGTTCAAATCCCACCAGGTGCAACTCAGCCCATCAGCTTCGTCAGAAGATAAAACAGAGTCCCTTATAGGTTCCGGGATCAGGATCTTTTGAACGAATGTTAAAACCAAGGTCCTTTCTGCACTTCGTTTGAGGATGTGGCAATTCCCCCATCTCTCACGCTTCAAGAGCCGAAGGAGAGGTGATTCGGGTTCAGAGGGGTATACAGGTAACTTTCGTAAGAGGTTACATTTTCCCCCCACTCCTTTTAAAGGAGTAGAGGGAGCGGTTTCATTGTTTCCCTTTCTCATTAATGCCATTAAAGCCACAAATTATCTCACCTGTGTTATCAACTTGGCCACACTCCAGTAATACACAATGCCTGACAACAGATAGCAAGGGAACACCTGATACAATAGTTTATTCACAACAGCAATGGCTTATTCATAAAGCCTTGTATCAGGTATTAACTTGTCTGCCTGTGCTATTTCCACAGTTAGTGACTGTCACAAGAGCTGACCCTGTATCTGAAATTCTCCCTAGATCGAGGTTATTGTCACAAAGGGGGGTTTTTTTGTGTGGGGATCAGAGGAATATTTAAAAAAAAAAAACAAAAAAACCCACGAACACCAAACTAGTTTAAGGGAATTTTAATCTGGAGTCAGGACAGACCCAAGTATCCCTCATGTAACTTCACTGAAATCACTGTTGAATTTGGCTCTGTAAATGACTGCGGCAAGGACTCTCAAAGTTCACCTCTCCCCTGCTATTCTCTGTGCCCAGGCATTCCATAGTCATTTCATAGTCAAATAACTTTTTACCTGCATTAAGAAATAGATCAGAAGCCTCACATTCCAGAAGCGCTGAGCACTCGGAACTCCTGAAGTCAGTGGGAGCTGCAGGTACTCAGTCCTTCTGGATGGGTGAGGGAAACAGTAGTAATCAGGCCTTGTGTTACCAAAACCAGAGTCTTTTGCCTCTTGGTCCCTGCACAGACTTGGAATCAGTAGCCTCTTTAGAAAGACTATGTTTTGTGATTGAATTTGGGTAGAGACAGACCTGAACCAAAACTCTGACCCCATCCCCAGAGACATTCTGATCCAGGATCGATCGATCACACACACCAAACTAGTTCTCTCTCTCTCTCTCTCTCTCCCCCCCCCCCCCCCCCCAGCAGGTCCCAGGTTCTACTCCCCATTTGCACCATTCTGGCCTCTCTCTCTCTCTCCCCCCATCTCCTCTTAGGGGGGCCTGCTAAACCCAGGGTTGTGAGTTCAATCTTTGAGGGGGCCACTTAGGGATCTGGGGCAAAATCAGTACTTGGTCCTGTTAGTGAAGGCAGGGGGCTGGACTCAATGACCTTTCAGGGTCCCTTCCAGTTCTAGGAGATCGGTATATCTCCATATATAGTCCCACCCCAGTGTCTCCGTTTGCCATCTAACTGTTTCCTTTTCCTGTGGTAGCTTGCAGCAGGCAGCCTTTCAGACTGTCCCAAATGCCTAGACCAGCCCAACCCCAACTTCAAAAAGCACTTGGAGTTCTACAGGTTCAAGGATGCTCTAGGAGCCTACACAGTATTGTTATTAATGCCTTCTCACCACTCAGCTATGGGCTGCATTGCAAATACCTGTAGATCATAAACTCCTCGGGGAAAAGAGCTGTGCTATATTTGCCCAACACCACGCTCACTGACAGCACTACACGTAGAGAGACAAGGTGGGTGAGGTAATATCCAGGCCCACCCAAAGAGTGGAGGGAAGGGAGCAATTGCCCAGGGGCCTGGGTGATTTAAAAGGGCCTGGAGGGTCCCAGCCACTGCCACGGTAGCGGCAGCCGGGAGCCCCAGGCCCTTTTAAATCGCCTGGGCAGGCCGCAGGGCCCTCTCTGCAGAAGTGGCGGGCCAGGGAAGTCAGTGGCTGCCCCACTCCTGCAAGGAAATGCCTCCTCTCCACCGCGGGCACCAGCACCAGGCAGGTAGGGCTGGGTGGGGCCCTGGGGGATGGGACCGCTCTGTGCTCCCAAGCTTCAGGTGTTCTGCCCGTAGGACTGTGCTGGGAGGGGGGACCCCTGCTCTGCACTGGCTCAGCAGGGCCGGTAAGTGTGGCCAGGGGGCAGGGCATGGGGGAGTGGGTCTCTGGGGGGGTCTGTGAGGGGGTGCTGGGCAGTGGAGGCAGCCTGTGTGAGTTGGGGTGCTGGGCAGTGGGAGGGGGGTCTGTGTGTAGTTGAGTGGTGGGGCTGTGGGGAAGGGCATTGGATAGTACAGGGTGGGGGAGATCAGTGTGTGTTGGGGTGCTGGGCAGTGGGGGGGGTCTGTGTGGGGTGCTGGACAGTTTTGGTGGGGCTGTGGGCGGGGGGAGTGCTGGGCAGGGACGGTGGTGTGTAGGGCGCTGGGCAGTTGTGATGGGGCTGTGTGTGGCGGAAGGGCGCTCGGCATAGCAGGTCCGGGGAATGCTGGGCATAGGGAGGTGTTAGCTGGGTGTGGGGGGGGGGGGCTGTGTGGCGTGGCATGGGCTTACCCCAGCGGGGAAGGGGCACTCTGGCAGCACAGGGCTGGGCGGGCCAGTACGCGCTTGGCAGCTGCCGGTTTGTAAACAATGCCCTCACACTGGGCTGGGCAGATTGGGGCCGCCCCCTCCATGCCATGCCATGCCCCATTGCCCCTGGCCAGCCCCTCACTCTGGGTACTGACCTCCCTGCACCATGCTCCATTGCTCCCATGGGGGCCCACAAATACGTTTGGCGCCGGGTCCACAAAAGGTTAATCTGGCCCTGGCTCCTAGGCGCATGCGGGGTGGTATCGGTGGCGGCGAAGGCAGCTGGATGGGCACATCCCTTTCTAGGGGGCCCATTGACTGGAATTGCTGTCACCAGGCCTGGTAATATCTCTTCTTAGACCAACTTCTGTGAGGGGTATAGATGGTGAGTTCTCGGGGGATGATGTTTCTTGCATTTGTTTCTTGCATTTGCTCAGGAAGTCGATGTCGCTGTTAAGTTTTGCTTCCTTTTTCTTCATGGGGTGGAGTTTCCATTTCAGACAGCTCCAGGCGATATCTTCCATGGTGGTATGCAGGGTGGCTGTCGCCAGAAGTTGGTCCAGTAAAATACAGTACCTCACCCACCTTATCTTTCTAATATCCTGGGACCAACGCGGCTATAATTACACTGCCTAGCACCATCAGTGGGAATGAAAAGGCTGCAAGGCCCTCATTAAACTCCTTCCACCTGTCTGCAAAGGTGTCCATTTGGGCAAGTGGAACAACCCTTGGTTCACATGGGTCAGCAACAGGGCTTGAAGCTGGGATCTTCAGCACAGCACTGACCTCTACTCTACTGCTACCAATAACAGTAGTAGGTCATTATCCTCTAGCAACCCAGCCACTGGGAGGGAAAACTACATATGCTGAGTGTGAAGCATGTTTTACAAAGGCAGGAAATAAGTGTTTCAGTGAATTTTTTTCTCCTTTTATTTACCCAAACCAATTTTACACATACCAAACCAAACAAATTTACCCAAACCAAACCAAACCACCAACAAAAACAAACAAACCCCAACCTACCTCACTCCTCCCCCTACAAACAGGGATCAGCTCTACAATAAACCTACATCCAGATTGGCCTGCCTCTGGGAGAAACCTCACAAACCCACCGGTGTGTATAGCACAACACCGCAGAGAAACCCTACAATAACAAACCCCCAGTTTGTGCAGGTACAAGTGACATGGAGGGAAGGGGTGAAACCGTTTACTTCAGGAGAAACAGATTTTAGATCCAACATTAGAAATAACAGCATGGGGGGGAAGAAATAGCAAAAGGATCCCCCAAGAGATCTTTAATAAGATGAATAAAGCAGGTTTTTTGGGCAGTGCCAGGATCAGCATTATAAGAACTTAGGCAGAGGGTGGTACTGGAGATGCCTCCCAAATCCCAGAGGAAGGACCCTCTGCAGAAATATCTGCACAATCAGCTCCAATGGGTTTTGGGTCCAATGGAACAACTCAGAGAGAGGCCAGGAAAAGAGTCTGAATTAGCATCTAATGAGCATTCAGAGCCCATGCAGCACTGAGGTAACTCCAGTTGGTTTCAACAGAGTGACGCTCTCTTGTATCTGGTCTGAAATGGGTCCTGATGTCTTTTGAATTCTTGTCTGCTCTAAGCCTTTCCTATGCGCACTCATCTCCTATGTCATCTAATAGCCACCTAGATACCACAGAATCCCACTGGAGGTTTGCATAGACACCTGAAACCTTGGGATAAACAGGTAGGCCATACAGGGCGTGACCGATATTGGAAGGTTTCAGCTACCCAGGGCTCAGAATGACAGGGACGTCAGCATTTAGTCACAAGTGGCATCGGATCACAGGGCACGGACACGATTATTCCCAGAGATTCAGCTTCCAAAGAAATATCGGGGCAAACTGATGGAGCAGGTACCGCTGCTAGGAAAAGCAAAGCAGGGAGGGAGAGAGAGCTGCTGAAAAGTCCGTGGGGTAGAATGTAGCTCCTTGTTCCGGACATGACACATCCCCAGATAAAGACAGTTCATAAAAGCAGCCAGGGGGCCAACGACACCAGGAGCAAACCCTCCATAAAAATCACAATGCCCTCCGATCCCAGAAGCAGAGAGCAAGAGCATGAACGCCACGAGAGTCCCCTCTCTCCTGCCAAACTCAGGCAGCCCCAAGGAACGTTCAGATTCTCCTCCCTGCAGACAGAACTGCTTCGACCCCTTCTAAAAAACGGGGATGTACCGCAGTTCCCCTCCTGCCACTGGCACCTCTGGGGATGTCCCTCTGCTCACCACCGAGCCCCTTTCCTCTGCGACTCCCCATCATCCCTCTCCGTGTGCTTTCACGCAGACCCCTCGCTGACCTTCGAGATTGGAAGTAGGGGATCTGGGGAAGGTGAAGGGGCAGGAAGGAGGGTAGGATCCCAGAAGGGGGTTCCCTAATCCTGTAGTCGGGATGGGCTGAAGAGCGTTACTGTCTAAACTCTTCCCAGGTGGCTTAGAGACCCTAGACTGTTTCTGTCAGTCCATTTCAGTCAAGACTTCATGCAGTCCCCACCGCACGCAGTACATACTGTATGCACGCATGTACACAGAGTATGTTATATGTGCAGACATGCATGTGCTACATCAGCAGCCACGTAAACCCTCCTTCACACACACACACACACACACACACACACACTTTCTTTACCTGCACAGAGGATCAAGCAGAAGGGCAGTAGATTTCTGTGACTGGCTTTTCCGAAGCTCCCAGCCCAGCACAGTGGCTGCAAAGCTGTATGAGGCAAGTTTCCTTTAGAGCCACCCTGATCCTTCTGATCACCGACAGAGGCAGGCTGAGGCCTGAACAAGCCCAGACAAGCCCAAGTGAAGCCACTTCCTAATCCTGCCCGGTTACAGGAGAGAGAGAGAAAGAGAGAGAGACCAATCACTCTTCAATGTCCTAAAGCTAGGTACCACAGATGGCCTCCCACAGCTACAAGGAGAACACAGCCTGCAGACAGAGGTAGGTATAGATCATTCTGCATTAAAAGAGGGCCAAATTCCTCCTCAGTGCAACACCACTGACTTCAATGGCATTGAAATGTATTGCATGGGAATGTACTGACTTCAGATGAGTTGCACCAGGGTTGAATTTGATCCATTTTGTTTAAAGACCCCCGTGACAGGGAGATTGCAGGGATTTCTCCAGGAAAAGGAGCGTAAACCCACAAACTGTGCACTCACATTGGAGGCTTTAGTAACTGGAAAAAGCAAACTGCCAAGACATACTGCAGCGATGACATCACCAAACCAACAGTGCAGGGAACCCGAGTTTCAGACCTGCACGTGAGCAATTGATCCGTCAGGTTCCACAGGATTCCCTCCTCCCACACTCAACAACACTCTTTTCTTCTCCCACTCATTTTGCTCCCATAGTGAAGAGGTGGAGGGAAGATCCTTCGGCGCCGAGCACCCTTCCCCTCATTCATGGTCACGAAAAGCAATTGCAGCACACACGGCTAATTAATAAAGAGCCCTTCAGACACACAGCTGCAGTCGCCTTCCCCTCTGCTCTCTCAGACGGCTGATATTTCCCCCTCCTCCATAGCAAGGGATGGTCACATTTACTTTTCTTTATTAACAAGGCCGCTAGGCTGGATTCTGCTCTCAGAGCGGTGCAACTCCAGTGACTTCAACTGAGTTACTCGGCGTTTGCACAGCTGTGTAACGGAGCACAGGGTCTGGCCCGTCAAATCCATCCAAATATATTAAATTACATCGATGTAAAAAACACCCAACCATGAGATTTTAAGCAGCAATAAATAAAAATCCCACTGGAGTGGTCAGGGGCCACAACGTATTTGGACACCAACCCTCTCTGCAGCTGCTCTCTCTGCCGATTCCCTCTGACTATGACTTGCAAAGGGACAGAGGCTTGTTCAGAACCAGTCCCAGAGATAGGTACCTAGGTTGTAATGACATTAAGACACTGGTCATTTAAAAAGAAGCATTTAAACTTCACAGAGGTGACCCATACCGCGCTGTGTGCGCCTAGCGGGAGAAAGGTACCTTCCAATGCATCACCAGTGAATAAGACTTCTGTGCACCGTCATCTTATTTGCCAAAATGGAGAGAATTTGGAAGCCTTTGCTGTCAACTGGCTAGACTGCACCGAAGTTCACTAGAACAGTTTGCTGGTGGAGCTGATGCCTGACATTCATTCTCAGTGACCACAGAGAGATTAAAGCACAGGCACCAGGCTCCATAGGAATGAGAGAGCTAAACCCTGGAATATCTAGACCTGTGGCCAGGATTCAAGGGAAGCAGGAGTTTACCAAGGGGCTGTAGCACTTACTTGCTTTGCTCTGCCTGCCTTGTGCCCTGGGAAAGCTGGCGGTGAAGGAGAGCGAAGAGGAGAGCGCCAGGGAAAGTTGAGTGCTGCAGTGCCTTCTGATCACAATGACATTGTTCGGGATCTCTGGCAGCTCAAACTGCACAGCTCAGCAGAGTTCCCCAGTGCCGCAACACAGCCTGCAGGAGCTCCGCAGATCAGCATGTGCTGGGACTTTTAAAGGGGAATGCAACCTCGTGGGGAGTGCAAGCATGTGTGAGCGCAGGAGAAAGGCAGCTTGAGAACTACTGGTGCTCAGAACTTCAAGGGCAAAAGGGAGGGATTGCCAAGGTTGTGGGACATCCTCCCCCCGCCCCGACTTCTCCAGTCCAGAGATAAGGAGAGAGTTGGGGAGCTGAAAGAGGGGGAACCAAGTGCAGTTTCCATGAGTGTGAATTTCAGGCTTGTTTCGCTTTTAGAATGTCTATGAAAATTGCAACCAAAAGATTCCTCTCTGGGTTTCCAATGCAAGGGCTTGAACCCACCCTGCTCTTTCCAGTTACTAGGTGTGTATACAGATAGATTTAGAGTCTCATTGGAGAGGGATTGTAGGTACTAGATAGGACATAGGAGCAGATACACAAGGGGGCAGTCCAGCACTGGCCTATGCCACCTATTAGGGCTCTTTCACC
Organism: Trachemys scripta elegans; assembly: GCF_013100865.1. Classification (NCBI taxonomy): domain Eukaryota; kingdom Metazoa; phylum Chordata; order Testudines; family Emydidae; genus Trachemys; species Trachemys scripta. The sequence continues at coordinate 10,249,104 of NC_048316.1, forward strand.
TTTAAAGTCTATGATTCCCCCTTCCAGGAATGGTATTATATGAAGTCCGTTAAGCTATGAAGAGCCCCTCCATGGAAATAGTTCATCTTAGTGAACTAGCATTTCCCTTCCTTCCCCCAGCGCAGACAGGTAGGATTCCATGGACTAAATAAAAATGAAACCTCCTTCAACATAGTGCTCTTGCCCATCGCAGACCCGGGCACAGCGGAGAATCTTTGCACTTGGGGGCCTGATCCCATTGTTTTCCACCTCAACATGCCTCACTCTCAGAACTGCAGCTGTCCTACTGTGAGTTTCATAGAAGCAGCTTATGTTGAAGATCACACACGCACACCAAAAATGACCCAAGGTTTGAAGTTTTCTCAGCATTGAAAGTTGGCCAGAGGGATCACTGCAAATTGCTGGGAGTTGATCCTAAGGGAAGGGGGTGGTGGTGGGTGGGGGGAATTGAGATAATTGGAGTAAAAATATTTTAAAATCCCCAATTTAAAAACAAATCCTACAAAATTAGTTCAACTTCCACTAAAATGGAGCCATAATTTGCTAAAGACTAAGCTGCCAAAAAAAAAAAAATCAGAACAAACAAAATCCATCAGCAGGAAATCCCGTATTCATTATAAACACTGAACAAGCCATCAAGAAGTGCATATTAAAAGAAGTCTGCAATCACAAGATCTAGGATATTTATCCAGTTAGGTACAGTGAAGAGAAGAGAAGAATGCAGAACAGACACAGCCACACACATACACACACAGAGTCTCTAAATACCATCCAGGTAACAGCCTAAAGGAAAGAAGGGAATTACTCTGTCTCCAAAGAGGAAAGAACAAGCAGAATGGAGGACGCTAAGGATGGAGAACTTTAGCCTAGACATTAGGAAGAAATTAAGAGTCGGACCAGTTGGGCTGCATGACAGACTCTTCGAGGAGATGGAGATACCGTGACTGCAGCCAGCGAAGTACAGAACAGAAATGACCATATGGAATAATACTACCCTCTTACGCCTGGCGAGCCCCCATTGATTTGAGAGAGATACCATGGGTACAGCCAGAAGCAGAATTTGGCTATAAGGGGACTCAGGGCAAGTGGACCAAGAGCACTGATCTTGCCTGACTCTAGGAAGTTTAGCCTTGAAATTAGATGAAGGTTTCTAACCATCAGAGGAGTGAAGTTCTGGAACAGACGTCCAAGGGGAGTAGTGGGGCAAAAGACATATCTAGCTTCAAGACTAAGCTTGATAAGTTTATGGAGGGGATGGTATGATGGGATAGCCTAATTTTGGCCATTAATTCATCTTTGATTATTAGCAGGTAAATATGCCCAATGGTCTGTGATGGGACGTTAGATGGGGAGGGATCTGAGTTACTACAGAGAATTCTTTCCTGGGTGCTGGCTGGTGAGTCTTGCCCACATGCTCAGGGTTTAACTGATCGCCATATTTGGGGTCGGGAAGGAATTTTCCTCCAGGGCAGATTGGCAGAGGCCCTGGAGGTTTTTCGCCGTCCTCTGCAGCGTGGGGCACGGGTCACTTGCTGGAGGATTCTCTGCACCTTGAGGTCTTTAAACCACGATTTGAGGACTTCAGTAACTCAGACATAGGTTAGGGGTTTGTTACAGGAGGGCGTGGGTGAGATCCCGTGGCCTGCGTTGTGCAGGTCAGACTAGATGATCATAATGGTCCCGTCTGACCTTAAAGTCTATGATTCAACTAGCCCAAGTCTTAGACACTAGGAGTTAGCATCACACACACTCATCCTCCTTTATGTATAGTTGCTATGGGAGTTGGGGGCTGATTAGGGCTGGTCTATAATTTTCCATGAAAAAATTTGTTGGTTTTTTTTTCAGATGCAAAAATTGGGTTTTTGACAAATTAATTTTTTTTCAGGCAACGTGTCCACTGTCCTCAAAATGTTTGGATTCTTCATCAGGAGATAATTTTGTGAGAGGTAGTTTTCAGTTGCTGAAAATATTTTGATTTTTTGGCTGCTGAAAACTGGAAAACTGTCAGTTTTCAGGGTGGGTTGTTTTGTTTTGTTTTTGGACAGAGTCAAAGTTCTTCAGCAGGGAAAATCCAACAAACCAAACACCCCCCCTCCACACACACACACCTTTTCCCAGTCAGCTCTAGTGTGTTAATGAAGGAGAGGAGAAACACACACACACACAGTTGGTAGTGACTCCACAGATAAGGCTTCAGTGCAATTTCTACTTCAAGCAAAGCTAAAAGTCCTCCCCATGTTACATATTAATGAAGAGAGTGAGGGTGCATGCCACATCTGGGGATTAAATTCAGAAGGCAGCTGAGTTTTCTATTGAAGTTATTTTCAGAAAACATAAAATTTACCCTTAAAACAAAATTTTTTTTGCCTCCTCTCCCAATCCCCGTGTCTTGGAGTCCTGCAGCTCAACAACTCCCCTCTCTGCAAACTCCACTTCGTCCACTGTTAAAAACTTGTTACAAAGAGTCACTCCTCTTATTCAGGGCAACTAACTGAGTTTTGCCAAGATCCATCAGCTTTCCCCAATGCTGCCATTTGGTGGCCCTGACGACAGCTGGACAGTGGGGGCGAGAAGGGGGGAAATTCAGGGAAGTTTTCATTTTTTGTCAAAGTTTGGTAGTTTGCTTTTCCCTGATCAGCTCTTTGACTCACTGGAATGCCCCGTGAATACCTCTAGCAAGCCAGGGAGGGAGGCTAGCCAGCTGGGAACGAGTGGATGACCTCTGGCTTGGGAGGAGATAGAAGCAGGAGGGGCTTAACAGGGATGGCTTAGAAGAGAGGAGATGCTTCTGTGTCAAAGCACTGATAGAACTCCTACGTTAGCACCCCAAAAACTTCCTTCCTAAGCCCACATCTTTCCCACCCAAGTGTGCAGCCTTACGTCTGCCCATAAATATAAATACACCAGTGCAGCCACAAATGTGGATTTTGCCTCTAATTGCGACATTTAGAAAAATCTCATCCCAGACTTTGGACACTTGCTAATTTTGATCACCATTCACACCCTTTCCCTCCCCAGACACTACAGGAAAAAATGTAAGAAGCATGCTGAAGTCACCATCTGCACTCTCGCACTACGCCTCGCCTAGCCCAGGGGTTCTCAAACTGGGGGTCGGAACCCATCTGGGGGTCGCAAGGTTATTACATGGGGGGTGCGAGCTGTCAGACTCCACCCCAAACCCCGCTTTGCCTCCAGCATTTATAATGGTGTTAAATATATTAAAAAGTGTTTTAATTTATAAGGGGGGGTCGCACTCAGAGGCTTGCTATGTGAAAGGGGTACAAAAGTACAAAAGTTTGAAAACCACTGGCCTAGACAAACCAATGCAAGAGTCACCCACAGGTTACATGCGAAAGCCGCACCATCCCTGTATTAGTCACCTAGGCAAGGAACATGTCATCAACAAACATGGTCAGAGTTCAAGGGGGCTTGTTTGGGCTCTCAGGATGAGGGCGGAGATGTGGTTCTGGGGGGCAGCGGAAGGAAAGTAACTGAGGTTGAGAAAGGAAACTGACGAGGGGATGAGTAGTGCATTACTTAATTACTTCTTCCCTTGTTTTCAATGGTTTGTGGGGATGAGACATGCAGTCTAGTGACCTGGACTCAAAACTCACAGTGATTTTTTTTTGTGCTTAGATTTGCCAAAGCGGCTACTTATTTTGAGTGCCCAACTTGAGACGCCTTAAAAAGGAGCAGATACTGAGAGAGCACCCACCCTCTGAAAATCAACCCCTTTAAAAACATTGGGGCTAAGAAAGAAAAAGAAAAGAAAGAAGCCCCCAAAAGTGACTAGTCACCTTTAAATATTCTAGGCCATAGGATATATTATATATTGGGTCAAGTCCCTGCCTCCCCCCAACCTCCGCCCCAGGCAACCCCACTGACTTCAGCAGAGACATGACACACAGATGAACTTATCCCAGGACAGTCACAAACGATTCCGGCATTTTGTTAGGCATGAAACGTTTGTGAAATGCAGAGACTTGTAAGGGGATGGACGTTTGCTCGGCTCTTCGCACCGCAATCACAGGCGGGTCTGATTCATCCTTCCTGTCTGAGGATCAACAACTTGGACCTACCAACAACTACCCTAGCCAGGCCCACTTTTAGAGGAGAGAGCGGGTGACTCACTGATCCCACAGAGAGCCCCTCACCAGATTTCGGGCATCCGTTTTCTGCACTGAAGCATTCCTTCCCTTTGAGCTAGGATATGCTCCTAGCCCCGTTTCCTCCCCTATGTGCCCTCCATCATACCTCTCGGAAGAGCCAGTTTCTGCCCTGGAGGTGGGTGGACTCCTCTTTGAGCTTGCTCTGCCTCTGACGAACTAACAACGCAAGACTGAAAATTAAAATGTGTCCTGCTAGGAAGAAAAGGGATTAAGAACGGCCTGTCAGGAAGCACATTGCAAGGAGATGGGATGTACTCAGGTATCATTAGGTACTGGATCGCTTGTTCCTTTCCTTCCCTCCGTGCTTGGAGATCCCAGCCCCTCTTTATCCCAGCCCAAATACAGATTCCTAGACGAGCAGCGACATTGCAACGTACAGCTGAGGATCTATTCCGGCAGCACAGAATGGGCATCCCCACGTGACGAACCTGCATCCAATTTAGCCTTCATGATCCCCAGCTATTCTGCACATGGATTTGTGAGGGTGACGTCACCAGAAGGCAGGAGAACTCAGGGAAGGGCCCCAAAGCTCTCCCAAAATCTTGAGTCTGAGGCCAAATGCTTGAAATTGGGCAGGAATAAGCGAGGCTCAGTCTAAGACATCCCCAAGCCATTTTCAATAGCAGGGGATGCCACCCGTCTTCGCCCCTGAGCAGCGAACGCTGCTGTATCCAGGCAGGGATGAGAGAACTTTGGTTACTGCCCAGAAGCTTGGTAGCACGGCACCACTTGATTTATTTCACAGCTGAGGGAGATTAAGCCGACTGATCTCTTTAAACTGCACACACTTTAATGCAAGCAAATCCAGTCTCCCCATAGGCATCCTGGCACCCTGCCACGATACAGGCACAATTCCCTGCAGGAACACTGGCCCCCTGCCATGCTACGGGCAATAGATTCCTTTAACCCCTTTTGGGTAGCAACAGTGTCACAGTCGGGCTCCCATTGACAATCCAGAGCTCAGTCCAGATGCATTTGGCTGAAAGACGAGCAGCAGCAGCGTCTGGCAGCAATTCCGTTCTAGCTGCAGGTTCAGCCCAGTGTAGTCAGGGGATGAGAGTTCAGCACCCAGCTGCCAGCAGGGTATTCCCCCCACACCTGCTAGCAAGTGTGACAGACATGCCCGGACATCCCCAGGCAGGTATATTACCCCTGGGGTATATTTCACCTAAGGGGGGTCATGGGTGGTCTCTGTTGAAAGCTAAGAACGAGAAGATTGCCAGGTTATTGCAAGCTGTTTGAGCGTTATTTAACATGTAGGCCATTGTGTTCCAGAACGGCTGGAAGTGAAACTTCCCACCTGAGGCGAGGGAGTCTCAATCGAGGTGGAGAACAACAGATGTCTATGGACCCAGCCTGTCTTTACAGGCTGGCCCTGGGGCAGGCTGGAGGATTTATGAAGACAAAAGAACCCCAAGAAGAGTCTGAGATGGGGGACCTCCAGGGGTAAGAGACAACGGCTATAATTTGTGTCTTATGTTTTTCTTTTACCGGTAACCTTATATTTCCAAATCCTTATCCTTGCTTTCACTTCAATCTTTGTCTCAAGCCTTGTTCAATAAACGTGGACAGGCCTATGGTAAAGCCAGATTTAACTGCCTTGTGCAAAGAAGAGTGTTGAACTGCAGTGGACTTCCATGATCATGCGGCTTGCGGGAATCGCCCAAACTGAAATTCCACCAGCTAACAGAGGTGCGTCTGCAGCGCTGGATGAAGATAGGAGGGCAGAAGCACGTATTGGCATTGAAGATCTTAGAGCATCTGCTGCCACAGCACAAGTAGCCACCGAACGGTGGTGAAACAGCCTTTTCATGACATCCTGCCTGCAATCAGGCAGGCTCATGTTTCATCAGTGAGTCACGGTCACGGCCAAGCTACTTTCACCTCGGGGAAACCAACAGGGCTGTCAAATCCTTAGCGCAAATGAGAGAGACTTCACGTTTTCCATTGCAGCAATGCCCCCTCTGTTAGGCCATAATGCAGGACATTCAACCAGCTGGCAAATGCAGAAGTCAGAAATCATCTTAGGGTCTCTCCTTCGGTCTCACAACCAACCTCCTTCTTGGAACTCCTGCAGGTGCAAGATGAAGCAAGGATGGGGACTGTCGACCACTTAGCACTTAGAGAAAACCTCCTTGGCAGTCTGTGGGAAGAGACTCCCATCAGGGAGCAGAGCTCACTCTGGGTTAGAGGGCTGAGTGATGGGGCTGAAAGAGAGCGTCCCCCAGGGAGCTAGTGGGTGGAAGCCCCATCATTTGGACCCTTAGAAACTGGACAAGTGAAGGGCTCGAGAACACAATCCACTGACAGCAATCTTTCTTCCAACCAGAGAGCGCCAGGTGGGACTACTCTGGAGCACTCCCAAGTCACGCTGGCCAGAGAGTAGAGCGGTTACGGAGTAATCCGTTCCCTTAAGGGGCGGGCAAGGGCATTAGCTCTGCAGCACTCAGGGTTAGCAGGGGCTGGAGCCTATGCTTGGCTGCCAAGTCATTAACCCCTCTCTTGCTGGGGGAATGTTTCTTTCTGGGAATCTAGGCCTCGCTATGGTTGCTCTCGAGAATCCAGGGCCCAGAAACGTGGCCTCAGGGAGTGGGGTGGCCTGGGGAACCGAGCTAAGCCCTGCATGTAGCTATCCCACCCTGAGGAGCACCTCCTTCAGCTGTAGGTCTGATGGGTCCTGACCTGCAGCCTGGATACGTTCCTAAGTACTGTGCTGCTCTGCGTGCAGAAGTTGTTAACCAGCACCATGAAGGGGAATAGAGAGCAGGAGTGGAATCTAAGGCCTCTGAAGTGTGCAAACCCCCAGGATAACTGCGCAGGTCAGGGAATCAGCCACAGCGTCTTCAGTGTGTAACAAACAGCTACAGCTTGTGACGTGAGGCTACCTGCTTTGGGGGAGAGGCTGACTTTGGTATCGAGCCTCATGTGCCAATCTCGAACGCTGGACAAACAAGGGAGATGCTCTAGATTTCTCTTCCCTCTTCTCCACATATGCACGGAATCCGATGGGCTTACACCTGGGATGACTTTGGTCCATTCATTATGGTCAATCAGGCCACTGCCTTTCTCCCTCCTACAATTGCAGCCCCTTGGAACTCAGGGAGGAGGAGTTGCTTTTGCAAGCTTCAGACAGGCCTCTGCTGGGAGACTCAAACCATCAGGTACAAATCAGCAAAACAAAATGCCGGGAATTTCCTAGGCCGAAATTAGCCCTGGTGTAACGCCATTTGACAACAGAAGTTGTTACATCAAGGATGAACTTGACCTCTTATTAAATATGCCGGCCCAAAGCTGGTGTGAAACAGACAAGCTGCGCAACACAAGGGTGCTGAACTACAGGGTGCAGCCACAGTGCTTCAAGCTATCCTCTTCCAAGCTAAGCAAGGGCAGGCTAGGCCAGCACTGGGAAGGGAGACCAACTCTCAAGAAGCTGGTTTTTGGGAGCAGTGTAGACGAGCGAGTGTTGAGAGAATGTGGAATTGGTCAATGCTACGCTTGGCTGATGCAGTAACTCATGGTGTGGGATGCTATCAGAAGCTCCATAGAACACATCACCAGACATCAGCAATACCAGGAGGGATGAGCTGGAGTGTGGATGAGAAGCCTAGTGGGGAAAGTAACTGAAATATTTCCTCATGGACTGTATTTTCTGACTGGACAACCTACCTACATTCTCAATTACTGAGGGACAATCTTCACTCATTGATCTACAGTATGTGCTTTCCACAGCCAACTCTCTGTATAACTTTTCAGGAGCGATGTACCCGAATACTTGGATGCTAATATCTAAAATGTATTCACCTAAATTTGGGTGACTGCTGATTATGCACTATATGTAGCTTATGACTTTAAAAACAAACTTTGTATTTGTGGCTAATCTAAGCACTATACCCAGATGTATAGACACTCTTTTCTCAACCCGTGTATTATATAATTTTAACATTAGCTTTAATAAAATGTTTAAATAGTCCATATCCCTGCCCCCAGGTCTGATATGTGACAGAATCTGCCTGGCAGCCACATTTGTCAGAATGCTGTATACAGATGCTTGGTCATTCTCACCAATTGCCAAAGACATGCTTTGTTCTCCCTAAGGGCCATCTAGCTAAACACAAAGGATTAAAAATAAATAAATAAAATTAAGGCTGATGCTGGTGGAAAATAGTTACATTGTCCTTTGTGGTTTTTAAGCCATATTTTAATCAAGGAGAACAGAGGAAACAAAAATCTTCCAAGGCAGCAAAATGGAGCGTCTCCCAGATCATTGCTAGCACTCACTTCTATTCACCCTGCTGTAATTAAACCCCCGCCAATATGCAACAATTCAGATTCCGTTTCCAGTCCCATCACTACACAATTCCACCTCCAAAGAGCCTGTTTAATATTAGCAGAGAAAAATGGTCTCCCATAAGCTCTTGGGTCTTCACTATGGCCCTGCTGATCTATGGTGCCTCCCCTCCAAAATGGCTACGTAGCTAGTTAGCTAACACAGCATCCAGTGGGTATTATCCCCATTTTACAGATGGATAATCTGAAGGGCAGAGAAGTTTAGTGACTTTCCCAAGGAAAAGGAGCGAGTCAGTGATGGAGCCAGAGATAGAACTCAGATCTCCTAGCAGATAGACCCCCCTGCTCTAGCCACTAGGTCATGCTTCCAGTGGCTGCAAAAGAGTAACAGATGGTCCATCCTACAGGCCTTATTCAGGTGAGCAGCCTTCTTGGCCTTGCTAACAATAGGGTGACTCCCATGAGTATAAGGCTGAAGGAAATAACCTTTGCACCCCTGCCTGGGGTAGTTTGCCTCCCTTCCAAGCCAGCATAGAAAGAAGCAGAGAAGATCCCAATAAAGCACTTTATTCACGCTGTGTAAGCAGCTTTATTAGTAGTAACTACCTAGGAGTCCTAGTCAGGGATCAGGACCCCACTGTGCTAGGTGCTGTACAAATACAGTACAAAGACACTGTCCTAATCCAGGTACCTTGAAAGCTACAGGTCTGAACAGTGCAGGATCCCCATAGTTACCTCCCAGCAGACAAGTGTGGAATCTCACCACATCTCAGCCTTTTTCCTGCATGCAATGAATCTCTTTTCTATCAGTTGCCACAGAAAGGACATTCAAAACTGCTCAATGCAAGGACAGCCATCCCCACTGGCTGCCTGGCCAGGCCAGCCAGAAGGAACAGCATACAGGAGAAAGACAGCAGCAAGGAGATGAGAAGGAAACTCCTAGCAAGGCTGATATAGACACTAGGTAGTGAAGGGTTCCCTAAATGGGGTCAAATCCTTTAAGGCACTGAGCATCCATAATGCCTATTGATTAGAATGGGGGATAGGGAGAGATGTTCAGAGTTTAGGATACAGATGGACCATAGAGACCTTCACTTCCTAAGGGCATCCACTGGCAGCGTGGTCTACTGGATGGGGGCCGTGGGAGTCAGGAGATCGGGGAGGTCAGTTCCAGGCTCTGCCACAGACTTCCTGTGTGACCTTGGGCAAGTCACTTAGTCTCCCTTGTGACTTAGTTCCCCAGCTGTGAAATGGGGATAATACTGTCCTACCTCACAGGGAGGGTAAAAGCCATTCACAACTGCCAGGCACTCAGATACCGCGGGGCACTGAGGGACATGTAAGTACCTAGACCGATGCTGGCGTGGAACTGCCAGAGCTCAGTGCTCTGCTGACAAACTCCTTGCAAAAGTGTTGTGCATTGGGGTGTAGCCCTGGTGAGCCATTCTAGACAGAAAATAAATAACAGCAGTGCCAGACATCACCCACGGCGACAGTGAACTGTTACATGATGGGGGGGGGTGATGTCGCATCCCTTTTTAAGGAATGACACATTCTCTGGCTTCCTTCCCTCACCCTCATTTCTATGATGGTCAAGTCATTCTGGCCCAGCAGGCAATAACCTGGTGAGATGCAGACAGAGGAGAGCAGAGGTAGCACTCTGGCTGTGCCACCATACGCTCTCTGCAATAAAGGAGCCTGCCCTTGCAGCCCCAAGGAAGGCAGGGGGTTGTTCTACATAGGACACAGCAATCCTGTGCTTTCCAGCTGAGGAGCGAGCCTCCAGGACAATATGGGGACACTGATCCTCTCGCCCGTCAGTCACACACAAGCACAAGGCTCACACACACATGGCTCTTGGCTAATTGCGGATGTAATATATTGAGAAGAGCAGACTGGAGACCCTACATCGGATACTCTAGATGGGTGAGTGGACATGAGATTTTTGCACTAGGTATCACAATCACAGAAATGAAGAGACAGCAGAAAACTCAGCGGGTCACCTAGCCTGTTCCTTGGTCAGTTCAGGATTGTTCCCTATCTCACTTATCCACCAGCCCAGTTTTTGAGTGGCCCAAGAGATGCTGTTTCCACCACTTCCCTAGGGAGTGGATTCCACTCCCATTTAATAGATCTCGCACACTTTTACCCCTCCGGTGAGATCAATGGAGACACTGGTTTTCTTCCTACCCGGAGACACTTTCTTTTCACATGTATTTGACTGTAATTTCTTGATCCCTTAAAGCACCCAGCAGTTTCTGAGGTTTTCTCTAGATAGACTGACTGAAAAGCATCCGCTACCCTTCCCACCCCGCACTTTGCCAGAAGCCAGTGTAGCATTTATAGTCCTACATGCTGCTGGCGCCCTCTGCTGGGAGATGCCCAAATTACACCATATCATAGAGGACAATTCCCTTCTTTTGAACAAGAAACCTGGTTTTCCCTCTCTTCAGCCTGAGTGTTTAGCCAAAGAAATGCCCGAGTGTCCTTGCCCCAGTGTGTGCTTAGAGTCACTGGGCTGCAGCAGGAAGGATGGGTTAATGCAGCTACGCTGATCTCCTTTGGAACCATAAAGGAAAGTGAAGGGGTCTTCCCTGTCTTGTCCCCTTCTTTCTGCTGCTGGCAGCTGGCACAGCGCTTCCCCGGCTGGGACTCTGTCCGACAAAGGGACACCTTCACGGGCTTCTCATTTTATGGCTCACCCAGTTACAGATTAATCTCGTCCGTGTGCTTCCAGGCCCATTTGCCCCAGGGGCTGCAGGCATTTCTGCTCAGTGTTGGCAGAAGCAAAGGAGTTTGCAAGGAAGCCGGGATGAAGATTAAGTTTCCCTGTGTGCGCAGGTGGTTATCCAGGCAGAGGTGCAGACACCTGCATATGTCTACAGGGCCTCTGCCCTTATGGAAAGAGGCAGGCTGATTTAGACGCAAAGAGGGAAAGGGAGTCAGGAAGGAGGGTCTCCAGCATTCTTCCCTCACCCACCCTTCACTTCTATCCCGACACCCCAAAAGGGCTGGCTCCAGCTCACACTAGGTCCTTCTGTGAGCCTCATGCTTGCACAAGCTACCTTACTCCCTGCTTTCTTTGAGGGGGTCCCAGGAACCAAGTGACACCCCCTGGGTAATCTCCCGGCACTGATTAACTGGCCTACACTGCCGACACCATCTCTGCAAGGGAAACTCAGCCAGCATTCCCTGTTCTTTATCCTGTGACACTGCATCAGCCTGAGTTAAGGGGTTAACTCCCTTGTATGGAGGAGGGACACGCTTACCCTGTGAAAGGAGCCCAATGGCCTCTGCACATTTCCCTCCCAACACCGCAGACAGGCAGAATTCTGCTCAGCTAGCAAGCTGTGCTGCCAAGAGATCTGGCCTGGAATCAGCACTCTGGGACGTCCCCTAGCGAGGACGTTCTCCCCAAGTCCCTGCAGAATGCAGCTAGCAGGCCCCACATTGCAGCACCTGGCCTGTGGATCAATGGAGGCCTCTTGCTTCCAGAGCTCTCGGCCTCCCACCTCCGGTGCAGCGAGGATGGTTACACGAGCAAAGGGCTGAGAGAGAGCGCGGGCTCGGCAGAGGCCAGTTCCCTCTGCAGCCCAACACCGCCCCTTGGGGGAAGCCGAGGGCAGATGTGGCTGGTGTCAGTTCATTGAAAGGGGGGGATGCCCAGCTAGGAAGGAGCTCGCACTTCAGCAAACCAAGGGGTTGCTGGAGGCACAAGAAGGGACAGAACGGGAGTGAGGGGCAGCCTCTGATGCACCAGTAACACTTGTTCTACAGCAATAGCCTAGCGATCCCGTACACTCTGCAGGCACAGCGCTCCAAGGGACAGCTGCTGCAGGCTCAGCCATTGTGACCCACAAGTAGAACGCCCCCTTTCTATAGGCACCTTCCGCTTCTCCACAGCCCGGCTCACCCGCCCTGACACACCAAGGACACTCAGCCTGGGACGGCTACTATCTCTAGCCAACTCCGTTGCTGTAGAAGGATGGGGAGGGAGGTTGTCTCAGTCTCAGCCATTCCTCGTGCTGCATGCAGCTCCCTCTTCTGCACACCCTCCCGCTCCACCCTCCTCCCTGCATCAGACAGGGCTCCTGCTGCAGTGCCGGGCATCACAGGGGAATCATGCTTTGCTGGCTAGTGGGGTCTGCAAAAAGGAAGAGTGTTTGCATTCATCACTTCTTCCGCCTTCTCTGAGGCTGGCGATGTGTAGTAATTAGAGAAATAACGAACCCTGGAGTTGCCCAAGTCTTATATTAAGGCTCCTTTCCACCTCTCTAGCAGTATAAAGAGGCATTACAGGGAGCGTAAGTTTTGATGTTCACTTTACTTTCCCTGTACGCTGTCAGAGTGGCAGAAAGGGACTCTAATATATAGGACAGTTCCACTGGGGCTTCAACCTTTTCCCTTGGTTTTCACAGGCAGGTAGATCTCACGGTTAGGATCTTTTCCTGCTATTCAACCTACGGTCACCTCTTCTTGACTTGCATCTGAAGAAGTGAGGTTCTTACCCACGAAAGCTTATGCTCCCAATACTTCTGTTAGTCTTAAAGATGCCACGGGACCCTCTGTTGCTCTTCTTGACTGTATCCCATTGCTCCTATCTATGCACCATTGCAACAGCCCAAGAAACTCTAAAAGTGAGCCTCAGCTATTGAGTTTGGATATAAACGTTCCCCCCAAGTTCAAGGTCATTTGGATCCAAGTTTTGCTCATGGTGGTCTCCTTGCCTGGAGCACCTCAAGTGCCTCTCCTTGGGGCACAGCAGTCACTCTAGCCTAGCACTCTGTGGGCTTTTGGAAGATTCGCATCATTCCCTGTTGCACTGACAATGCTGTTGCACTGGCAAATCAGTATCAGCTAATCTAGAGAGAGCTTCCCACCTCATATGTGGTTCATACTCTGACGCACGTCCAGTGTGCATGCCTGCTCAGCCCTCGCAAATAGGATGCGGCTCTCCCTCAGCCTCTCCCAGCATGCACCATCTAAAAAACCTGATCCTTCCTCAACCCTCAGTGCACCCCAAATCTGGCAGCTTCCCCGAAGGCCACAGATGACTGTCCATTGGTTTTATGTCCTGCACATGCACATTGTGGTCCAGACACTACCACTAGGCGCTGGGTCTGCTCTGTGCCGACTGGTTGATTTTTAAAGGGAGGGACTGTCAAGAGGAAAATATTTAAGATTGGTGTTAGATTAAAAACCGTGAACGGTTTTAATCCAATATTTTTTTCCACCCCCATTTGTGAAATATGGAAGCTGGATCATAGGTTAATTCTGTGCTTTTAACAACAAAACACGTAATTTGTCTATACCTGTTTGTCAGTCTTGTGTTTTTAGACTGTAAGCTTTTGGGGACAGGGACAATCATCTATCCTGTTCCCAAGGGACCCACAACAACAACGTTGGTTGGGACCTTTAGGTGCTAACAGAATATAAAAACAGACTGGTCAGTTTCGCTTCTGCTTCTAATTAGTTTCACTTTCTGGTTCTAAACAAAGGGCAGGGTTTATCCTGGGCAGTGTACCCAAGAAATATCCCCTGGACTCATTTTTTTCTTTAGCGATATATAAACGCAGCAGGAGCAAGTGACTTTGCACTTACTACAGTCAAGCAAGTTTGCAGTCAGAAGTTCTTTGTCCCAGTTTCATATACACATTATTGTTATTTGTTGCAGATTGTTGCGGTAAATAGAAATAACATTTGCTAGATCTCAGTGGTTCTCTCCCATAAATGGGGCCCCTGAGGGGAAAGGCTAGAGAAGAGTAACAAACCTGGCACAGCTTAGCACTCACAGCACCACCAGAGATTCTAAGGGCTGAGCTGGAAAAGTTACCTCGGACGGACATTTAGACCCAGGCCTGGGAATAAAGAAGAAAACGATTCAGATTTTTGCAGGGTTCCTGCGTCAGACAGGGATGGGCAAAACGCCATTTACAGTAGCGGCTGAAGTCCTTTTTTTTAAATTTAGACATCGGTGCATCACACTGCACAACTGAGACAGCCCGTTTCTCCCTCCCACTCCCTTGCATCTGTGACCACTGTGGATTCTGCAGCAACGCAGCCAACTGGAAGAATCTGCAGAGGTTTTGAGAGAAGTGGCACTAAAAGCTCACTCCCCTACTCCCACCCCCAGGCCCTGCTCCAAGCCTTTCAGGTTTGCGGGAGAACAGCCTGGTACTGGGTGCATAAGCACCATTTAGATTCTTCATGGGAAACAGCACTGCCAATAGGCCTCTCATTTTGGAGAGCATTTAATAATCTCCTCTTGAAGTGGACAAATAGCCTCTGCTTTCCACGGCTGCTTTCACCCCCTACCTCTTTAAACCAGCTCTCATGGAAACGACTGATTTATGGAAATGTACATTTGCTGCAGTGCTTGGAGAACATGCCATTCATGTCTTAGGGGGGAGGATAAAGGGGAGCCCAATCTCTCGTTTATTTCCAAGTTATCCCAAAAGCCTGTGTGTAGCCTCTGGTTACGCCACACCACACCAGTGTCAGCAGCGGCAGCAGCAGCACAGAGGGTGATAATTTATAAACTGCAGAAGTACCGGAATATTTACGGGGTTCACTTCTGTGAGTGGGGCATGAGGAACAGCATCCATGACCTTCAACTGCAAAAAATAACACGGGCGGCTGCCGCTTAGACAAATCTCCCTCAACCGTTTCCAAACCTTTCTCCCACTAGAGGGGGAGAGAATTACAAACCAGTAGACAGGAGTGATCTGCTGCAAATTCCACTCATCAACTGTGCAAACCAAAACACCCTGCAACGACTATGCAGACCCGGCTCTGATCTCTCCTTGCCCAACTTCCTCAACCCCAAGAAGAGTAAGGAGCGTGCATCATGTGCATTTAATTCTGATTAGCACTTCATGCTAGGACTTATAGAGAAGAAACGATTATTAATATCTAAGAGACAGAGACTAGCGCATGGGTGAATTAAATACCATAATAGTCCAAAATAACACAGCTCACAAAAGTGTCACTCATTATACCATGAGTGTCGGCTTTAAGGATTGTGATTCAGGGTGCTATGGTCTCCTATGGGTAGAGATTTTTAGGTCATGATTCCATGCAGAGAAGCATAGACTCTATGCCTGTGCTTAGAATATTCTGTATCCTGGCTGGCTTTAGATTCATGTCAATTGCACGTGGATTGTTCTGTGTAATACCTATAGCAGGCCAAAATACAAGGTGACTCGAAGGGTGCTGCAACGTACAGGTGGAGTGCGCTTGGTTAAGGAGTTTGCACTAAGGAGGGCATCCAGTAGGTGATCAAAGCAAGTGTTACATCTACCAAAAGGGAAAAAGTAACAGCGGGCTGTCAGATAAAGCAACCTCTGCTGAGTTATCTTACACTCTCCTATTAGTTTGTCTGCTGCATTTTTCCTTCTTCTCTGCACCTATGTTACATTCCCATACTAGTGCATGTTGCGCAGGAGCCATAAAGGGTTACGTGTAACTCACGTCATCCTATTCTTCACCTCCAAATTTGGTCCAGAGACTCCAGTTTGAGTTGAACCTGCTTCTACCAGTACTGAATTTGGAACACATTGTCCTCTATAAGCCACCTCTCTTCTCTCGAGCATCTGATGCAGGGTCATCTTGCCCTCACTGCTGGGAGGGAGGAAGGAACAGCTTTAAGTGGGTATATTCTTCTAGAAAGCCAAACTCCTAGGCACATGGAAGCTGCTCGGCTCTCTATATCCCCTGGATCTCATTTGCTTTGAGTAGATGGGCATATTTTCCTCCTCCTGGTGGAATCCTCCCTTCTCCCCAACTCTTCATAAAGGTATCTTATTTCATAAGGCAGCGGCTGATGATAGAACCTCCAGATTCTGCAGTGCAGCCCGTGCTTTGGAACTCTGCATCATCAGATCTGGCCCGGTCTAGGAAAGTCACTCATCCCACAATAGTCTGTCCCCTATTAATAACCATCAGCCTTTATGTTAGTCACACATCTGATTACTAGTATACGGTACTTTCTCTCTATGAATTACGCAGTGCCACTGATGAGGAACCGCACAAATGTATCACAGTGCTTTCATATTTTTTAAAAGCCCAGGCTTAATTCTTGGTAACTGTATGATAGTACATGGGGACATTCAAGACACGCACTATGAGCCAGTGCAAGCCAGCATTATTGTTTGTCATCATTTCATGTTTTCGGTACTTTAGCTTTTGATTTTTTACAGCACTCAAAGCTTATCAGGGTCTTTACAACCAATCTAGGACTCAACCAGAGACACAGAGCAGACACTAGGACAAATTCAATCCTGATATAACTTAACGTCTGCAAATTTGACCCGCTGTGCCTGAAGCAGAAGCATCAAACTCAGGACACCTTGCCCAGCCTCTGCCACTGACTGGCTGCATGACCTTGGGAATGCAGCCTCTGATCTTCAATGTACTCTGGGGCTAATACTTACCTTGTCCACAGATCTGGGGTTTACTTGATTGGCATTTATAAATCATTGTGCAACCTTCAGATGAAAAACAGCAATACAATGGCCAGGTATTACTATTACAGATCAAAGACAAGTAAAGACACACCTCTGCTTTAGAAGAAGTTATGGACAAGAAAAGTGACTCAGCCCTCAGTGGAGACTCTTTGCAGAAAGGTCCTCATTGGTGCTGAATGACATCACCAAAAATGCAGACAAAAATGTGGCCATGCCAGGCCCCACTAAATGTCACCAAGTGCTTTTTCCTACAGCAGCAAGGAACTAACTTGGTGTTTTCTAAAAACTGCTTTCAGAGCAACTTTCCTCCCCCTAGATAGATGAGTATGTGAAATATTTATCTAGCAAGATTTCAACCCAGCTGACTTTGCCGTTATTACATTTCACTAGAATTAACAATTGCTCAGAGTTCAATTCCCCCCCCACCGGCCCCCACCAGCCCTATCCATTCACATTCCTATCGATCCCACAGAACTGGCAATTGACAACATCTGCACTAATTTTTAATTGAGTGTTTGTAGCTGTATTTTTGCACTGTGGGGAAGAAACCCCCATACTAGTTTAGAGAAAGACTCACATCCCTAATGCCAGTTATTGTGGTTTATTTTTTTAAATCGACAATAAATCATCATTCAAACCTCATTCCATTAGCAGATTTTGTCCAGAGCTCACATCCCCCCAGAAGACGATCCAGGTCTTGCACCCACTCTACGAGCACGTTCCCAAGGGAAATTCTACTTTTGCATCCAGTGGCAAGGCACTGATGCTCAGAGATCACGCGGCTCATCTCCTGATTTCATAAATCAAACACTAGACACTGGTTTTAAAAAAACAAAACCCAGTTAATTAAACAGAAATGAATGCACCAGGGCAGGATCTTGCTGAAGGCAGGAGCTGCCATCCAAACTTGCATATGTCACAGCAGGAACCTACATTCCCTCCCTTTATATTTTTAAAACAATTCAAAACAAAAGTCAGGAAACTTGAGGCTGATCGTGCAAAGGCCTGATTGCTGCACTTTCCTTTGCTGGCTGGTAGCCGTGGAGAGCGCAGAGCATCAAGGAAGGGGGAAATCCCCTGGTTGAAGCGGCTTCTCTGCAGATCACTTGAAGGAGAAAAGCTTTCGCATTACGGCACTCTTAAAGCTGCAGTGTCCAATTCCTCCTTCAATCTCCTGCATCTCAACCTGCAAGCGCCCGCACAGGTAGGGGTGACCAGGGGGGCGACTGGGGTAGAGAGGGACCCAGGAAGACCCCCCCCCACGCTGCTGCCTGAGTGGGAAGGCAATGCATTTTGATGCACTCCTTCCTGCAGCCAAGGGTCTGTCTGCAGTTTGCCAGGGAGCTGGGACTGCAGCAGGGCTGCATGAGACTGGGGGCATCAAAATCAATCCATCCCCTCTAGCCAGAAAAAATGAAACAGAAAAGATTTTGCAAACTGGAAGCCCCAGACAAGCAGCCAAACGGCCTTTAGCAATGCTACAAAGCGGGTTTTAACATCCAAAATAATCCATTTCTGGACGACACTGACTGACCCGTCCCTGCACTGATCCCCGGCAAGAGCTGAACCGGGGGCAGTTAATTAGCAAGCGCCCCTAGAAAGTTTAAGGGGGGGAACCCCCAAATCTTATGAATTTCTGCAAATTGCATGAATTACCCCGACCCTTGGGAAGGAAATACGAACACTCCTTTAACAAGGATCATTGCTAACGGGGGTGAAGGCAAGTTCTGAATCCCCCGCCCAGAAAGTTACCTCTCTCCCCGCAGATCCGCTTTGCGCAGCTCCCGTCCTCGGAGCTGGGTCCTGGTTGAAGCTGCAAAAGTTGCTTGCAGACTGCTGCTGCCAATGGAGAGGCAGGACCTCCAATACGGAGTGTCAGATGGGTCCTTGCACTGAAATGAGGCCGGGGGTGGCCCGAGCTGCTGTTCTGACAAGCAAGCGGGGGGTGGGGGAGTAAAAAAATAAATTGAAATCCCTGACATTGCAAGAACGCTGATCCTATAGGATGGCACCTAAGAAGCATCTCCCCTTCCCCCCTCCCCATTTTCTGTCCAGGTAAAGGCTCGATTTGATTGCCTGCTGGATGGGCTCACTTGGAGAGACACCTCTGGCAACACAAAAACACATCAGGCCTGTGCACAGACTGGGGGGCCCTTCCCCTCCCTCTTGGGTGCACCTTTTGGGGCAGGTTGGAACTTGTTCACAAGTTACTATAGTAGCACTGGTGCTCAGGCCAGCCGGGGCTGGGGAGAAAATGGGCTTGACATGGATAATGGAACAAATGAAGACAGGAGAGGAATAAGGGAGACTCTCACCCCAGTTAATCCCAGTCTTCTCCCAGCCAGTTTAGAACTCCACCGGGAATCCAGTGAGAGGTTCTTTCTGAGAAAAAACAAAAAAAAACTCCGCTCATGCGATTGCCCTATGTTTTATTCCTGACGTGCAGGACAATACCAAGCAAGGTTCCAGACTTTGAGCTGGTGTAAATCAACATCACTCCACTGACATCAGTGCTGATTTACAGCCTCTGAGAATCTGGCCCGAAGGCGATTTTTTACCCTTTGTGCATTTGATTCCGACCGGCCTTTTATTAGCTGGATAGAATATTCAGTTTCTGTCTCATTGAGTAGCCCATTGATAAAGCCATTGGAATTGTACAGGAAAGGAAGCTATGCCACCATGCCACCCCCACCCTCCTTTTTTTCTTCCTCCATGCTGGATTCAGCCCACTGCACCACTAGTCTAGAGCGTGATTTCTGTAAGCCACAGAGCCATTTTGTGCAAAGCTTTTTTTCCTCTTTTGGGTCTCAGACATGGACACGGAGACACTCATTTCCAAGGAAGAGAAGATCCACTTTGCCTCTTTGAATTGCAAAGATGATTTAGCTGCCCCCTTGCTGTCTGTGGACCCAGGGTCCCTCCACAGCACCGGGAGATGGTGGGTTAGCTTTAGCTCAGGGCTACTCCAGGACATGGTGTGTATATATGTATTAAACGGGGTGGTGTAAAATTCATATCAGCTGGGTGAAAGCTCTACGCCAAGCTGTCCTTGATCAGACAAGTCCAAATTCTGTGCTCACTTCTAGTCAAAAGGCTTCTCTTGTTGATCGTTCCATTCCATCTTGGATTCATCCAGCTCCTCAAAGGTACGTAGGCTCCTTCCATTGAAGTTAGGAGGCTCCATACCTGTGAGGATCTGGGCTGGTGTCCGGGTCTCAGTCTGGTTCCCTGCGCTTATAGATGCTGCCACATGGCGCTGAGGCTATTGCAGAATGCACTGGGACCTCTTTGATTTAGCATGAAGAGGACTTCACGTGACTACGTGACCTAGCCCTGTTGACGGGAGCTCTGGCAGGAAGGACTCAGCACAGCACATTCTAAGCCCCTCCAGCTCCGCCGCCCTCGTAACAGTAAATGCCTGTGTTAGAATGTCTGATTTGTGATGCAGCTGCCCAAAGACGCCCCAGTCAGATTGAGGCCCATTGTACGAAGTGCTGCACAAATGTATAGGGCTCAAATTCACTCCTGAGCGGCACCCTGTGGAGTCATTTACAGAAGGGCAAAACTGGGTGTGAAGTGCAACCCACTCAGACGGATTCCATTTTACACCCGCTCTGCAATGGCGCAAAACAACTACCAAGGTGCAGGGCAGTGGCAAACAGGGCCCACAGTCAGAGACAGCTTCTACTCTGACTTGCTTCCAGGCCGAAAGCCTAGGCCTTCAGTGGAGCCCAACTTAACTTAATGCAGAGTGCTGGCCGTGCGGTGCCAGGTGCAGGAATGGGGTCTTAATTAAGGCAAGCTGCAATATGTTGATGTAACGAAGAAGCAGAGAGAGTGGGGGAGGGCGGGCCAGGGGGATAGGTTTGAGGCAAGACATTAACAAATTACCGGTAAGTACTTTTCATCCATAGATACCAAAGCATTTTATGAAGATGGATGTTATCTTGATCTACAGAAGATGCAGAGACACAGAGTGGGGGCGAGGCCAAGAAGACAGCCATCAGGAGTGCCTCTGGTTTTGGGTGCCCAACTTGAAATACTTGAGGCCAAGTTTTCGGAGCTGTTAAGCACCTGCAGCTCCCAAAGCAGAGACGACTTTTGAAAATCCCTCCCCTGTCTCTCATCGTAATTGCACTCCCCTTTGGTAATTGGTTTTAGGTCTGAATGGTTTAATTTTTCCATCCTCCAATGCCATCTTGTAATTTTTTGTTCTGCAAAGCTTGGGGGGGGGGTATAGTTTGTTATGAAAAAGCCAATGCACCAAGCAGCTATAATGCTGGGTATTAAATAGCCAGTAGCTGAAAATGCATGGGCCAGCGGTGTACCACACTGAACTACACCCCAAACATGTCTCCAGAATCCTGGCTTCTGTGCAGTCCTGCTTTCCCAGAGGCTCAGTGGAAGCGACAACATACAAGGTGCGTCTCAAAATCTCTGGGATTGTTTATAGGGTGGATGCAATGCACCAAAGTAGGGGGGTTGAGAAAGTTAATCAGTAAAGCCTCCAAGCTTGCCCAAGTATCAACTGCTAAACTCAGCCTGGCGTAGCTGGGCCAGCATAAGGGAGTGTCCATGTGCCTTTGTCTGATCCTTATTTAATTGGTAGCGCTGTAATTTTTTCCAGTGGAGCTGAGTGTTTGTGAACAGTGCTAGCTTGGCACCTTGGGAGTCTGAAGCTCTCCATGCACAGCAAGGGCATTAGCACTGCAGGCTTCTCGCGGGCTGGGCCATCCATGTGCCTGAGTCCATGCCAGGGATTGTCCTCCAGGGGCCAGAGGGGATTTCGTTCTCCATGGCTCACACAGGTCCCAGTCCGGCAAGGTACTGCCTGCCCGCAACATCACTGGGAGTCTAGGGCACTCAGCACCTCCGAGAGGGTGCTCAGCACTTTGTAGGCTCCCACTCTTGATCCTTGGCCTTCCTGCTGCACTTTCAAAGGAAGGTGCCAACTAGTGGTAAATGTACTGGTGAGTTTGTGATGTGTGCTCCTGTCCATGGGGAACTGGGCTGACACCCAACAGCTCTCATGTTACATACTTAAGAGAAGAGACACAAGCTGGTCCAATGGCTAAGGCACTAGGCTGGGACTCAGGAGATCTAGGCTCTGCTGCTGACCAGGTATGTGACCTTGGGCAAGTCACTTCGCCTACTCCTACCACCCTTTGTTTGTCTTGTCTATTTAGATGGTAAGTTCTTTGGAGTAAGGACTGTGTCTTATTGTATGCACATGTACAGCACCAAGCCTCATGGGACTCTGATCTCAAGGTGGGTCCTCTAGATGCTATTGTAAGATAAACAATAACATAGTAATAGCAATATCACCTTCCTTGAGGATCTCAAAGCACCCACAAACATGAAATGTGCACCACTGCACCACCCTGTGAAATAGGTAAGGGATATACATAGCTGTTACTTCACCCACTACTGAATAACTGAACTCTTCTGGTTCACGAAATAAGATGGAGAATAATAAACCGTCATGCCACTGTGCGATAGCTCAGCCACATTGCTTCTGTGCAGTACATTGAGGGGTGCATTTAACAGCATGGACTGTGATCCAAAATCCTGTAGTAAGGCACTGCTGCAATCCATCTCAGTGAAAATAACACAGCTGTGCAGTTCGGCTCAGTTAACGTTGGTGTGAGGACGGTAGCTTCATTATTTTCTGACCTTGGTGCATTTTTAGATTCTCCTCCTTAATGTTGCATTAACATAAGGTTTCTTTGCATTCAATTATCACATGTTCAGAAGAGGCCATTGAGTTTCCTTATCAGGATTCGTGCAGTTCAGTGCAGCACTCTGCATCAGCTCTGCATTGTGACATGCAGTGCAATGCAGCTCCCTGCAGCACCACGCCATCACAATGGGGACGTCACTGACCTGCTGGCTTTGCGCTTTGTTTTCAAGGTGCTTCCTAGATATAACGCCGTTGTCTGTAACAAAATAATTAGCAAAACTTCTCAGACAGTACAAATAAAGCTACTGTGATTGTTAAACCTGTATCAGTCAATCAGAAATCAATACGAAAGTAGAAGCTGGTATTCAAAGATGCACTATGCACATAGATTAATAAAAATCTTGATTTAAATGGGCACCGAGGCCAAAATGTGAGCTTTTTAAAAATCTCTCTTTATAGAATCTATGTAAATCCTTATTTGGGGTTTTCTCCCCATAATAAGTATGTCAATGCAGTTGTTTACAAGAAAGAAAGAAAGACCTCAATGCCAGCAAATTAGCCCTAAAGAAAAACTCTCCATCGACATTCTTCAGAAGGAAACATCCCAATCCTTCCCCCATTGATGTCAATGGCAAAACTCCCATTGACTTACATGGGAACAGGGTTGGGCCTAAAATGTCAAGACAGAAATTTGTGCGTGTTCACACACACACACTCATGCATGTAGAGGTGTCCATTTCTAAAAGAAAGGGAGCATGAGGTTTCAACTGGCATCACTAGAATTACCTGAAGAAGGGAACTCACAATGTTCAGTGCTACCAGGGCTGCAATGGACTCAGATACAGGAATTATTGTCTAGTGTCCATTATTTTCAACAATCCTTCCCTGCCTGTGTATCATTACCCCCATTTCACACACAAAGAAATTAAGGCCCCAAAAGGTCAAGCGCCACTTTCTCACACCCTGACTCACATTGGAGAGTTCTGTTCCTCCTCAGCTCGTCCGAGAGAAGCCAATAGAGAAACTCATGGAGGGAGGGGCCAGCCCACAAAGTAAAGGTATCAGAATCTGGACCTACAGGATTTATCCGAGGTCACACAGCAAGTCAGTGGTAGAGTTGACACTAGATCCCAGATTTTCTGAGTCTCAGTCCCATGTTTCTTATCCAGGTGACACAACATCTGAGCTGCCAGCTGTTATTGAGGACTCACCTGGGAACAACTACTCAGCCACACTCGAAACAATTTAGATGGGGCTCTTATAAAGTGGGTGCATAACTGGCTGGATAACCGTACTCAGAGAGTTGTTATTAATGGTTCCCAATCCTGCTGGAAAGGCATAACAAGTGGGGTTCCGCAGGGGTCTGTTTTGGGACTGGCTCTGTTCAATATCTTCATTAATGACTTAGGTATTGGCATAGAAAGAACGCTTATTAAGTTTGCAGATGATACCAAACTGGGAGGGATTGCAACTGCTTTGGAGGACAGGGTCATAATTCAAAATGATCTGGACAAATTGGAGAAATGGTCTGAGGTAAACAGGATGAAGTTTAACAAAGACAAATGCAAAGTGCTCCACTTAGGAAGGAAAAATCAGTTTCACACATACAGAATGGGACGAGACCGTCTAGGAAGGAGTACGGCAGAAAGGGATCTAGGGGTTATAGTGGACCACAAGCTAAATATGAGTCAACAGTGTGATGCTGTTGCAAAAAAAGCAAACATGATTCTGGGATGTATTAACTGGTGTGTTGTGAGCAAGATACGAGAAGTCATTCTTCCGCTCTACTCTGCGCTGGTTAGGCCTCAACTGGAGTATTGTGTCCAGTTCTGGGCACCGCATTTCAAGAAAGATGTGGAGAAATTGGAGAGGGTCCAGAGAAGAGCAACAAGAATGATTAAAGGTCTTGAGAACATGACCTATGAAGGAAGGCTGAAAGAATTGGGTTTGTTTAGTTTGGAAAAGAGAAGACTGAGAGGGGACATGATAGCAGTTTTCAGGTATCTAAAAGGGTATCTTAAGGAGGAGGGAGAAAACTTGTTCATCTTAGCCTCTAAAGAAGCAATGGGCTTAAACTGCAGCAAGGGAGGTCTAGGTTGGACATTAGGAAAAAGTTCCTAACTGTCAGGGTGGTTAAACACTGGAATAAATTGCCTAGGGAGGTTGTGGAATCTCCATCTCTGGAGATATTTAAGAGTAGGTTAGATAAATCTATCAGGGATGGTCTAGACAGTATTTGGTCCTGCCATGAGAGCAGGGGACTGGACTTGATGACCTCTCGAGGTCCCTTCCAGTACTAGAATCTATGAAACGAAGGAAGGGTTTTCCCCCCGATGCACAAATGGGTATTATTGGGGGCGGGGAGGAGGTGAGCCCTTTCTCTGAAGCATCAAGGATGGCCACAGCTGGAGACAGGATTCTGGATGGGGAGGGCCAATGCTCCGCCAACACATAGTGCTGAAGATCAAGATGGAGCATTTGCTCCTGGGTCCCCTGTGTTCTCTACGATTAAGAATTAGGGTGTCTTTGAGTGATGCTGAAAAGCCCAAGAGCCTGCATGTCATACTTTGGCTCACTCTATGTGGGAGAACCCAATAAAGTGAAGGTAAATTACAGGTATCAAGAAACTATACCACAAAATAGAGCATAAGGAACTGTGTAGTGTAGAGGTGAGAGCATAGGACTGGCCCTCAGGAGAGCTGAGTTCTGTTGTTGTGCCTCAAGTTCCTCATCTGTAAAATGGTTTCATAATATAGATCCACTTTTGTAAAGTAATTTGAGCTCCTTGGGTGGAACACACCATAGGTATGCTAAGTATTTATTCTTACTATGTAGCTCACTGCCCTTTTCTGGATAGAATTAGAACTGCTCAACTGTGCACTATTAGCTGTAATGTACTGGTGGTTTATGGAGGTTCATCGAAAGTTTTTTTCTTTAAAAGCAGAAAGATCAGAGTTCAATCCCTCCTATTGCCATGTATTTCTGAGTGGTCATGGTATGCAACACAGTGACAACTAGGAAGTCTCAAGTGACCACAGATTTTTGTAACCCACACGTTAATTTCACACCCTGTTAGATGGGGAGGTGGTGGGAGCTACATATGGGGCCCTGATGCTGCAATGAGCTCTGGGTGAATGGAGTCCCTGCACGTGGATCTTCCAAGATCAGGGCCATGGGCTGTAAAGGTTGCCTCATTTTGGATTTTGTCCAATGGGATAAGCTATCATAGTGGCATAATGCAACAAAACAGGGTAAGGTGTGACATTATCATGTTGCATTGTGTCTGTTGTCATGCTGCAATGCAAATAATGCAAGGACACATGTCCTAGGCATCCTCAATCTGTGTACAAAGGTCATTGAATTGCAATGTCATCATGTGACAGTGCCTCGCGGGACATGGGCGGTAGCTTTCAGACCTGAGAGCATCCTGCAACCAGTGAGTCCCCACTCTCCAACAAAACTAGATCTCTCCTGCAGCTATTGGGTAGCAGCCCTGCCCTGCCCAGCCACTCATAACATGTTTAGCATAATGGTAGTGTAAACCACAGACAAATAGAGACAGAAGAAAATCCACTGTTTGGGGATGGTAAGTTACTGAACATCAGGACTGTGTATAGATCAGTGCATGCATGGCCAGATTTCCCAAAGAGTTCATTATTAATAATTATTTATTATTTGTATTATCACAGAGCCTAGGAGCCCAAATCATGGTTCAGGACTTCACTGTGCTAGGTGCTGTACAAACCCAGAACAAAAAGATGGTCCTGGCCCCAAGGTGCTTACCCCCAAAGACAAGAGACAACAGCAATATGGGGGATTACAAGGAAACCATGGGATATGGTCAGCCTGACAGGCAGTGATCTCAGCACACCAGCAATCTAACGGTTGTCAATTTTTTTGTAGGCAACATGGCAAAGGAGAGTTTGGTGGAGGGATTTGACGGCGGCTGGGATAGCTTTGGGGATGCTAACTGGGAGCTTCTCCCAAGCATGTGGGGCAGCGTGGGAGAAAGCACCCACAGCTTTGTTTAAAAACTTGACAAGTCCCATGGGCTCTACAGCTGCTGGGAACTTTTGGAAGTCTGGCCAGCTTCATTTAAGTGCTCAGATAGGAGCTAAAATCTTTTTTTTGGGGGTGGGATCTGGCCCCTCTGAGACTGGAGCTGCCCAGTTTGGGGGCCAGACCCACCCTTGTAGCTGAATTCCCAAGAATCCACGTATACAGTCTTTCTGCCCCCTCCCGCCTCTCAATAGCGGGAGCCAGTGCAGAGTGAACCATAGACTTTACTAGCAGAGGCGGAGCGGAGCCCTGTGCGCCGGTGCGGGAGGCGGAGCCCGCAGCTGCAGCCGGCCCGGCCCAGGGAGGTTTTCCCGTGGCTTGGCCCTTCGGGTGAGTACGGGGGGAGGGGGCTCGCGTATATCCTGGGCGGCGATCCCTGCTGGGGGGCCCTGCCCGGCTGCTGCGTGGGGCGAGCCGCTGCGAAACGCGTGGTGGGAGCAGAGCCAGCTGCAGCGCCGTGCACTCTGCCCAGCTTGCAAACTGCTGGGGACCCAGGGGGATGGACTGGTGTGCGGCCAAGCGTGGGCAGGCTGGGCTGTCCCTGCACAAGAGCCCGTGTCAGCTGATGGGCTGTGGGTTTGCAGAATTAGACTTGGATTTGGGGTGAGCCCCACTCCTAGGGGAGATGGGGGAGGGGTCAGCTAGTGCTTTTTGGGGAGGGAGGAATATGGGGAAGTTCTTCCCCTCCCCTGTCTTGGGCTGTGTGTGTAAGAAAGCACCATGGTCAGGGCTCTTTCTTCTTGCACAAGTCAGTTTGCAGAGTGCACTTGGTTTCTGTTCCATGGAGGATTCTGGGACGGGAGGAGGTGAAGGGAGGAGCTCAGTCAGTCGTTTATGGGTAGGGAGATTGTGTGTGGTGTGTGAGGAGTGATTTATTTATGGGGTGTGGGTTTTGGTGATGCCTTGTCGAGGGAAGGGAACAGAGTTATGGTATTTATAAAAACAACGAGGAATCCAGTGGTACCTTAAAGACTAACAGATTTATTTGGGCATAAGCTTTCATGGGTAAAAAACCCACTTCTTCAGATGCACGTAATTTTCAGTCCATGTATTTGAAGAAGTGGGTTTTTTACCCACGAAAGCTTATGCCCAAATAAATCTGTTAGTCTTTAAGGTGCCACCGGACTCCTTGTTGTTTTTGTGGATACAGTCTCACACGGCTACGTCTCGGCTACTTGACAAAGTTATTTATGTGTAGGTTGTGCGTGTGGTGTACGTTACAAGAAATACCCCTCTTCTAAGGTAACTTTTCCTTGTATCTCACCTAAGGAAATACACTTCCCCATCTCTGCCTCGGTAACTCTCTGGTTTGTTTTATTGTTTTTGGTAAATCATTTGCTAGTTATTGCCAATTATGACACTGGTTACCTCTGTGCATGCATGGTTCCACAACCTTGATGAAATTCGTCTCCTGCCTCCTTGCTGCTTAGGGGTTTAACAAATAAATTACTGGGTTGGAATCAGCCTGAGGAAGGCAAATGAGGAGTATTTTAGATCTCCACTTAGACACACTGATCGGAGTAGCAAGAAACGCTAACCCTTGTATTGCCAACATTTTGCCTTCTGTGTCATTGAGGAATAGATGCTATATTGATTGGGGCTTTTATAAATGCAAGTCTGCTCCTCCTACTCGCTGGAAATTCTGTGATTCAGTTTTCTGGGGTTGGTGGCCTGAGCTCTGTCCCTTTTGTGTGAGGCTTGGAGGTCACAGCTTTGTCAGAACAGTTAATAGAAAGGATCAAGTGCTAATTTGAATCTCTCCTTCTGTACTTAATGGGATCTGGGGCATTAAACCTCTGACTTTTCCAGGAACTGATGGTGCCAATTCAACCCATCTCTAATACTCCCTCGTGCAGAAGGCTGACTTTTTTTTCCTGATTATCACTCCCTCTTGATGACGCTTTCCTTCGTGTTTTATTTATGCCCAGCCTTACAGAAGGATTAAGCCATGCTGTGTTGTGCTGTGTATCTCTTAAATGTTTTGCGGAGCGGACTGAATGCTAATTCACTAGTGAAAACCTGCCACTCAGTGATCATTTTGTCATTTTTTCATACAGCGACGAGTTGGGTGATTGAGACTTCTAGCCAGTCGTGACAGTAGCTGCTGTTTTCCCAAGGCTGTAAGTGCTTTTCTTTGGTCAGAAAACTGTGTGTGTGTGTGTGTGTGTGTGTGTGTGTGTGTAAAAGTGATTAACAGGTGATTTTTCTCTGCAGTGCTCTCCCAGACCAACCCAAATCAATCTTACTCCCTTAAAGAGCCCAGCACTAGAGACTTCAGGGTGATCTGTGTCGTACTGTGCGTGGCTTTTTGGTTAGCAGAGGCAGAGAGTTTGGGAGAACATATTTGGCCCTGATCCTGCAATCACCTGCACTAGTGGATCTGTAGTGAAAAATTAGGGCCTAAGACAGTCTTTCAGCCTCCCTTGGGTACCCCATTGGACTGCTAACCTTGAAGACAACCCGTAGTTTGACAGATCATTGCAGGATGAGGGCCTGAATGCGTATGTCACAGTGGTTATGGCCAAGTGGAATGCTCTCGGTATGGGTCCTGAACTGCTGCAAGCAGTGACATCCAGGGTGAGAAAGCCCTTGGAATTGGTTTGCTGGGCAGTAGGGCAGCGTTACCCTCAGTGGATTGCCTGAATGGAGTCACTGCAGGACAAGACTTTATGGCCGTGTTGTAAAATCCATTCATTTTAATCGGGCTGTTTATTTTCAGGTTTGTGGTTGTCAGGGTGCTTCTTATAACGGGGAGGGACGGGGGACTTTTGCACCAGGGCTGCCTTATGCCCATTTGATAGCAATTATTTTGGTTTTTAAGTTTTGGGAATTTACCCAGATAAACCCAAACAAGCTATTCTTCAACCAGAATAAGAATGTCTGCACAGGGGCCTGCACTGGTTTAACTAACCCAGATTTAAAATGGATTTAAGTTAAAATGTTGCAACTTTCTCATATAGCTAAGCTGTAGGTCACATGGGAAAGGAATCCTTCTTGGGTAACATAATCCAGTCTGGTTTTATTTTTACATGGGTCCTTTTTGTTATATGATATTACAGCCAGGGCCGGTGCAAGGAAGTTTCGCGCTCTAGGCGAAACTTCCACCTTGCGCCCTTCCCCCCCCCCCCCCCCCCGCGGCAGCCCCCCGCCCCCCCCCCACCCTGAGGCGCCCCGCCCCCGCGGCAGCCCCCACCCTCTGGCCCAGGGATCCGTGCGGCAGCTCTGACCCAGGGGAATACCTGGGCTGCCGGCGGCGCGCTGACTCGGGGAACCCCTGGGCTGCCTGCCGGCGACTCAGACTCCCTCTCCCTCCCAGTGCAGCGGCCGCTGTAAAAAAAAAAAAATAAAAAAAATTGAGGGCACCGCTTTTTGGCACCCCGAAATCTTGGCGCCCTAGGCAATCGCCTAGTTGGCCTAAATGGTAGCACCGTCCCTGACTACAGCAGTAAACCAAGGGAACTGGGTTTATTCTGTTGGCTCTGGGCACAGCAGGGCAGTGTTTTGCAATTGGAAGTATTGAGTAACCAGTTTTTAGTTGGACTGGAAATGTGTGAGACTGTATAATTGAATCCCCCAGGAGTCCACTTGGCTTAGGGCAAGTCTATGCTACCATGCTATATTGGCACAGCTGCAGCGCAGCTGGTGGAGACGCACGCCGCTGATGGGAGAGCACGCTCCTGTCGGCATAATTACTCCACCTCCGCGAGAGGCGGAAGCTGTGTCCACAGTAGCGTGTCTCCTGCCCACAAAGCGCTGCGCACACAGGCACCTCTGCAGGCAAAACTTATATCGCTCAGGAGGGTGTTTTTTTTCCACATCCCTGAGCGACAAAAGTTTTTCCGACATAAATGCAAGTGTAGATGTGACCTAAATTAGCTTACTTACACTGGTGTACGACCCTTCTGTAGACACACTTAAACTGGTTTAAAATATGCTCACCCCAGTTTAATTCAGTTACCAAATTGAGCTAAATCAGAATGATGCACTTTAAACCAGTAAACGTGTCTACAGTAGGGGTTTGCACGGGTGTGACTAAACTAACTTTAAATTGGTTTTAATTACATCAGTACAAGTTGTCTAATGCAGTGGCTCTCAACCTTTCCAGAGTACTATGCCCCTTTCAGGAATCTGATTTGTCTTGCCTACCCCCAAGATTCACCTCACTTAAAAATCACTTGCTTACAAAATCAGACCTAAAAATACAGAAGTGTCACGGCACACTTACTGAAAAAATGCTGACTTTCTGTTTACCATGTAATTATAAAATAAATCGATTGAAATATAAATATTGTACTTACCTTTCAGTGTATAGTATATAGAGCAGTATAAACAAGTCATTGTCTGTATGCAATCTTAGTTTGTACTGACTTTGTGTTTATGCAGTCTGTTGTAAAACTAGGTAAATATCTAGATGAATGGATGTACCCCCCGGAAGACCTCTGCATACCCTCAAGGTTACGTGTACCCCTGCTCAAGAACCACTGGTCTAATACAGAGAAAACTCCCGAAGGGTTATCTTAGCTTTGGGATGCCCAGGGTTTTGATGCCCAAACTGTAGCATCACAGATTCTAGTCCCTATGGGGGTGGTTTGTCTTTCCAGTGTTGGAGTTGATAAATGATGCCCTGTAGTTTATGTAGGGGTATTTCACGTACAGCTGGGGGCACAGCGGGGGATGCAGCACCCCAGCCCCTAACTGGATGATGCAGGACCACGTGGGCCAAATTTAAACGAGTGGTGTTGTGACCTGGCACACGGTGTCGCAACACCACTCAGATTGGGGGCAGCCGGGCAGGTAACCTGGCCCCCCTCCTTATGCCCCTGTATGCAGCTGAGATCAAAGAAGATCCCATGGCTTTTTATTATAGGACTTGAGGGCTGTGCCAGGGTCCATAGCCGAAATCCTTGCTCATCCCGTCTCAGCTGTCATGCACTATATTGTGTTCTAGGGGGCTAGCCCCCTGCACCCCACAAGGTAGGAGCATTTCACTTATGCTCTATCTAAATACATTTGAAGCACTCTAGGGTTAAATAGAAGTTGCTGATCCAGATACAATAATATTATTCTATTATATTTCCATAGTGGAAGGAAAGACTATCATGTACACATGCAAAATAATCACTCTCTATAATACAGTAGACAAGGGGAGTATGTCCCATGCTTTTGGCCCTATGTGGTTGTCAGTGCACTTTGATGGCTGCATAGAAGTTAAGTAGCCAGTGGTGAAGAAGTAAGTAAGGAGGGAGGGGTAGGAGAGTTACAGTGGATGGCTGGGGAGAGATTGATGAGTGAAGATGTATCTTGTAGGAGCTCCCAGGAGAAAAAGAATTCATCCCAGCCTGTCTCCTGAGAGAGCGTTCCACACTGTGGTAAACACTGAGGCTATCTCCTGTTTCCCTTTGCTAAATGCCGACGACAGGTCAGGTTAGACCTGCTCTACCTGTGTTCAGCTAATGTGTGACATTCTTCCTTTGCAGCCAGGGGGCGTTCTTTCCTGTGTTTGAAAAACATCAAAGAAACGCCTTCTGTGCTGCTCTGTGTACCTGAAAACCCCACCGATCAGCCAGGGCTGGGGAAAAGCACATTAAGTAGTAGTACAGCGGCACCGAGAGGCTCCTGCGCGAATAGGCGCTCATCGCGCTAGGTGCTGTGCATTCCAGTAAGAGGAGACAGTCCCTGCCCCAAATTGCTGATGGGCTGAAATAGACAAGACAGACAAAAGGTGGGCGAAGGGGCGTAGTGTTGTTCCCATTTATGGCTGGGGATCTGAGGCACAGAGAGATTAAGGCCTTGTTTACGAACACAAGTTGTAGCGCTTTATCTTAACTGGGATAGAGAAAGCAGCACAACACCCAGTGTGGATGCAGTTACGCTGGTGGAAAGGTGCCTTCTACTGGTATAGCAATTCCTGTGGGGAAAAGCAACGAATGATTCCAGTATAAAACACCTTTATACCAATATAACTGCTAGGGGTGATACTGATTGAACTAGAAAAATGATATCGCTCACGAGGGTCACATTCTTATTGGCTTAACTGTGCATAGACAAGGCCTCAAAGTGACTTGCCCAAGGTCATGTAAGGAGGCTGTGGCGAAGCTGGGGCAAGAACTCCAGTCTCTCAAGACCTACACTAGTGCTTTTCCTCCATCTTTCCACACTGTCTTTCCTAATCTGCAAATTCAACTCTGATCAAGGGCATTCAGAATTTCAACAGCATCAAACCCTTAATTTATTTTATTTGTGTGTGTGTATTAAAATGTACACTTTTCTTCACTCCGTTTTTGTGACTTCGGGCAGGCTTTTCTTAAATCCCTCTCATTGAAAGCTCACTATAAGCCATTACCAGTGCTTCTCACTAGGAGGGGGAGGTTTGATTCTCAAGTGTCTTAACTAATCAGATGAATGTTTCAGAGAAAATTCTTGGGAAGTTGGACTTCCTGCATGGGCCAGCATTTCACACATCTGCCGCTAGCCTAGATGCAATATTTAACTTTAACCTTGGTTCCCCTCCGACTCTTTTAAATAAAAGATCAAGAATCCATGATGAAAAAAGAATCTCTCCCTCCCACCCCCATTCCTGGACGGTTATGTAAAAGGAACTTGGTTGGACCAATGAATTTGAAGCGCCGGGTGGGGACGGGTACGGGAGCATTTTTTTTTTCTCTGCTGGGAATGGGAGGTTCAGGTTTGCTGTTTCCCCCCGTTTACCAGAAAGTGCTGAGCTGGCTTATCGTTAACGAGGTCTCTTGTTTGTCTACCTATCAATCAGTTTGCTAGTCCTGAGTGCGCTGGCATAGCCTGTCCCTGGCTGCAGGAGAAGAAAGATCTGTGGTCAGGAGTTAACAGGCGGAAGTCAGTTTCCAGAGCACTTTCACCACTGCAGTCTTTGCAAAGTCCTTGTGTTACTGGGGTGAGTCTGCTGGGTGAGACCAGTGTGTGTTTTAATCATGTTTGTTCACGATGGGGCCGTGAAGATTTCCTGGGGCTCCCTGTGTTGATTTAGTGAAAACACTAGCGCTGAAGAGACTTTTCCTTGGACCCCGTTAGATGAACTGTGGTAGGAGGGTGGGACCCGCTCAGCCCGCTGCCGTACAGGGGGTCAGAGTCCAGGTCCTTTGTTCCAGAACCAGGCCCTGAAGTGGGGCTTGGGGAGGAGGAAGGGAACGGATGTTGGTGCAAGGGTCACTGTGTGTTGGGAGAGAGGGGAGCTGGCTGCTGTAGCCAGGAATTCTGGGAGCCTGTGGAGAAGCCTTTGTTTCCCATTTCTGCCTACAAAGTGGTACTTGGGGGCTGCTACATCTCCACTTTCCATCCATTCCCAACACTCTGTGCTGGCACTGCCAGAAACATGTCATTGAGCTGCCAAGCTCCAGGCAGAAGCTGGAGGAGAGGGGAGATCGCACAGGGATGGGGTGGGAGGGCATTTGGGTTTTGTTTCTCTTCCTTTGCCTTTATCTTCCAAACCTACCAGCTCTCCCTCACTCCATTCCCCTTCTCTCCTCCCTTCAGACGCAGACCTGCCCACTCCGACTCTCCTTCTAGGTAGCCTTGTTTACACCGAAAGATACCCAAGGTTGACAACAAGGGCATCTGAGCCAGTGTTGAACGTGGTTTGAACAGCAAGTGTAACCAGGACAAGCTGGTTTGGAAACTGGGGTTCAAACCAGTTCGGAGCGCTCAGTCCAGTAATCAGAAGCCTTGCTCTGCCTGACACACGTGGCCAGAGCATGTTAAACAGAACATGGCACGCTCCCCTTACTGGCACCCAGCTCCCCACTCTGCTGATGTTTTGGGATGAGGAGAGGTAAACTAGCCCACAATTGGCAGAGCAGGCAGTGGGGTCAGGGGAAACTGGCAGCAGATGATATGAGGCTGTTGGGGGAGCAGGAGAAAAATCCTAAATACCCAACGCTCCCATTTCATGCAAGAATCTGAACAAGACCAGTCCTTACATTTGACCTATATGGCCTGAATGGGTACTGTTGGGGTCACTGACGCCAGAGGAAACAGGCTTAAAAAACCTGCATCCTTCATTATGGATCATTTACTGTATTGGTGGAGAACGGATTTTCCTGTCTGAGGAAAATGAACCAAATACCCTGGAGTGACGCTCTCTGCATGGTAGAGCAGAGCCCTGGTGTAGTCTTGCTGTAAAAAGAAAACCGGGTTGTTTCAAACCCTAAATGTGAATGGAAATATTGTCACCTGTTTTTTCAATTTCTGAAATGATATTTTGCCAGGCCCATGCACTGGAGA
This sequence comes from Trachemys scripta elegans, assembly GCF_013100865.1. NCBI lineage: Eukaryota > Metazoa > Chordata > Testudines > Emydidae > Trachemys > Trachemys scripta. The sequence continues at coordinate 10,284,020 of NC_048316.1, forward strand.
AATCCATCCTGACCAGCTGCTGCAGGAGAGCTAGAAAGTGAAACCGACTAGTTTCATTGCCCCCAATGCAGAATGTGCAAAAAGCAAACGGGGTCTGTGGTGTCAAATACATTTCCTGTTTCACTGAGACACTTGAGAAACTTGCTCAGTAAGGCCTGGTCAAAACACCAGTTTTGTACTGGTGTAACTATGTCAGTTAGAGATATGATGTTTTTACCTAAGTAGTTAGGCTAGTACGTAAACTACGGTGGGCACAGAGTACAGGAGTAACTATAGTGGTCTAAAGCATTGTTATACCAATATGACTGTGGTCGCACTTGGGGGTGTTCTCATGCTTTAATTAAACTGGTGTAGTTAAAGCAACACAACTTGCTGTTGTAGATAAGGCTTAGCTGTGTGCAATGCCATGAAAGCCCTGGATTATCTCAACTGTGCTATCATTGTGGCTGCTGTCCAGTAATGCACAACTCCAGGAAACTAGGTGAACAGCGCGAGATAACAGCTGATGCAATAGATTATGAATCAACCGTTGTGCTGTCTTCATAACTTGTCCTTCTGGGTTCTCTCTCCTGGTTTCCCACATCACTGCCTTGCACAAAGAACAAAACCTGTACTTTCGTCTAAAAAATTGCTTGTATTTTGGTCTAAAGAAAACAGAAGCAAGAAGGAACAAAAGCTAAGTTTATTTTGGAGAGTGGACTGTGTTCATCTCTTCTGTTATAGGCTGTAGCAACTCTGGGAACAGAATGGGGAATCTCTGCAGACAGGCAGAGTGCTTAGCGATATAAAGGTGCAAGTACACACAAAATGCATCACTGATTCATAGCTACATATACTAGACTTGTTTCATCAGACTGATTGGTCCATTTTGGCTTATTGGAGCCTTATTCAGTGCCAGTCATGGGGACATAGTTACATGCAAGTCTTATGGCTGCATATTATCGAAGTGAACCGAAGAGCTACAAAAACAGGACTCCCAGTTGTGGCGCCTGTCTCTGAAGCGCTGTGACAATATTGATGCAAATCGGTGCCAAAATGGAAGAAAAGCCCCAGGCAGGAAGTAGCATCCTGCATGCACTGACGCACACGTTTGTTTGCAGCAGACACTGAAACTCGCGTAAGAATGGATTTCATTTCCACAGCTCAAAGCCAGCGACTCCCACTCAGAAACCTCACCATGTAGGGGTTAGTGCTGACGCAGCAGGAAGGTCTCCAAGGCAGGTGCTGTGTTCTTCTTTATGTTTGTCCAGAGCCCAGTCCTGATAGGGGCATGTGGGCCCTGTAATGCAAATATTTGCTGGCAATAATCATAAACTCTGTCAAACGGGGGAGAAGTGACGAGGCTTCCTGCACTAATGCAGCCTTATTGTCCTGTGCAGCCAGCCACACGCACGCAATGCTAGCCCATGGGGGCCCTCGGCAGGGATATTTTGGGGGTCCCCCACATACAACACATTCTAAAAAAGTGAATAGAGGGCCCCCTTGAGCTGCTTGGGGCCCTAAGCAATTGCTTCGTGTACTTATGCCTAGTGCCAGGTCTCCCCACCCTATTGCTCAGTGCTGATGGCATTGATCCGCTCTACTCCAGGAGATCTGGTCTTCCTTATTGACAGACGCCATCTGGTTTATGCAGCATCCGGGACCTCAGCTTTAATCACTCCCACCTGTGGCAAACCAGGAGAGAGACTTTTGGGGAGAGGAATCCAGGTGAAAATTCCTGGCTTGAGTGCTGTGGAAGAACCGGCACCCTGGGTTGTGGTTTGTGGCATTATATTTTGTGCTAATGTAGCTTGATGTTTCCCTTCTCTTCTCCCATCCTCTAGGTTCCCTGGGTCCTTGTCTCCTCCCACAGGATGCTGAGGGCAGCCCTGTGTGCCGTCTTTCTCTTAGGCGCCCTGCCATCATTGGCCAAGGAGTCCCGAGGGCATGTCTCAGTCGTCTTGCTGGGAGCCACGGGGGACCTGGCCAAGAAGTACTTGTGGGAGGGGCTGTTCCACCTCTACCTGGACCAGGTGAGCAGCGGCCACAGCTTCACTTTCCACGGGGCTGCGCTGACGGCGCACGAGCCAGGGCAGGGGCTGATGTTTGAGGTGCTGAAGAAGCTGGCCTGCCCGTCGGACGTGTCCCCCGACAGGTGCGCTGTGGTCAAAGACCAGTTCCTCAAGCTGAGCCGGTATCACCAGCTGAAGACATCCGAGAACTACACTGCCCTGAATCGGGAGATTGAGACCCTGCTCCAGCAGGAGGGGCTGGAGGAAGCCGGCAGGATCTTCTACTTCTCGGTGCCGCCCTTCGCCTACGCGGAGATCGCCCGCCACATCAACGGCAGCTGCAGGCCGCGCCCCGGAGCCTGGCTGCGGGTGGTGCTGGAGAAGCCTTTTGGCCATGACCTCAAGTCAGCCCAGCAGCTGGCCATCGAGCTGAGGACTTTCTTCCGGGAAGAGGAGATGTACCGGGTGGATCACTACCTTGGCAAACAGGTGAGCAGACTTGGAATGACTCTGTTGCCATGCTGGATGGGGTCTCGGTGGGGTGGGAGCTTGGATGGTGGGAGGGCCCTAAATTTCAGGCGTTCATTTCATGTGGGCAGCAGGCTGCCAGGTGCACCAATCACAGCCCAACTGAGCTGCTCACCTAGGTTGCTGGAGCAGTGAAGTGACCTGGAGCCTATTAAGTCTTATTATCACTGTTCATTTGGCTGGTACCTTGTCCCCTTCACCACGATGCGCAGGGCTGGAGACTAATTTACAACTAGCTGGGACCCAGTGAGGCTGTCTTGGTTCCTGTTGATCTGACCGTCTTGTGAAACGAGGGCCACGTTGGCTTCTCCTCACTTATTAATACTACTGGTCTTTGCCCAGCTGCAGAAAGGATCCATGGCTTATATTCAGCATCAGCAAAATAAACCTTAGTAAGACTGGCTGATGCGCCCAGCACATGGACGGTAAAGGGAAGGCAGGGAGGGGGTGAGGTGCAGGCCACAAGCTGGGTATTTCCACCCTCCCTTTGGGTCTGAGGGTGCGGCAGGATTTAAAACATGCTGGGCAGAACCTGGAGCCTCCCCCTCAAAATCTGGCTGGGTCCTCATGTGCAATTTGTATCTAACAAATGTAGGGTTGGTGCAATAATATTGTGAACTGTAGCTGTCGCTCGAGGGCCATGTCGGGTGTGTGTGACGTCACTCGCAGGCCATGATGCCCCATTCCCATCAGACCTGTGGAGTTTGGAGACACTCGTGGGTGGCTTCATTGCTCCCACGTTTCCTCTTAGCGAATGCCAGCCTGTCTGCGCGCTGCATGTCCCTGGACTGTGTTACCCTGCAGTGCCATAGGTGTGCATGGTGCTTTGCAGATGCCGAAGAAGGCAAGGTGCCTGAGGAGTCGAGAGTCTGGTGTAGATCAGGGCAATACAAACAATTAAGGACTAGGTGCAAGAGTACCAGAAAGTGGGTTATCAAGGTCTATGTTTTCTCCCCTGCTCCCACCCCAGCCATTCCTGAAGGGCTTATAGCTACAGATCTCCTTAGGCAGCTTCTCTCTTCCCTTTCTGCCTTCAAGCAAGAGGGTTCAGCCCCATTGATGAGTTTTGTGCTCTTGGCTCTTAGTTTTTGTCTTGACTGGCCTGTCCTTTGCTTAATAACGGAAGCAGGTCGGCCTTGTGGCTACGGCACAGCCACTGTGAGTCCGGACTCCTAGATTCATTTCCAAGCTCTGCCTCCTAGAGGCGCTGTGACTTGTCCTCTCTGTGCCTCAGCTTCTCCATCTGCAGATGAGGATGGTCCCTGCCTGCGAGTGGATCCCTGTTTATGAAGCGCTTAGAGCTCTTTTACTGCTCTCACGGCATATCTGGATCCTGCCCCCTTCCCTGGTGTCTGAGGGGGTCCATCTCCCCTTGGGATCCCAGGCAGAGCAGTTCAGAGCATGTTTCAAACCCTGCCCTTGCCAAAGAGAATGTGTCCAGCCCACTATTCCGGGCTGCAGCCGAGCGACCTTGCAGTGACTGGCCATTACTCTTCCCCTGTACTGCCGGCCCATCTCTCACCGAGGAAAATGCAGAGGCCGGACCTTTTCATGCCCAAGTGATAAGGGTCAGGCTTTTTTGTTCTCCTCCTCCTAGCGAGGTGGCCACATATGGAGGTGTGTGAGATGCAGAATCCATCTGGTCTTCCAGTCAAGGTCGGGGCTTGTATTTCGCTGAGTAAGCAAACCCTTCCTTTCCACGCAGGCCCAGCCCCTGAGCACCAGCTTCTAGAGGAGGCTTTTAATTTGATATGATGTGCTGTCACTTTTTTTTTTTTTTTTTTAAATGATCAGCCAATTTTTCAGGAGCTGTGCATCTGTGCGAGTGACTGCAGCAGGGACAGAGTGGGGAGGGGGTGTAAAAGGCAGTGAACGTAGCCCTGCGACAGAGGAAGTCACACTTCTCCTGCTCTGGGCTGGAAGAGGGTGTCGGGGCAGGAAAGGGGTTCATCACTTGATTCTCTTGAGAATCAGGACTGTTCCCTCATCCCCACCCCCATGAGATCCTAGCCCCCGACCTATGGCCTATATGCTCTCTGGTTTTGACTTTGTTTGTCCTTTCCCCTGCACCAGATATTGCCACATCCAGCAGGTAAATTGCTGGTACAGACCTGCTTGGGGTCAGGTCCCCTAATTGGAAGGCAGCTGCCACACAATCCAGGTGATTGTATCTGCCACACTGGGAGACATCTTTCTCTCCCTGTCAATCCTGCGTACCCAGGGGCTCGGTAGCACTCCTCTAGCAGTAGATGGATAGAACAGGGTTCTCTCTTGGATCTGCTGGGATCTTTCTGATAAGGACCTAAGAGGGGATCGCCATTCTGGTGGCCCGTTGTGCCGCTACCCCATCTTTTGAACTATAAACATGAAGTAGGGAGTGGTACCTGACCAGGATCCATCCTGAGCTGGGAGACCAGTGTTAACGTCCTACTTGAGAACCAATCCAACGATGCAATGCTTTAATGTTTCCCACTTTGTCCTCAGTTTCTTCTGCCTTCTTCCAGGGGTTCCCAAGGAACTCCAAATTATCCACCATCCACCCACAGTCCCACTTCCCAGCACCTGTTATCCCTGTGAACCACTAGTTTGGGAACAGCTGGGTTGCGCCAGAGACGTGATGGTTAGCTTTATACGGGAGTTTTCCTGACTTTGTGCCTCTTGACCTCCATGGGTTTTCAGCACATCTAGCTCTGATAAGGCCGGTCAGCTAAAGATACTAGGGTCCTCTACATACAGAGGTAAGTGTCACTATCCACATGTTACGGATGGGGAAGGGAAGATACTGGCCCAAGGTCACCCAGCAGGCCATTGTCAGAGCCAGGAACAGAACCCAGGTCTTCTGACTCCCAGCCCAGCCCCGCCCCGCCTCAGATCGACTAGACCACAAGTGATTTGAGGGCCACAGTGCTGTGCCGTGGTGGATCAGGTTGTTGAAGACCTCAGGTGACCTTTCCCTTCCCTCCCCTTCCCACCCGGCCTTCCTCAGCCAGCCGACAAGGTGTCACTTTCCGTAGCCGTGGAGTGGGCTGAGCTGAAGTTTCACTCTTGACCCCAGAACACAGGGCTCCGAGAACATGCCGCTGCCCTGTCCCGATGCGGCGTCTGAGCAGCCGTATGGCCCCTCGAGGGAACACGTGTGAGGTGGATGCACTGCCTTGGCCTCAGTGTGCTGGGACATCTCCTTTTCAAAATAGCCTTATTCCATCCATGGCCTCATGGTCCGGTCACAAGGGTGCGTGCCTGACTTCAAGGAGAGCATCTCTACTGGAATTTTTTTTGCCCTAAGTGAGAACAGATGGCTCAGTGATGTACGCGTCCCTTTGATCCGCCTCAACTCCTTGGAACCCCGGCCTGGAATCTTAGCAGGGTCTGACTCGGCCATTTGCCCTTCCAAGGGAGAGAGGCTGAGTGTCTTGTGTTTTGTGTGGGAGTCTTTCCAATGAAACTGTAAAACGTTTGCCTTGTCCAGGGAGGTCTTTTGTGTCTGTCCCACATGGACATTAGAGACCCTCCCCCCCGGTACTTTCTGCAAGAGTCGGGCTTTACCCTGCGGTTCTTGTGCCCATTTCCCCTCTTTCTCCCCGTGCCGTGTGCTCCCTAGACCTCAGACAGGGCTGCGTTTCAGGCTGGATGGAGCAGTGGGATGGGAGATGCTCTAGAAATGCTGCTGGCTTTGGATTTTTTTGTTTTTAATGCTGATCTTTCCCACCCTCCCTCCCTCCCTTCCTTCCTTCGCAGGCTGTGGCCCACATCCTGCCTTTCCGAGACCAGAACCGACGGTTTCTGGACCCAATCTGGAACCGGCATCATGTGGAGAGAGTAGAGATTGTCCTGAAGGAGACTCTGGATGCTAAAGGTCAGGGAGCCTGGGCTGAGCTAGCCAGGGGGAATCTCTCAGGACCTGGGTGGCTTTAGTGTATCTGTGTGAGAGTGACCCCTGTGGCTGAATGTTGCAAATGCATGAGAAGGAGGCCAGGTGGGTAGCTGAGCGGTGTCTCTCGGCATGGGCACTTGAGAGGCAGAAATTTGATTCCCAGTCACTGCTGTTACCTCCCTCGACTGGAGGGGAACCTGCCCCTTCCTCCTGCTGCAGAGTTCGGGAGCCTTTCACATCGATGCCCAGAGACCCCGAGTTCTGCTGCAGAGGGACTCGGAAAGGGTCTGGTCTGGGTTCAGGTCTCATTTGGTGCTGTGGTGTGAAAGTTTAAATCAGGGTTCGGCTGCTGCAGCTTTTGCCCGAGGGATTGACTCGCACTCACCAGGCTGTGCTCATCCATCCCGGCACAGGGGCATTTCTCAGCAGCTGTTCGGAGAGGGAGAGATGCTGGATGGACGCAGCTGCAATCCCGGCCTGCAGGGCTCCAGCCCCACGCCGCAGGGCTGAGCAGAAAGCATTCCGGGTTGGGCTGCCGCCGGCAGCAGTTGTGGGGACACCAGGCGCCCTTATTTCTGCAACATCAGGATTGTGTGTCTGCTCCCCTTTTTCTCCCTCCCCTGCTCCTAGCCACCACCCACGCGTGTTAAATAAGATAACTCTTAAAGCCTGGTCCTTGATCATTTGACTCCCCCCCTCCCCCTCCCACCCCACCCCTCACACACACACAGCCCCCCGGCTTCCAGAGAGGCTGCCGCATTGATTGCGTTAACAAATGTGCCTTTGGATTAAAGAGAGGGAGACAAACTATATCAAACCAAAGGGGAAGCCCAGGGCAGGGGCAAGGTCTGCAGCGCTTAGCCTGCCCCTGACCAGCTAACAGGAGGCTTTGGTTGGAATCACCTGCACTTAATAGGACATCGTCCTTCTCCCTCCCGGCCCCAGTAAGAAATCAGCCCAGGGCAAGGCACGTCCTGTATTGAAACAGGTAAAGCCCGACTCTTGCAGAAAGGGCAGAGCTTAAGTTAATGGTATGGGGGAGTATTCAGCGGCTCAGAGTGGGCTATGCATGGAGTGGTGGATGGAAGGGGTCCAGTGTAATGCAGACAGCTGCTGCTCTGTTGACCTGGTCCGTGGCTGCAGAATTGCGAGGGGTAACCGGGTTTGTTCTGATCCCTCTGTTAAGGCTTTGATGTGGAGTCACACTCCGGCTAGAGACCCCGGGCTCTGCTGCCCGCCCCCCTGCCCCTTGAGATGTGCCCATCGTTGCTGGGGTGAAAGACGCCTGGCACTGCACGGTCTTGCGTTCCTTTCCCAGCACATGGGCTGGACGCTGATCCCAGGCTCAGACTGAACACGGACTGTGCTGCCGGCCTGCTCAAGCAAAGCCCCCTCCCCACCCCCACTGAGCTCAGGAAGCCCCACGCAAGGCTGTAATTAGGGTTGGCCTAAGTCTACATTGGTGCCTGAGGACAGAGAGGATTTGGTGCCTCCTCTCAGCCCTTCCACTCACCCAGCTGGCCAACCCTGCCAGCCCCCACTCTCCTGTTCCTTCCTCCAGCGGAGGTCCCGCTTGCTGCTCCAGTGAGGGCAGCCGGTCCTCTGGGAATCCTTTATCAGCTGCGGCAGCTTCTCCTGGGAGGCCCCGCTGCAGTGTGCGGGGCTGAAGGGAGTTGCTGAGGTGCCCGCAGAGGCAGCTGGCGTCGTACCCAATCTGGGGCTAGAGACGGCTCCGACCCTGGGCCTGTCCCTTCATTCCCTCGAGCACCAATATTCAAGCTCCTTTCACGTGCTGGGGGCTGCAGGGGGGTTTCTTTTTCCTGCCGCTCTGACTGCTCGTCTCTCGCCTCCTCGTCGCACTCAGGCCGCACCAGCTTCTATGAGCAGTACGGGGTCATCCGCGATGTGCTCCAGAACCACCTCACCGAGGTCCTGATGTATCTCGCCATGGAGCTGCCGGCCAACATCAGCAGCACTGAAGACGTTCTCCGGCGCAAGCTGCAGACCTTCAAGGCATTGCAGGGCCCGGAGAGCACCAGCGCGGTGCTGGGTCAATACCAGGCCTACGCCAGCCAGGTGCGGGAGGAGCTGCAGAAGGCACAGGACTACGTCAGCACGACGCCGACCTTTGCAGGTGGGGGCAAGACCCAGGCTGATGACTTCATAGGGCATAAAGGCTGAGGCGGGTGGGGTGGGGTAAGCTCATGGGACTAGGCGACGGGGAGAGCGGCCAAATCCTAATCCCAGCTCTGTCACTTCCTCTGTGGCTGTGGGCCAATCACTTAACTTCTGTCTCTGCTTCCACGGCTGTAACAAGGAGACAGTAGCTGCCTTGTTTATTTCTAGGGCATCTGTCCCTGTGGGACCTAAAGAACCCAAGGTCCAGCTGCCCAGGGCCCTATAAGGATCTGTTGGCCCATGAAGCCACATGTGGAATTATTACTATAAATGTCGGGGGGGCGGGGTTAGGAATTCATTCTATAGTGCCTTAGGTCCCGCCCTTCACTGTATGGGGGCCGTTCCATGTCTCCAAAAGGTAAGAACCGGGGGGTTTCTCTGGGGCCGGTGGACCTCACTTCATCACAAGGCCATCTCTGGCCATGCTGCACAAGCTCAGTGTTTTGATTCTTGGCTAGGGAGTGACGTGACGGCTCATCCGTGCTGTCCTAAGGGGTAGCTAGGCAATCTGAGGAACGTGGTGGGCTAATCGGGAGGGAGCAAGGCAAATCTTTGGGGACCGGGAGAGCAGTGACTGGCAGGGTGATGGGGAGGACTGATTGTGGTGCCAGGGAGACTCCGGATGCCAGGACCCACGCAAGGAGAATGGTGCTTGGGCTCGGGCCTGAGGTTCCCCTGTCATTTCAGGTGTGTTGATTCAGCTAGACAGCCTGCGGTGGGAGGGAGTCCCCTTCCTCCTCACCTCTGGCAAAGCCCTGGACGAGCGGGTAGGCTACATCCGTGTCCTCTTCAAGAACCGGGCCTACTGCACCCAGCGCGAGAGCCTGAGGGAGGCAGGGCAGAGCCAGTGTGGAGCCAAGCAGATCATATTCTACATCGGGCACGGGGAGCTGAGCTGTCCTGCCGTGCTGATCAGCAGGAACCTCTTCAAGCCCATCATGCCAGAAGACAGCTGGAAGGAGGTGGCGGATCGCCCGCAGCTGCACCTCTTCGGGCTCCCGCTGTCTGATTACTACGTGTACAGCCCCGTGAAGGAGAGAGAGGCTTATTCTGTCCTCATCTCCAGCATCTTCCATGGCAGGAAGGACTCCTTCATCACCACTGAGAACCTGCTGGCGTCTTGGGAGTTCTGGACCCCACTGCTGGACAGCTTAACCCAGCAGGTCCCACGCTTGTACCCGGGGGGCCTGGAGAACCAGCACCTCCTGGACTTTGAAATGGTGGGCAGGGAGCTGTCCTTCACGCTGGAGGAGCCGGTGGAACTGCTGCACATCGACGGGCAAAAGCCGGGCGACTACAGAACCATCCAGGCCAAGTTTCGGCAAAGCCCCTTGGTCTCGGCTTGGCCGGAGGAGCTGATCGCCCGGGTGGCATCAGACATTGAGACGGCGGCGGCCGAGGCTGTGGCACGCTGCGGCGAGTTCCACCTGGCCCTGTCGGGCGGCTCGAGCCCCATTGTCATGTTCCGGAGGCTGGTGACCCACCACTACGGCTTCCCATGGAGACACACCCACTTGTGGCTGGTGGACGAGCGCTGCGTGCCGCTCGCCGACCCAGAGTCCAACTTCCGCAGCTTGCACGACCACCTCCTCCAGCACGTCCGGGTGCCCTACCTCAACATCCACCCCATGCCGGTGCACCTGAACCGGCGGCTGTGCGTGGAGGAGGACCGGGGGCCAGAGCTGTATGCCAAGGAGATTGCAGCGCTAGTGAACAACGCCAGCTTGGACTTTGTGCTGCTGGGGCTGGGCTCTGACGGGCACACGGCCTCGCTCTTCCCGCGTTCATCCAGCGGCCTCGAAGGGGCCCAGACAGTGGTGCTCACGGAGAGCCCCGTCAAACCCCACCAGAGGATGAGCCTCAGCCTGCCTCTCATCAACAAAGCCAGGCAGGTGGCCGTGCTGGTGATGGGGAAGGGGAAGCATGAAATCACAACCCAGATGAGTAGAGTGGGGCAGGAGCCCAAAAAATGGCCTATTTCAGGGGTCAACCCCAGCTCTGGCCAGCTGGTGTGGTACATGGATTATGACGCTTTGCTTGGATGATCTCTTGGTTTATCCTCCCCTCATGCCTGTCCCATTGCCCCCTGGAGCCTTGATTTTCGAACACTGCACACAGGCTCCTGTGTTTACAATAACAGCTCCTGCTCTGAACAGTCCCTCTAACTTTTGTGAAGATCCATTGGCTGTAACGGCTCTGTCATCTGAGCCTAGAAAAGGGGGCGGCTCAGCGCTCAGAGATCAGCGTTGTATTCCTGACTTTACCCCTGACTGCTTCTGGGACCTTGGGCAAGCCACGTCGCTGCTCTGTGCCTCAGTTTCCCCCACACCCTATGGGGTTAATAATACCTACCTACCTCGCAGGAGCCATCCAAGACCACTCTGATTAATTGCCTGCAGAGCTCTTGAGGATTCTCAGAGGAGAGGAACAGAGAGAAGCGCAGTGTTACTGACTGCTAATGTTCACCTCTGATCAGACAGGCTGACAGAAGCATTTTCACGGTGGCCAGAGGCCCAGTCACAGTCCCATTCAGATTGTGCTCTAGTCCCGTATGTGCCAACCCTTTACTTCAGCAAAATACTGACCATTTTCCCACTCTCTTCCTCTATGGAGTCTCCTAGGGCTGGTCTACATTGGGGGGGGGATCGATCTAAGATACGCAACTTCAGCTATGAGAATAGCGTAGCTGAAGTCGGCGTATCTTAGATCGACTTACCTTGCGTCCTCACGGCGCGGGATCGATGGCCGCGGCTCCCCCGTCGACTCCACTTCCGCCTCTCGCCCTGGTGGAGTTCCGGAGTCGATGGGGAGCACGTTCGGGGATCGATTTATCGTGTAGACGAGACGTGATAAATCGATCCCTGATAGAGGTTAGTACCCCTAGTCTAATGTCTTCTGATGCAGTTCCTGTTTTAGAGGTCTCCTGTATTGGCATGCATGGGGCCTTGCTTCATTGTAAGGGCATGATTGGGTACAGTCATTGGGCACTGGAGTTTTCCAGACCCTGCCTGCTTGCCTTATGCCATCCACAGGGATTTGTCTCATATTAACCTTTGTCAATTGCATTGGCCCTGTTATTGATTCCACCTCCTTCCCTCTCTTCCCCCTGCCCTCCTCCCCCCCCCCCAAACAAAGAGAAACAACCAGTCCCCTTCCCTACATGGCTGTGTTTATGCAGCCCTGGAAGCTGCAGACACCCCGGGACCATCCCTTGTGTGACCAACACCACCCCCTCCCTGGCACTGAGCTGTGTGCTGAGTGCCGGTCTGAGGCTTTAGAAATTGTCCTGGTGCACAGGCGTAGCTGTCAGTAGCAATTGCTGCTCTTCCTAAATGGGAAGCCAGCACCCCAGGGGGATGGAAAAGGCAAGGGATTTTTAGGTTTTCAGGATTATGGGGATTGGGCTGAGAGCATCGTGGCTCAGCTCCCGTTATTCTGGAGATGGCATTTGTCTGCGGCGTGACGTTACTGCTGCACGAAGCTCCCCTGGTCAGAGGATCAGGGGTGGAGGGCAGAGTTAGCTGCAGATGGAATTGGGTCTCCTTAAATATCCTGAGGTGCCTTTGTGTTGTACTCCCCGGGAAGAGCCCTCCTCCGCCCTCAGGGGCAAGCTGTGGCATTGTTCAGCAGCTTATGACATCTCCCCGCGAGGCAGCTGTATACAATACTACGGTCTTCAGCAGTAATGATCCCGACACCCCAGCGCTTACGACAAGGATACTGCCGTGACCAGGCAGTTACTCCAGGGCACTGGGGTGCTGTTGGATAAGGGGAGGGAGTTTTCTGTCTCCTGGGTGTTTTCTAGCCAATCCACACATTGCTGTCACCGCGTAGGGAGGACCCGTCCTTTGAAAACATCTGAGGGAGGACAGAAGAGCATAGACCAACTGCACAAAAGCGGGGGGTGCAGTCCTGTTTAGTAAAAGGGGGAAGAATCTTTAGAACCCTCTTTCCCCCACTGCCTAAATTCCGCCTTGCCCATATGCTGCTCGTTCTTTATATAATCCTTAGCCCCGTATACTCTTGTGATGCTATGGCCTGCTTTTGTGGGCTATTTACTATGGAGTGCAGGAGGAACGTTCTTTTTTTAGATAAGGAAACCTGGATTCTGCTGACTGCACTGGGAGATGTTGAGCTGCTCTATGATCTGTTTGGGGGGCGGAGGTAAATCCCCCCAAGCATTGCAGGGCCAGGAGTACAAGACAGAGCTGTAGGAACCCAGAATAGGGACTTTCTACCAGTTCCTGGCAAATCCAGATCCGCTGGTGTCTGATCCGCACCCAGCAATGCCACATCCTTGGCTGGCAGAACTGGAGAAGGGAAGAAAGTGGCGGTTTTCAGAAGGATTTTTAGCAGCCCCCTTTTGGGGAGGGTGGGTTGCTGGCTGTTGACTCTCTGATGTTTGCAGCTAGTGAAAGAATTAGTTGTCCAGCACTCCAGTCTTGTCGGAGTCCAGATGGACGTCGTCAGTCAGTGACGGGCGCGACTGGAGTTCAGTGGAAAAGCTGGAGTCTGACACAAGATGGCGCCATGACCAAACAAACCAAGTGGTGATAAATTGTGTGTATTTTCCAAGTTTGAGCCTGAAACCAGGGGAAGCTGCTCTGTCCTGCTTGCGAGATTCTCAGGAACCAGCCCTCCTGACCGACTCGGATGTGAAATGCTGATGGAGTGGGGAAGGAGGAAAAGTCTATCCAGGGGTCTGGGAGGTGGATATTGGGGCCAAATTCTGTCTGACTTGCACCCCACTGAACTCTATGGACCTTGGTGGAAGAGGCAGTCAGGGCACAGGCAGACTAGCTGCATAAGCTGGGAAGGAGTTGGGTTCACGCTCATGGCTGAGGGGCTAGCAGGAGTAACAAATAGGAAAAACACACTAAAATCAGCAGCGAGGATTCGGAGTATAACAGGGGCTGCAGGACATTTCTTCCTGTTTTTCAGAGTAGGACTTCACTGTAAGCTGGTTTGGAGTTCTGAGAATATATAGATTTGTTGCGGGGGTGGGGTGCGTTGTCAAAGTGCTTCAAAGAGGGAAGGCATATGGCTAACGAGAAATATCCAGCGTTAAGAGTTAATACCAAAAAAACCGTGGAAGGGATGTAAAACCCCTCCTCTGCTGAGTCAAGCCAGCCTCTGACTACTAGAGAACAGGATGAGATGTAATGTGGGGGGTCAGATTATCCCACATCTGCCGGGGGGGTCTCCTGCACCTTCCTCCAAAGCATCGGATGCTGGCTGTTGTCCGAGACGCGGGGGACATGGGTCACTTTCAGTCTGGCTGTTCCTGTGCACCTGTGTTCCCACTCCTGCTCATTCCGAATGGCTTTTATTGTAACACGCAATCCTCTTTTAATGCTGTGGATAAAAATAAAATGGGGAAGCTCTTGAGAACCAATCCCTTGTTTTCAGACCCGGGGCAAACTAAGGTAGTGAGAGCAGTAAGCTGGGGTGGGAGACGTGTTCTGATCGCAGTGAAATTCAGAGCTGGGGCTGCTTTGACGTCTGCCACTGAGGTCGTTGCACCAGTGCAAGCATCTAGTGCGGAAAGACCAAGCTGCAGTTTGCACTGGTGCCTCTGATCAATCTGGGATAAATGGCTCTGCTGCAAGTAGCTTGGCTTGTCTACATTAGGGAGGTTGCACTGGTGTAGCTACATCATCGGCTCAGATCCCGAGGAGACAAAGGCTGTCTAATCAGATATGAGCGTGGATTGGAGCTACCTCCTCCATGGATTATTATGGCAGGCGGGCCTACCTATCCGCCTCAGAGCAAAGGGTAAGCGTAAAGCATTGTGTAGTGGGGAAGCCCTGGTGGTTGCTTTTAGAAGGGACGATGCTGTGGCTTACTGGCATTAGAAAAGGTTTTTGGTCTTCCTCTTCTCCATCGTGTCTCATACCATCCGCTACATTGTTTTCTCCAGACAGAAAATCCTCCCGCCTCTGAAAGCATTAACACAGAGTGCCACCACCATCACAACCCCCTACCATAAGACCTTGTCACGGGGTGCTCCCTGAGCTACCCGCTGTGCCTCACTTCCTGGCCTGCTTCCATGGTCCCTCAGTCCCAAACCAAAGAGAGGATACAGGTATGCTACAGGCAGGGCTTTCCATACAGCTTCTGAGATTCCCCCTTCCTGATCCTCCCAATTACTGCCAGTTATTCCAGTCGTGTAGTAATTACCCCCCAGGTGCTCATAATCTCCTAATAGAAAAGTGGTTAACTGCTTCCCGCTGAGCCCGTAGCCTTTGTAGTCTGCAACATCGTTGGTGCTTAGGGTGGTGCTGCTCGCCCTCTGTCACAGACCTAGAAGAACACAATTCCCCCTGCTCTGCTGGCTTGAAGTGCCAGGTTGCTAACAAACACTGCTAATTCCAAAATGTGCCCCCGGGGCTGAAGCAGCCATGTAGAGGAGGAGGTTTTAGGCCTGGGATGGCTGAAAATTCAAAGCTTCATTTTTCTTTGTTAAACAAAATGAGCTGTTTTACCTTCAGCTTCATTCAAATGGCGTGTGTGGTGCAACAGGTTTAATGTAATTAAAAAAAAAAAAAAAAAAGGGCGGGGGGGAGGAGATTCCAGGAAAATAAATGTAATGGCTATCAGCAGAATTTCTCTCGAGATCGGAAGGGATTGTGACATTGGAGGAGTGGCTTAGGGGGTGGAGTGTTTCCTTGATTCTTTTAAAAAAAATTTCAGCCAAATTATTAAAAAATGACTAATGGTTTTGAGGTGCCCCACTTGACACCTCAAAGAGGCCTGATTTCTCAGAAGTTGAGTGCTCAGCTCTTTCTGAAAATCAGGACCTCTTAAGATATCTTAAAAAGAACAGGAGTACTTGTGGCACCTTAGAGACTAACAAATTTATTAGAGCATAAGCTTTCGTGGGCTACAACCCACTTCTTCGGAAAGCTTATGCTCTAATAAATTTGTTAGTCTCTAAGGTGCCACAAGTACTCCTGTTCTTTTTGCGGATACAGACTAACACGGCTGCTACTCTGAAACCTAAGATATCTTAGGTTGGGCACCCCAAAATTGTGACTAAAACCTCAGGTTTCCCTTTATAAAATTCCAGTAGAAACTTTGTACGTAAATGTATCCTTCGTTAGTAATTGTGCTCTGGAATATATCTCTGTTTTATTCTTCACTGTATTTCTCAGGGCAATGTCTTTTTCAGAAGCATCTGTTTTAAACTCTTTAATCCTTTGTTTGTATTTGCCAAATGGAAAATAACAGAGTGGGGATAAATATTTTTAAACCTCCGAAGTTTACCAGCAAGAGATTTGGGGAGCAGGATGTGGGGGAGGGAACGTGAAACTCTAAAATAAGTCTGACACTGAAAAAGACAGTGTGGTAAAGATCTACTTCATTCTAGGCCATGGAATCAGAGTGCTAGTTACATTTTGGGAAAGCTATTAATAGAAACGGTTGATAGATTTTTATTTTCAGTGAATAGTGAGCTAGGAATGCTGTGTGCAGTTGCGTTGCTGAGTGAATGTGTGTTAAACATCCTTGCAAAGAGGAGCCCATTGAGTGACTTTTTGCAGTCATTTTATCACACCACCAATTATTTGTATTGTCACCGCGCTTTTTTTAAAAGGAAGAACTATTTCTTAACAGTGTTCATACAAAGCAATGATGTGACTGTTTATATACGTTTTTACAAAAATCTAACACTGGAAACGGGCCATTTTTCACATGGTTTAACGTTTATAAATCAAGCTGTAAAGAGTTCTTTTCCTGTTAATAATGAACCATAAAATGTTTGGGAATTGATGGAAATTTATTTTTAAAAAACAAATATATATATTTTTGAATAATAAAATCGTTTTTTGGCCTAAAGCTGCCTTTCATTCTTCTTTTGTTTATCCTCTGTTTGGTGATTGCATTTAAATTGTACTGGTTCTTACAAAGACAGTAGGCCTAAATTTACAAGAGTTTGAAGAGAGTAGGTCTGCATTTTTGGCATGAGTATTCATTTCGACTCTCTCAATTTTTGCCTGCCTAACCTGAGCCATTTTAAAAGGGCCAGGGTTTCAGAAAGTGCTGAACCATCCTCCTTCTAAAAATCAAGTCCTTTTTAAGGTGTCTGGTTGGGTTCCCAAAATCACTAGTCTTTGAAAACATAGGTTCTAATGTCCTGGAATCGGCCCTATGCTGCTTGGGGAAAATCTCCAGTGATCTATTGATTTATTCTATGCATTTCTGTAGAAGCCATCACCATAGTATCTGGTTGCTTAGTAACTTAGGTTCCAGCGAGTCAAGATTGTGTAGTTGAATTTTAAAATGAAATCTGTAGACTGTCTTCTGCTGAATAAGAGAATTCCAGTGCTGGGGCCGAAACCAGCTCGGTGTTCTCTGTTCCCCTGTATTCCTAATGGCCACTGCCTAGAACCAACCCCCTCCTTGGTTAGTGCCATCACTTGAAAAATTAAATACATTTTAATATGTTAGATTTTTCTCTCCAGTAAACAAAACAAAAAGGTGTAGAACCTAGTTGGGGAGGGGGGGAAAAGGGGGACGGGGGAGGAGAGAAGGGAGGAGCGGAAAACGAAACTGCATCATTTGGGGATGAGGAGGCAAAACGTAGAAGTTTATGCTGTTGCCACTTTGGGGCCTAGCAGTTTGTCAGTGTTTGGGGGTAAGTTGTTTTAATTAGGAGGAGAAACTGATTATACAAGTCAGGTATTTCTTTAGTGCAATCCTGCTTATTTAAAAAGAGTGTACATAAAGTCCTGTTTCCCTGAACACAGTAGAAACAAAAAGCAGCAGGCTGTTTCCTTGCTCATAAATCCAAGTCTGCTTTTTCATCAAGTACTGTGCTCAAAAGCATCTCTGTCTCTCACTTCCCTTTGAAGGCCACTCTCACCACTGTTTTGCTGGTTTTCTGCCTCTGTTACATACAGATACTTACCTGAGCCAACCAATCCCCTAGTGCCTGCATTTTACAGTCAGCCCCAGGAAAACTCCTCAGTCAACATGGCTTAACTTCTTATTGGACTTATCCTGAGGCCCATTGTTTTGGGTGGTGGCTCCCTCTTGTTTGCAGCTATCATTACATAAAGAGGCATTTCATTGCTCCTTCCATTTAGCCTGAAAGAATGGTGCACAGCACAGGCATCAGCTTTAACCAGGCCTATGATTGTCTACAGATCAAAGACCTGCTTGATGGCAGCCAATGACCTCTTCCAGAAGAACACTATACCATCAGAAACACATATTCTATTAGACTGTGGAATAGTCGCCGAATGGAAGGAGGTGAAACTTTCTAACTTGACAAAGGGCTAGCTTCTGTGCTGTATCACCCAGGAGGATGGGTGACAAGTATGACTTCATGCTGCCTGGATTCTGGGTTGTTGCAGGGGCCAAAATGACCCTGGGTAAAATTAGAGTATTACAACAGCCACCCCAGAGCTACCCCAGAGCTGTATTGCAGGAGGGGTTCTCTGTAGCACCAAGTGCTAGGGGTACTTCCCCTTCTGCCCCCAGGACTCCCTCTATGCCAAGGCTTGCATGGGAGGCAGCGTAGGGCCCTTACAGCTGCCTTATGCTGCTTCTGCACTTGGGGAATTCTCCCCTGGTCCTTTGTGGCTCAGTTTCTGACTCTAGATGTTGATGGGGCAGTAGGCATGGGTCAGAATAGGGTCCAGAATTGGCCCTATAGTATGAGAAAATGTGGAGTAAAGGAACACTGCTGTACTGGCCAAGGTGGGGGGGAATGATAGTCACATCCTAATAGCCCTTTGATGTCCCCCAGACTGATGTCCGTATAACTAGGGCCACACATGAGCATCTCACGCACATGCTGAATGGAGATGGCAGCCTATTACATTAGGATTCAACAAAACACGTGTCAGTTAATTAATCCAAATTGATGATTGAAAACATATGTAACAGCTCGGCCACATGGGAGAGATGTTGCTTCCCCGTTCAGTCACAAACTGTTTGGAAAGGCAATTCTTGTTTAGCGCATATCCCTGAAGGTGGATGCTTAAAAATACTGGCAGGTTTTTACCAAAGCCAGGTCTCCTCCCCTCCCCCACCATGCGCAGAGGCAGGACTGATGGAAAGGATTGAAGGTCTGAGACGCTTGCCCATAGTAGCACCTGAATCATTTCAGAAATAAATGTCTCTTTTAATGGTTGCCTTGGCTTCTCCGCAGTCGACCGCTAAGCTTGCCCTGTGCAGATCTGGAATTCCAGGCTCCTCTCCTTTGTAATGGTTTGATTTAATTTTCCCCCCAAAACAGTACGATTGAAAATGGATGTTTCATAAAAAGGGAAGGAGAAAATGCAGAACAAAGGGGGGAAAAAGTGTCACATCTCAGGAATCCCTTTGATTCCTAAACAAACGAGTGGATGAATTGTCTGTGTGTGTTTTAAATGGCTACAGTTCAGCCCAGGTCCTACCTCTGCAGAGCTGGCATGTTATCCTGTAGCAATGCAGCACCAGGCTTTCCTGCAGACAGGCCTGTGCCCTTACAATGCTCCTTCCCTCGGGACGCACTGGCTCCCCCTTGACGAACTGCTCTTGGGAAAATTTCCTTGGAAAAGCTGTCCCTATAATGCGCAGAGCAGACATCACTTCATTTTTTCCTTCAGCCGGGGCTCCCTTTTGTAGGCATCCACTCGTACACAAAACAAGCTCTGTCATGTGAATGACACTGGGTCAGAGAGTCATTCACCATTGCTGCCCTGGTGCAGAGACCAAGGTGAAGAAGCACCCCTTGGGGACGTGCGTTTTGGGGCACACACTGTAGCAAAGTAGTGGAACAGGGAGTGCCGTATGTTTGGGAGGGGCTGGAACAAAGCTGTGTGCTGAAGGGAGGGTCACAGGGTAAGCTGGCTCGTTGAGAGATTTGGGGGTTCAGCTGCTTCACTTTGCCAGGCTCAGCTCACCTCCCTCGGGAAGGGAGTAAGTCCTGGGGTCACGGGGTAGAAGCTGACTAGGGTGACCAGATAGCAAGTGTGAAAAATCGGGATGGGGGGTAATAGGAGCCTATATAAGAAAAAGACCCAAAAATCGGGACTGTCCCTATAAAATCGGGACATCTGGTCACCCTAAGCGGCTCAGAAATAGGACAGCTGGGATAAAGGGCAGCCTGAGGGCAGGGAGATAAGGAGGTAAAGAGGCTCTCCTTTGTGGCCAGGTAGCTGGGCTGTGAGGAGATCGGAGCCTGCAGGAGACCCTGGGTCAGAGGAAAGGGCATGGTTGAGACGTGGATACGTTTAGGTTAAACTTTTATTTGGAAGAAATAAAACTCCAGCCCTGAAGTAAAGGGACTAAAATTGTGTGGCTATTGAGTGGGCTTGATGCACTGGCTGGTGGGCTGGCCCGCTGGCTAGCCAAGGGGGAGAGGTGAAATGGAACCAGGCCCCCTTACTGATGTCCTTGACATGACGAGTTGTCGGGGAGGGGGGCTAGAGCAGAGAAATAGGAAGTCAGGACTCCTTGGTTCTGTTCCCAGCTCCGAAGAGGGAATATTGTCTCATGGTTAGAGCAAGGGAAGGCAGCCAGGATGTCAGGGCTCTGCCACTGATTCAGGGAGGGCAAGTCACCTAACTTATCTGTGCCTTGGTTTCCCATTCTGTAAAAGGGCTGTCATCATCCCAGAAGGTAGGCAATTTATTAAAGGCTTAGTGAAGGTTTGTAAAGTGCTGGATCAAGGGTGATGAAGGGAGAGCATTATTACAGAGTCCTTGGGAGGTGTCTCTCTCTGTGTGTAAAGACACATTCACCATAAAATACCAACCCAAGTACTAGAAGTAGAACAGCAGCAAGCAAGATCTTTTTCTGTGCCTTGCCTGTGTATTTCCCGGCTGCTGAGAGCAGATGCAGCTTCTTCCCCAGCCGCAGTATTCTGACATGATGGTCAGACCGTCTATTAAACAAACCGCCCACACGCTGCAGTGTTATGACTTGCAGAGGGACTTTTTTTTACAGATGCTTTTCAAAGCCTGACGAAGCCGCAGCCTTTCTCGAGGCACTCTAGCGTCTGGAGCCAAATGTGCTTTTGAGTCAGGCATCTCACCAGCAGGGGGTGCTCTTTCCTAACGCAGAGCGAGTAGGACACTGAACCAGTTATTTTCTCCGCCCAGTGCTGCAGTGCATTGTTCACAGGCGATGCAGAGCCCAGCTGTCTGCGCATCACTGAGAGCACGATTACTAGAAATAAACTCCTCTGGGTTAAGCTGGGACACAATGTTTGGTTTAGTGGCTGCTCTTCTGGGGCAGGGCCCATGCAGCCTGTAAGGGAACCATAGACGTTCTGTGGCTCCCTGTGTTTCCTCCATCATTTTGGGTCAGTAAGACCAGAAAATATTTTCTCTATTTCACATGCATGCAGACTCCTTGTGCACAAAGAAGACGACTCTGTGTGCAGGCTGTGACAGTGGGATCCGCCTCCTGTGCCCAGACTGGTGATTGTGCTATATAGTAATGGCTGGGACAGCACTATATGCCCAGAGGATAAAGGAGGGACGGTTGTGTTAGCTGTTAAGGTTACTGCAGTTGCAGCAGTGATGATTAAAACCATGGGCTTGTGAAGGGGCCCTTCTCTGGAGCAGCGAATGCATCTAGGCCAGTGCTCCAGGAATGGACACCCATTGAGGGGTCAGGAAGGGGTGTTATGACTGCCGCCCACGCATCCCAAGTTTAACTGGACTCTCGGTGGCTGGATGCCTCTATAAAATATTATTTGAATCATCTTTGATGAGCATCTTTTGTGCAAAGAGCTTTAGGGCTCTAGACGGCCAATACCAGTGCAAAGCAGCCAGTGGCCATTTGGCGCCCCTGTGCAACTGGGGTGGGCCAGAGGAAACGGTGGTCCAGAACGTCAGTGCAAATCCCAACTCTTCTGAGTAGTGCCATAAGTGCTTTAGTGTCTGTGCAGAGTAGACAGGCTTCATTTAAAGTCTCGCTTGAAAAGAGCTTGTGTGGAGCTTCGTTTATTTGCTTGGCAAAGGCTGAAGTTCTGGGGTTGACCCTGTTGGGATCTGAACCTGGGACGCGCAGGAGGTTGGCTGACTTAAAAGAGCAGAGATTATGTTTGGCCTGCAGGAGTTCCCCTGGGATTCGCCATCCCCACGCCCTCATTTTTACTTCCTTCTCTATCACAATGACCCATCCTCTAGCTGAGGAGGTCATGCTGATTGCATTATGAGCGAGCTTGGCAGGAATTCTACCTCTGGGGATGCTGCTGTTTTAAAAACGTCTCTTTCCCTCTGTTCAACAGAGTACTAGGTTACTCTGGCTCCAGAGCGGTACGATACAGACCCTCATTGTTCCGCCTGTCACATTGTCTCCCTAGATTCCCACATGCAGAGCCTGCATGCAGCACGTAGATGCTTCCGGGCGCTGCTCAGCCTCGCCGCCCCTGGGAACACCACAACTGTCCCCAGGCAAAAGGGGGTGGTAGGCTAGGAGAGATCTGGCTCCCTTCAAAAACGCTACATGGCTGCAGACTCTTTATACCAAAACAACAAGGAGTCCGGTGGCACCTTAAAGACTAACAGATCTGTTGTTTTTGTGGATACAGACTAACACGGCTACCCCCCGATACTCTTTACCCCTGCAGCCAAAAGGCAAAGTGCTGGGATTTATTTTAGATACAGTCTCCCAGCCTTCTGCTGATGGAGTAACTCCTGCAGGGCAAAAGGACCCCTATAAATCATGTAGCAGCTTTTGGGCCACTTTCAAAAGTGAGGAGTAATAGGGTTGGCCACTGGGCAGGGTTTTGACTCGCTTGTCCAGGGACAGAAGATGTCATTTGCCAGGTTTTTTGCTCCATGCACATGCAATATCTTAACTGCTGGCTGGGCGCTTGGCAGCTGGGAGTGCACCGCAGCTATCTGGCTGGACCCTGGGTACTGCTCTGCATGCACGTAGTGTGCAAAGGGTGGACATCAGCTCATAGGGAAGTGGTGACCAATCCCAGTCCCAGATCTCTCCAAATTTCCAAGAACTGAGCCTCTTCCCTGCAGCCCTGGGACCTAGTCCCTCCCACAGGCCATTCCCCCAAGTTGGGACCTGACCTCACAGCCAGTTTTGCTGTGCCTCAGAGATGGAAACCCTATAAGTGATTTTGAGAGCCCAACATGAGACACCTTATAGAGGCCTGATTCTCAGAAGGCAGGTGCTTAGCACTTTCTAAAAAACAGGCCCTTTTAAGGTGCCTAAAGTCAAACACCATGGCACCCAAAAGAACTAATATTTTTTTTAAATCTTGGCTTAGGCTGTGGGTAGAGCTGGAGAAGGCCTGTTCAATCAACTGGGTCCACTCCCCAGCCAAGGCAGAATCTAGCTCTTCAAGCAGATTCAGTTTTAGTCACTGGGCAATGGCATTTGTCAATTATCCCCTTCCTCCATTTATTTCAGTCAAAATTGAAATGTAGAGGGATTTAAAAACAAAAATGAAAAAAACCCACCCCTCTCTTAGGAAGCTGGTTGGATGTGATTGTTAGTGAGTCTAGCAAATAACTCTGTGTCTTCCTGGTCCTTGAAGATGCAGGAGAGTTAAATGTGACAAAATTAAACTGTTCTGTAGAAGCTGGACTCTCATCTGGCAAGAGGTTCCAATGCCCCATCTGCTCCCAGAGAAGGTGTCCACCTTCAGAATGGACTGGCCAGAAGTTCCAGAACGATGTTTTGACTGTTTGCAACCTGGTGTTTCCTCCAATCTGTCTGCTCTTCTTACAGATACAAGAAGGGTAAAACTGCAGGGTAACAAAAAGCTAGAGCTGAACGTTTTGTATCACCACCCGATGCGTAACAATTCTCCAGCAATCTGCAGATCACAGCCAAGTGAACGCAAAAAGAGCAGGTCAGATCGAGGGTGCTTAGCTTACATGTGCATTAATATCTGTCTGGCTGAGACCCCCTGGAACAGAACACCCTGGGCATTCCCAGCCGTTAATCCAGAGATAAGAGTATCTTTTGGTTAGACACAGCAGGAGACCTTCACATGCCTTGAACTGCATCAAAAGGACGTCCAAGGTTGTGAGACAATCCCTCGGAACAAGGAAACTTGCATAACAGGTCACAAGGGGATAGTGATAAAGCCCTCTATAAGGTTATCTTTGACTTAAGAGCTGAAGACACAGGACCTGGTTTTCTTCTCAGTAGCAGAACATGGCTTGCTGAAGATAAAGCCTATACATGACATGTAACTCAACCCCCTCGTGGGGCCTGACTCTGCTCAGGACTCAAAGAGCAAGTATCCTAGGAGACCTTGTTTCTGTCTCTAAACCCACCCATGACAAGAGGGCTGCCCCCATACTTTCTTATCTCACTGAAGTTAACAAGCTGCACTTGCCATTGTGAGTCAGCAGAATTTATCCGTCAGCTTTGGGCAGGCTTCTGAGTCCTGGTTACAGGGTGAGTCAATGAAGGCGCCCCACATCCCTATGGGAGTGGGTGAGAGAGCCTGCTAATCACATCGGCGAAGCCCTCTTGAGCTCAGTGTGGTTGCACCACTGTAAATCAGAGGAAAATTTAGCCCATATTGTCTACAGAATAAGAGGCCTCATCTGGCTGTTGTGTTCTCTTGCAGTCTATCCATGCTCAGAGGCCAGATACTAAGAATAGAGTGTCTTAAAAGAAGATGATAATTAATCAAGTGGCATTTACAAGGGCCAGCGTGGAGACAGCATGGTGCATTATCATGGGAAAGAAACCTAAGTTCTCACACGGAGTAGGTACTTATTTTCTGCATGCTGGTTCAGACAATCCTGATGGAAAAGTGTCCTATTTCGCACATGAATTGGTGCAGCATTCCCTCTTTCAGGCTGGTGCCAACTGCTTTACCTTTGGTCTTTTTGGGCAGTACCCTTTCAGACTGAGAGGGGGAGATTTTTGTGGTTATTAAGGAGCCAGACTGGGCCTCAAGACCTGTGCTCAAATTCCAGTCTGGTGCAGACTGTATGTGACCTTGGACGTGTCATTTACTCGCTCACTTTGAAAAGAATACTTCTTTATTTGCCAGGGATATAATGTGCTCTCCACAAGGTAAGTGAGGGGGTGCATATTGCACCAGTTTAAGTTTTGGAATGGATGTAAGGGTTAGCCCCATGTAGAATGCATTGCAACAGCCTCATCTCAGTGGCCCCGATCATCAAAGGTATATAGCTGCCTAACTCCCATTGGTAGAGCCCTGCATGGATACAAAATTTGAATCCGCATCTGAGCCGCGAGCTGCAAACATGGTCCGCGGATATAAAGTGGATATAAAGCAGATATCTACCCATTGAGGGTTTGGCACCTAAAGAGCCACCTTTGAGGATCTGGACCAAGTGACAAAGGCATGAATTGTCCAAGATCCCACAGAAAAACAGTGGACAAGCCTGGCCTGCTGACTCCCTGTCCTGCTCTAAGCATGACAGTGCCTTCTACAGATAAGGTCCTACATTTCAAAAAGTGACTAGTGATTTTGGCTGTCCAACTTTCGACATCTTAAAGCGGCCTCATATGCACACAATGCTGAGTGCCCACCCTCTGAAAACCAGGCCCTTTTAAAGTGTTTCCAGTTGAGCACCCAAAATTCCTAGTCACTTTTTAAACTTTCAGCCAAGAAGCAGTGTCTGTTAGGAAGAGGTGGGGTGAAATAATGTCCTTAGCTGTCTCTATTTTGTCACTCGTGCATCCTAAAATCCACCTCTGCACACTCTGCAGGCCAGATGCATCCCCACTGTAACACTCCTGAAGTTATCCAAGGTACGCACCAGGGATGGATTTGGCCCAGTACATCAAGAAAGTTTTTTTTCCTTGTAGCTTGTACTAGGTTAGCCTCTCTAGTGGGTCTGCCATGACCTCATCCTGCAAGAGATGAACTAACATATCCTTGCCATTTTGATACGTTTTGTGCTGCACACCCTGGCAGGTGGGTTAATTTTCCCCCTCCTTCTCTCCAGCAGGCAAAAGGACTAGTAGTGTCCATCATACAGATTAAGAGAATCTTCTAACAAATGCCTAGTGCCTTTTCTCTCTGCTCTCTTGGTGAGTGTCTAACCTTTTTTTTCCTCTTCCAGTTAAAGCCTTATTACTTCCCTTTCACTGTCCAGTCTGGTATCCCCTGGGCGTACATTGGGAGACCTGCCTATTCCACTGCAGAGCAACTAACTGAGCCGTGAAGTTCACAGGCAGACGGATGGTGTCTTCCCTGTAGAATTCTTATTTTTGGGAGTCACCAATGACTTGGCCTCCTTCTCTGCAGGAGGTGGAAACCTCACACTGGTTCCCAAAGCGGCATGGGAGCAGTAGCTAAAGGCTCCTTCGGAATCTCCATGCAAGAGCTTTTAAGTTCCCACAGGGGCATGGTTCCCCCTATGGTGCTGCAGCAAAGCGTTGCCACAGCTGGACTTCCCCTGGGGCACTGCGCAAATGCAGTGAAAGAGGGACTTTCCCAACCCCTAGGGTTAAGCATCAGTAAATCCAACTGGCTCTTTGTAAGCTCTGTGAGTGATAGGAACTTGACACCTCAAGCAACGGGTAGGGGGTCTTTGGAGATTTACTCTCTAGGTCCCCAGTGTGATCCTGGATCAGGTCAGTAGTAGGTTTTAACCTCTTGATGGCTGTTTGGTGGCTTATGTGAAATGAGGTGGTAGGCTCGTAGCGGACACTGTCAGTGGAACCCTCGTTGGCAGCATCAGGAGAGTCCACTAGAAACCTGCTCGGTGCCACTTGCAGGTTTGCAGGGAAACGTGCACTGCTGCTGCCCCTGCTGTACCTATTCTGTGGGCCAACCAAAGACCTCAGTCCTGATCCAACATCTTTCACAAGCGCGACATTCCAGAAACAAGTGAATCAGTGCCCCACGGGTGACACAACTACAGCTTTCTGGGTTCCAAGGTCATTTCGGCCTATGTTAACCTCCATGGGTCAGATACTCATTACATTAAGACCCCATTGACATTTCTCTGATAGTATAAAAGAGCCTTAAAGTAGGTGTAACATGTACTTCAGTGACATCTACCCTGTCAGAATGATGTAGAGAAGCCTCAGTGTAAATGAGAATGATTTAGAGTGGTTTTGGTGTTTTTAAATACCCAAATAAAGATAGCCACAATCCTGAGTGTTAGTATCCATGCCGCGATTTTCTGAGCAGAAATTTCTGCATAGAGATGTGTTATGCCCGTGCGGGAGGACAAGGGACACAAGAGACTTTAACAGCTGCAAAGAATCGATGCCCAGACAAAAAAGGAGTTACCCAGCGGGCTGTCACTGCAGTCCTGGCTGAACTTGGAGCTATTACACAGCGCAAAACCCTGCACTCCCTACTCACTCCTTCTTCAGGCAAAACTCCCACTGACTTCAGCTGAGTGTGGACCTGCAGGGCTTGGCCCACCACCTGTTCAAATAAAAAGTACACAGGGGAAAAGTATGCATGTGGGATTTTAAAACCGGCTCAGTGCTGCCATGGAAATGAATGGAAAACTTCCACTGACTTAAATGGGGGAAGAGTCAGGTCAATACAAAGTGGTTTTGAAAATGCCACCTACCTCTATATTTTTCACATTTGTTTCTCCCTTTTCTCTCCTGCAATGTAGTGTGTTAAAGGATTTTGTGCTTTATCTTTAAATTCCCAGCTACTAGGCAGCTAGAATAACGACCTTAATGTCATGTTATGCATCCGAAGAAGTGGGCTGTAGTCCACGAAAGCTTATGCTCTAATAAATTTGTTAGTCTCTAAGGTGCCACAAGTACTCCTGTTCTTTTTGCGGATACAGACTAACACGGCTGCTACTCTGAAAAATGTCATGTAAATGTACTATGCTTCTAAACTCACCTAGTTACCTTGCAGTAAAAGCTATAGTGATTTCTCTCCACTAGGATTTTATAGTGGGATAGCTAATGTTAGTTCTCCCACTGTGAAACCCCGCTCCTTTTCTGCAGCAAAGACAAGCCTATGATGTGCATAGAAAGGAATCCCCTCACTCGCTTTTGAACTTCAGTCATCACTAAAAAGAGCACAGCAACACTAACAGGAGAGAAAGTTTTCTAACTTTAACTGCATTTAGGTAGGCAGAAAGCAGTTACACAACTGGAGTATGATTCTTAGTTAAACAAAGGCTCTGCAGTGTAAAAGTGCCTGAGCATAGATGAGAATCAGGCCCTTTCCATTTAGCCAAGACTTTTCTTGGGAAAAGTGTCATGGGATCTGTAATGACCACAGGCAGTCAGGACCGGATTTGAATGTCTCAACTCAAAGTCCACCACCTTCTGCACCAGGATGGGGCACTGGTTCAATACTGACTTGTCTGGCAGAGTGCCACCTACTGAATCATTCATACCACTTCCTGCACCACCTAGGTGGCCGTTGGAGTGCAATACTGATCAAGTTCAAGCTTGCTTAATTTATGAGAACTTATAAGTTCACAGCCCTAAGTGGTATAGTTACAAACAGACCTTTTGCTTGGGAATACTGAAAATGCACCTCTTAAAAGGAGACCGTCAAATCAAATTTGTCCCACAATTTCCTTTTTGGAGAACCTAAAACCAATAGAATTGTTTTCATGATTTATTTGTAATGAAATTGTTTTTGTTTTTTTTTTTAAATACACCTTCCACTAAAGGGTTTGCCACTACTAGACAGTTCACAAACAAAAGTGGAACTGGGTTTATTTGTCCACAAATAAATGAAAATAAACAGTGTATAAATAGTAAAAAAACAAATGCTTTGTGCATTAATAACCTAAGGTGTTATTTGTAACATAGGTAAGGCATTAGACAAGTAGAATTTTGACCCTGCAGTATTGCCAACTCTCATCCTATTTGGTATTTTTCTCAAAATCCCAACTCCTGGAATCATGTGAGTAGTTGTGAATCTCTGCCTTTTTTTTTTTTGTTTTTTGTTAAGTAAGCTTTTAGCTTTCATGGCTAGAGTGAAAAGCTTGAAAATGTGTCCTGAGTGTAATCTAAAGGGTCAAATACGAGAAAGCCAATAAAAAGAACCGATAATTATTTGTTAAATTTCATGATTTTTAAGCCATTTTCATGATTTTAAGGGGCCTGACTTGTGGCCTGTGAATGCTTGGGGCCGTCAGTATGCACTGCAGCCCCCATCCTGCAAACACTTATGCATGTGCTCAACTTTTGCTACCAGAGGTGTCCTAATAAGAAATCGGTGGAATTAGCCAGGGTAGTGTAGTTAAGCACCGTGCATAAGTATTTACAGGATCTAGCGCTTTGGGTTGCAAACTCATCGTATCTGTTTGTAGGGTGCCTGGCACAATGGCCTTTTAGACACCACCACAATCCAGTAATAATCTGGATATATTTCACACAAATCTGACATCAGGAATCAAAATACTCAAAAACCAGTGGGAGAACACTTTAACCTGTCTGGTCATTCAGTGACAGACCTGCGGGTGGCTATATTACAACAGAAAAACTTCAAAAACAGACTCCAACGAGAGACTGCTGAGCTGGAATTGATATGCAAACTAGACACAATCAACTCCGGTTTGAATAAGGACTGGGAATGGCTGAGCCATTACAAACATTGAATCTATCTCCCCTTGTAAGTATGCTCACACTTCTTATCAAACTGTCTGTACTGGGCTATCTTGATTATCACTTCAAAAGTTTTTTTTCTCTTAATTAATTGGCCTCTCAGAGTTGGTAAGACAACTCCCACCTGTTCATGCTCTCTGTATGTGTGTATATATATCTCCTCAATATATGTTCCATTCTATATGCATCCGAAGAAGTGGGCTGTAGTCCACGAAAGCTTATGCTCTAATAAATTTGTTAGTCTCTAAGGTGCCACAAGTACTCCTGTTCTTCTTTTTAATCTGGATATACATCACTTCCTAGCCCCTGATCCTACCCCCAGTTCACAGAAGCATAGAAACGTAGGGCTGGAGGAAGGGACCTTGAGAAAACCTTCCAGCCGCCTCCATTGAGGCAGGACCAAGTAAACCTAGCCCCCTAGACCATCCCTGACAGCTGTTGGTCCAACCTGTTCTTAAACCTCCCCAAGGAAGGGGATGCCACAGCCCCTTGGAAGCCTTTGTTCCAGAGCCTTCGAGTGAGAAAGTTTTCCCTGGTCGCTCTAGCTGGGGGCTTTTCTCACCTCTGGACACCCAGCTCTGCCGCAAAGGGCAGAAGCAGCAAAGCCGGCCTGGGCAGAGGGTTTTTCCTGCTCCCAAGCTCGGCCGCGGGTCCCCCCTCCCCGCCGAGAGGAGGGGCTGGGAGCGGGGAGGTGCCAAGCGGCAGCTGGGAGCTATTTGGCCCATGTGATCCGGCCGGCCGGAGCTCTTCGCGTCTGGCGCCCAGGAGGAGCCCGGCGAGTGCGGCTCCAGCCCTGAACTTGTCCGGGGGGAGTCACGCGCTGCCGGGGCTTGCAGGGGCGGGCGGCAGCTGCCTGGAGGAGCCGGGCTTGCGTGCCAGGGGTGGGGCTGGGTTTCCCCTCGCCCCCGGCAGTCGCTTGGCATCCCAGCGGCCCTGCCCGGGGAGGACGCGGACGAGGAGCAGCCCGGGAGCGGGGAGAGCCTGGCCGCGGCCGCTGGCATGCTCCGGTGCCGAGTCCCGGAGCGATAGGAAGCAGCCCTGCTCGGGGAGGCGGGCTTGCATGGTAAGAAGCGGGGCTTCCCGGGGCCCGAGCGGGGCTGGGGCTTGGGGGGTGGCGGGTGCGCCCGCTCCCCCTTCCCCGAGAGCCGGCGGGGGGCTCCGGGCGGGCAGTAGGGCAGGGAGTAGGGGGGCTCGTGGGTGCTTGGTCGCCCCGGAGCCAGCCAGGCGGGTGCTGGGGAAGGGGCCTCCCCTGAAGCTGCGGGGGGCTGGGCTGGGCTGGAGAGTCCCGGGGGAGTAACGTGGGCGTCCCTTGCCCATCCCAGGAAACCCTCAGCAGCCCGGGAAAGGCGGGGTAGAGCCGGTCGGCTGCGAAGGGGTTAATGGTAACTTGGCTAGGGACCGGTCCTCACTTCCCACCTTCTGTGGCTTCAGTTTCCTATGTAGCGGCCCACGCTAGGGGCAGAGACAAGTACCGCGCTTGTGCGCCGGCCTCGCTCCCTCCTCCCCCAAAACATCCCGCTTGGAGGGAGCTCTCACCTGCTGGCGCTTCTGCTGAGAGGGTAAATTCACTTTCCTGCTCCGTCTCCTCGCCTGGCCAACAGTCACTATTTCCCTCCCCCCCTCCTTAAGATGCAGCTGTTGTGCAAACACTGGATGTTGAAAACTTAGTTGGGATGAGGATTTCCTCTTCCCCCCTCCTCCAAGTTCACGGCGAAGAACTTGTTTTTTCAAGTAACCGAACTAGCTCAATGCAAATCTTACCAATAAAATAAAATAAAAAAACCCACCCCAAAACCAAACAATACCCAACTCTGATTCCTCTATACTTTATGCCCTTGTTTGTGCAGCTTAAAGGGGCTGTTGTATCTGAACTGCTCTGTTATAGTATCTTCACCTTAGGGCAAAAGTGAGTGGCGGTGTCCTTTTCATATGAAAATTAGTTAAGATTAGCTGGGCCAATCGCAAGTGCCAGTTGTCTCAGAGCTGTCAGCTGGGGATCTGGGCAAATGCTTTATTTCCTTTATCAGAAAACCCAAGTGATTGGGATGCAAGGAAATGTTTAACGGCCAGAGGTCCTGTGTGAATTTGAAAGGCAAACACCGATAAGGTTGATTCAGAGATTTAAACTAACTAAGGAAATAGGTTTGTTTATTAAGTGTATGCTTTACAGTGCCGCTCTGAATGGTCTCGGGAGCACACCCTGCAAGTCTAACGAACATGGTTATTTTTACAACATGGTCAGCTTGGTAGTATAGGAAGACTTCTGCCTGGTTCTAAATAGCTGGTGTCTGTCATTTCCATGACAAAATACTCTTGACAAGTAAAGATGAAATGCAGTTAATTTGAGAGGTGGGTGAGATAATATTGGACCAACTTCTGTTGGTGAAAGAGACGCGCGTTTGAGCTTTCGCAGAGCTCTTCATCAGGGGGTTTCCTAGTTCATTTGGCATTTGCGGCTTCCTGATTGAGTCAATGGCTAATGAACAACCTGACATGTCATGAACTGCACCTAAGCCTGGTGTTCATTGTAAATGGGCTATCTTCTGTCCTGCTTAAAGCATGCTTTTGGGTAAGACTTAAGGGTGGTCTACACTGGGAACTAGCATTGGCATAGCTTGTGTCTCAGGGATGTGAAAAATCCACGCCCCTGAGAGACATAATTATACCGACCTAAGCCCCTCTGTAGACAGGGCTGGATCCATGGGAGAACTGTGGGAGAGGTTTCCCACTACTGTTTCTAGTGTAGTTGTCTACACTTGAAACGCTACTTACAAGTACAGACAAGCCCTAAGTGATTGTAAAAATGGCAACAATCAACTTTCCTGAGAGGGGATTGAACTTTTTACTCCTGTCAGCAATGCAGGACAGAGACAGATAGGGGAGGGCAAGGGTTGATTTAAAAAAATAAATACATTTTATAAATAGATAAAATTTATTTACCTTTTTTCTTTTGCCTCATCCATATTCATACCCTGCAAGGTGAAGGCCTGATCTTCTGAGCAGTCCATGTGCAGAACTCCCATTCACTACAACGGGGGATCTGGGTACATGGGACTGTAGAATGAGACCGCAGATGACAATTGTAGGGGTGGGGAATGGACAGCCCTGTGAGCAGAGCCAGTTGATATGAAATGTATTGAGAATAAGATGGAGCCATTCCACTTCTTATAAAGTAATCTAAAAGTAAATTGCACCTTCAAGAGGGACTTAAACTTTGATACATGGAAGACTCTTTCCCCCTTGATAGGATGATATTTAAATAAATGCTAAATACATGGAACTGCTCTGTCAATCTGCCTAGCCGTGTCTTGGCTTTTCTGGCTTTATCAAGAACTAACATGATTGACATATTAAGATGTAATTTATTCCTCCCTCCTTCTGCCCATTCATCTTTTTTTGTATTGCAGAGGCAATAGGAATGATAACTGTTTCACAGCAGAGTATTCCCCTGGAGGGGAATTGTGCTGGTGTAGCTTAGTGTGTTGTCTCTGTTTCTTCAGAGATCACTGAAGTGCATTATAATGTGATTGGGAGTTTTTGTTTTTTGGATCCCATATGTTGGATGTGTCTAAGCTGTGGTCTGGTTTTCCAGGAACTAATTTGCTGTAATGGTGTATTGTCCTCCTGTGGAGTCAGGTGGCTTCACATGGATCCTGGACACAAAAGGAGTTAGTTTAATATTCAGTCCCTCCCCCCAATAAGCTATAAATGATGCACTTTAAAATGGGCTGGTTACGAATTGATGAAGGCATTTGATTTGTAGTTGAGCCAGTTAGTACACTGGAATTCTTAGCCCTATGGATTTGTACATAAGCTGCTGCATGCTGTGAAGCTAACACTGCATAAACTGATTAATTTTCAAGTTCAAGGAGTCTTGCATTTAACCCAGTAAGTTTTTATTTATTTTATGTTCATAGTTCAGTGGTATTTATAGGGGACCCTGAGGGTACTTTTATTTGTATTAGAGTGTTTGATTCATAGTTCATGAAGGGGGAAGGAGGGGAGTAGAATTGTTCAACATTTCCCCCAGAACTGTTCAGAAGAAAATCCCATAAACCATGCATTCAACTTGATGTAATTATGACTGACAGTCTTTTTAACTTTCAAGACTCAGTTTTGTCTCCATTTCTTTTATCTGGGCTCTGGTCTAGCACTGCACTGTATTGTACTTCTTGTCACACTTTTCCATGGGCTTTTAAAAGTGAAATGAAGCATGGCGGCTGAGGACAGTGTCCCCATTGTCTCCTGCCGGGTGCAAAGATGTGGGCTGCTTGCCCTGGAGGTCTTGCTTATCTTGTAAATGTAGCTGAAGATGCAGCTGATTCTGCAGCTGATGTGATGCTGTTCATTCACTGTGGCTGCATTTGCAACAAAGAGGGTAGCAACAGCTTCTTCCTCTGTGTGTGGTGGCAGGGAGGGGAAAGTATTACATGCCTATCGGTTCATGTGGTAGGCTGATACGGTGAGCGGTTGGCGTACTCAGTGCTTACCTACGCTATTCCTGCACCAGCAGCACTTACTTCAAGAGCAGCTGGAAGTTAATAAGGATGGAAGCAGGTTCTGACTTGGAACTCTAAACCAGCCTTACGTCTCTCCCTTTGAAGCAGGGCTCAACTACTCACACGTGTGAGAATGGGAAAGGGGTGGGGATGAGATGAGCAAGTTGCTCCCAGTCCTCGAGGGCTTGGTTAGATGAGGGAAATCGGTGCCAATGTGCGTGCATAAGTGAGGCTCTTTTAGTACAGCTACGCCAGTGCAAAGCCCTAATGGAGATGCTGCACCTGTGCAATTTACACCTGGTGTTCAAAGGGGTAAGTCACAACAGTGTAATAACTACAGGGGAAGTTTGCAATGATTGATTTGGTGCAAATTTCCTTGACATAGACATCACCTAAGATGGAGACCGGTCCAGTGGGCAGCCCTGCTCTTCACGTGAGCAGACTAATAATGGGAGAGTTATTTAATCTCTCCCACGAATGGCTCCTGTAGAGTGCTGGGTTAGGGCACTAATTAAACACCAGTTGTATGATGAGCTCCTGAAAAGATTGTGCAATCGAGGGTAATGCTCATGGGATATAAAAAGTGAATAAGTGTCTGAGAACGGAGGCTTCCAAACCGTGGTCTGTGGAGTTCTTGCTGCTGGTCTTCAGAGTTGGCTCGGGTCAACGTGCTGCTGACTCACTTCCAGCTACTACATTGTATTCGACAGCAAACTACTTCCCTAAGGTTGCTCTTCCATGTAAGCAATTGCTGGAGTTACCACAAGGATGTTATGCTGTTGCACATGGGGGAGTGACGCATGCTATTGCTTGGGTCTGTCCAAGAGACTATATTTTTATTGAGATGTAGTCCGAAGTCTGGAGAAAGTTTGAGAGCCTTAGAACAGGAATGGAAACCAACCCAGGGCAAGTTCTTGCCCAATGATTGTAGTTATCTTAAAGCCTACTGGCCCGTTCCACTAATGCCACAGGAAGCATTGCTCTATCAAACCATGTCTTTCACGGGGGGGGGGGGGGGGGGAAGAGGAAGAATATAGGAATAGTCTTCCAAAGTAAGTAGCTAATAAGTTTTGTACTGGTGAGACCCACCTATCTGAACTGAGTGGCTTGCTGGAGATCTTGGCAGCTGTGTGATTGAAGCAGAATTTTGTGTGTAGAAGGATGTCTCTAGGGTCAAATTATGGTGGGTCATTGAATTAAATGTAATAGAAAACTGTTAAAAACAGAACAGGAAGTCTTGAAACTTGGGGTTAAAAAACAAACAAACCCACTGCTGAGGCTGGATGAGAACTTCAGTAATGGGATATTTAAGACCACAAACTTCTTTTTTTTTTTTTTTTTTTTTAGTAGTGTGCAGTTGTGTCAAAACAGCAGAACACCTAGTTCCAGTGTGCAATTAGGGGATGGATTCTAGTAGCCAGGATCCCTGGGCTCACTCTGAAATGTGCAAGTTTGGCATTATTGACTTTCTCAGTTTACAATAATTGTACAAACCACACCAATATGGGCACTAAATACCATGGCTAAAAGCAAAAACCCTTCGTAACAAATTCAGGGTGGGCACGCGGCCAGACTCGGTACAGATGTTCCCGGCTCAGAATGCTGAGCAGTCTGCTGCACTGGCTTCCGGCCCCTTACCACATCAGATTTGAACTTCTGTCCTTCACTTTCAGGGCCCTGCACAATCTCTGCTCCAACTTCCTCCTGCTGATACCTTCCTCCTAGGCTATGCTTTCACTGCAGAAAGGGTGAGTGTGGCTTTTTTATTTTGCATCAAGGTAGCAAACAATGTAAAATCCCAAATGGAGACAAGGCACAAGTAGTTACCTCGATTATGGCAAGTTGAGGTCAACCCTACTTAATCTCCCTCCCCCTGCCTTCCATCAAGCTACCTTGATGTGAAAACTCTCTCTTGCTTTTTTTGCAGTGAAGACAACCTCAGGTTTTGTGGCTTGTTTTCAGCTTAGTGTCTTCATGCTGCCCCTCTGTTTGGAACTTACTCTCTATTTTTGTAGGGACTAACTCACTTTGCCCTCTAAAGCACATCTTACGCTAGTGTAAATGAATGGCCATTTTAATATCTTCCCCCTTCACCTCATAAGTTAACCAACACATTTCAGTGACTGGGGAGTAGGGTGACCAGACAGCAAGCAGGAAAAATTGGGACGGGGGTGGGGGTAATAGGTGCCTATATAAGACAAAGCCCCAAATATCGGGACTATCCCTATAAAATCGGGACGTCTGGTCACCCAACCGGGGAGAGATGCATAAATGTAGCCTGGCACATTTCTTTTCTATGCTCAAGAAAATCTATATTTGTAAGGCCAAAAGCGAAACTTGAGTCACTGTTAGAACTTGCTCCAATGCCTCCCTCCCTTTTTTCAGAGTCCAATCTTAGGCCTTGGCTACACTCGCAGATTCACAGTACTGCCGTGGCAGTGCTGTGAAGCACAAGTGTAGTCGCGCCTCTCGCAGCACTGCAAGTACTCCACCTCTCCGAGGGGAATAGCTTTACAGCGCTGCAATCACTACACTCAGGGGGTGTGTTTTTTCACACCCCTGAGCGCAGCAAGTGCAGCGCTGTGAATTGCCAGTGTAGCCAAGGCCTCAGTGGCTTTTAAAGCCAAGGTAGGGTAAAGCAGCAGGTCCTGCATATCCACGTGGTATCATATAAGAAGACTATCCAGCAGATAGCATGTGCAGTAAGGCAAGTTTAGGAGAATTAAACACTGGGAAGCTTCCACATTGTATGAGATACAAGGAAGGAAACTGGAACATCTGGATTTGGCTATTATATGCCTAATCTAGGTTTTGGGTCACATGTCACATTCCTCTGACATGGCTTTATCTGTTACCGCGCTATATACTTGGTTGCCATTCTTCAAATCCAAATGAAGAGGGGGAAGAGCTCAGAGCTAATTATAAGGCCGTGGTGAGCTTTGCATCTCACTACTGGGTTGATTAAGTGCTCATTAGTATGCTTGGCCATAGGCCTGTGAGGATCTCCCTCTTTCCCCCCCCCCCCCCCCCGCCAAATTGGTGTGTCTTGCTTTCTCCCTATATAACCACATTGTGAACTCTCATTTCTTGGCCGGAAGGAGGCTGCTTTGTGCCATGTGGTCACAGTACAAATAATTTTCTCAGTTGAATGAGGATCAGATAGGCTTCCAGGTTCTTTGTCCATGTGAAAGAGGCACTGGAGCCTCAAGACAATAGGTGCTGTCCTTGGTACATCTTCTTAAATAGCTGTGGCGGTATAGCTGTAAGTGGGGGTTGGGAGATGTGTTATACAGTTGTCCCGTGTGTGTGCGTGATGGTAATAAAAACAGGAATTTCAGTAACTGCCTCCCAAAAGATCTGGATGCAGAGCTGGGATTGTATTAACTTGGGGACTTGTGATC
The DNA here is from genome assembly GCF_013100865.1 of Trachemys scripta elegans. NCBI lineage: Eukaryota > Metazoa > Chordata > Testudines > Emydidae > Trachemys > Trachemys scripta. The sequence goes on from NC_048316.1 coordinate 10,320,993, forward strand.
TCATTGATTCATGGGTTCTGAAGTACTGAATCTGCCCAGGGTGTTTTCCCAGATGGGAGGGGCATGATGGGAAGGAAAGAAGGTTCTCCTATGTTTAAAGCATCCTTTAGGACAGAGGGCTTTTCTTCTACTGGGAGGGGATGGGCAGAAGTGAAGATCTGGTCTAAACTCAGATTTTGCAGCATAACTATTTTGGTTAGTGGTGTGACTTTCATTTGACCAAAATAGTTGTACCTGTACAACCCCTAGTATGGGCACAGCTATATTGGTATAAAACTGCCTTATATTGGTATAACTTATTCTAGCAGAAGAAGGGGGAGTAAACTTAACTGGAATAAATCATCTTTATGTTCCTGCAACGGTGCCCACACTGGGGTACTGCTTTAACTGTACTGATATAGTTAAAGCAGTCCAAGAGTAGACAACGCCGTGGATAATTCTGATTGACACAGGTTTCCTGGAACCCACTTCCTTACTTCATTTTGATGAACAGTCCTCGTGTTCTCTGGATACTATGATTAAAAACTGACCACCAGGCAACAAAGTAGTGAGAATAAGTCCATTCTCCTTCTACCAAGATCTTAAAGATTTAGGAAGTTATTTTCAGCAGAGCTGGTCACGTGTGACTTTCAGACAAGGTTACAGCTGCTTGATTACTTAGCAATCATTTATTTATAGGCTAATGGAAAGAGCCATACTCATTTACCAGTTTCAAGTTATCCTGATGGATCGATTATTCCCACTTTCCCCCCACAAAGAGCTTCCTCAGCCAGGGCCTCTTGCATCCTTTTGGTTTTTGTTTTGCCTAGATCTTCATTTGAAATACTAGTCGGTGGGGGGGCACAGGGCTAGAGCCACTGAAAAATTTATAGCTTGATGTCTTTGTTAGAAGCAAAGCCCCAGCAAACTGCTGGAGAAGGAATGTCCTTGTGGGTGCAGGCTGATAACTGAATAGGGATAATAGCATTTTGCAACAATAGCTCTCTGGAATCTGAAACTGAATGGAGAGAGATGGTTGAATTTCATGTGTCTTCGTTGGTCTGATTTTGCGTGTGTGTGTAAGCGAGGGCCGGAGTGGTGCTTGTGTTTCTGTGATTCTCTGACAGTTCTCTATTCCTCTGGGTTTTTGTTAACCTTATCGGGTTCAGCAGCAACAGTATGGATGTCCTCTCTCCTTAATGGATACTGCTGCCTTCAGCAGCTCACTTAGCACTCATCAGCTATAAATAGCCTGGTTGGTGGGAGGCTGCCAGGGTCAGGGAGCCATTTACCACTGCTACGTGTGATCCCCTCTCTCTCTATTGCTCAATCTTATCACTGAGACTTTGTTTTAACAAGAATGCTCCTCTGGTTTCACTTAAATCTTTTGGAAATCCTTGTGTAGCCACACTTAGTTTGGCTTAGGTTAAGTCAGTTAGGAATCTATTTAAGCTGAAATAAGCCACCCCTAAACTGAAGTGCGTGTACACACAGGGACTTGCCCCCTTAAACCGAGGACAAGGCCTGCAGTTTCAGTGGGAGGTTCTGCTGGCAGCTAGCTTGCTCCTGCTGAATGAAGAAACTCCACCAAAATGCAGCGGGTCTTTCTATTATCCAGTTCGTGAGGACTCTGGCGCATGTTGGGCAAGCAGTCGTTTGCTCTCTGCTGAACCTTGGACATGGTTGTGAGGGGGCGAAGAGCGCTAAAATGGGCTGCAAGCCAGCTCTGTCCTGTTTAGAGCAAGTTTTAAAAACAAGTTGTTGTTGATAATAGGTAGAAATGTTCTGTAGCCCTTCTATGGGAAGGGAAAGAGTACCATGGTCAGGGGGCTATCTCCATGGCCCCTCCTTGCCTCAGAAATATGAGTGGTTGGGAAGTTGTTTTAGAGATGGGAAACAAAGTCTTAATAAGTGACTTGCCTGACTTTGCACAGGAAGTTTGTGGCAGAGCTGGGAATTCAACCCAGATCTCTCCAGTTCCAGTCCCCGTCCCCTGCCTCAACTGCAAGGCCGTTCTTCCTGTCTCAGACACCCCCACTCCCGCAAAAGGGTGGGATGCTATTCAGAGTACTCTACTGACTCATGACAAGCACATTCTTTCCCAGTGTCCAGCCCTTGCTTAGTCACAGTAATGCTGCTTGACTCCTCAGCTTCAAGCATATGGCAGCAATTTGCTCTTCCAAACACTTCATCATTTTGCTTGAGTCCAGTTAGCTTTAAACCTACGTTCCCGAGTTCTGGCTTGTCCAACAATCTCAAATAGATGGCGGTTAAGTGTATAGCCATAGAGTCAGCTCGAACAGTTCATCAGGTCAGCCTTACAACCAAGCAAATTTCAGCCTGTTCTGACCAACCTTCCGCCTGTGAGACATGCCTTGCAATAGTGGGGACAAACCTTATTGAATTAAGTTTAAGTGTCTTAGGAACTCATTGTATTGAAAATGCAAATGTTTGTATTGTTGTAGGATTGTGTGTAACTTCTCTAGGAGACGTGACCAGTGTAAACCCTTGGGAAGTGTTAGGAGCTTCAAAGGACTCTGGGAAACAATGGGCTAGACAGACCAAGCAAAGTGGGATACCTAGGAAGAAGAACAACAGGAGTACTTGTGGCACCTTAGAGACTAACAAATTTATTAGAGCATAAGCTTTCGTGGACTACAGCCCACTTCTTTGGATGCATATAGAATGGAACATATATTGAGGAGATATATATACACACATACAGAGAGCATAAACAGGTGGGAGTTGTCTTACCAACTCTGAGAGGCCAATTAATTAAGAGAAAAAAAACTTTTGAAGTGATAATCAAGCTAGCCCAGTACAGACGGTTTAATAAGAGGTGTGAGAATACTTACAAGGGGAGATAGATTCAATGTTTGTAATGGCTCAGCCATTCCCAGTCCTTATTCAAGGGATACTTAGGAAGTACTTGGGAGGCAGGGAAGGTAACTTCTTATCTCTGGAACCTGCTCCCTGAGGAGAAACCCATTGTCTGCTGATCATCTGTTAAGTGCAGACAAGATCAGAGGCTCAAACTGGATAAGAAGTATCAGGGGGTAGCCGTGTTAGTCTGTATCTACAAAAACAGCAAAGAGTCTGGTGGCACCTTAAAGACTAACAGATTTATTTGGGCATAAGCTTTCGTGAGTAAAAACCTCACTTCTTCGGATGCATAGAGTGAAAGCTACAGATGCAGGCATTATATACAGACACATGGAGAGCAGGGAGTTACTTCACAAGTGGCGAACCAGTGTTGACAAGGCCAATTCAATCAGGGTGGATGTAGTCCACTCCCAATAATAGATGAGGAGGTGTCAATTCCAGGAGAGGAAAAGCTGCTTCTGTAGTGAGCCAGCCACTCCCAATCCCTATTCAAGCCCAGATTAATGGTGTTGAATTTGCAAATGAATTTTAGTTCTGCTGTTTCTCTTTGAAGTCTGTTTCTGAAGTTTTTTTGTTCAATGACAGTGACTTTTAAATCTGTGATAGAATGACCAGGAAGATTGAAGTGTTCACTTACTGGCTTGTGTATGTTGCCATTCCTGATGTCCGATTTGTGTCCATTTATTCTTTTGCGGAGGGACTGTCCGGTTTGGCCAATGTACATGGCAGAGGGGCATTGCTGGCACATGATGGCATATATGACATTAGTGGATGTGCAGGTGAATGAGCCCCTGATGGTGTGGCTGATGTGGTTGGGTCCTCTGATGCTGTTGCCAGAGTAGATATGGGGACACAATAGGCAACGAGGTTTGCTACAGGGATAGGTTCCTGGGTTGGTGTTTCTGTGGTGTGGTGTGTAGTTGCTGGTGAGTATTTGCTTCAGGTTGGGGGGTTGTCTGTAAGCAAGGACTGGCCTGCCTCCCAAGGTCTGTGAGAGTGAGGGATCATTTTCCAGGATAGGTTGTAGGTCGTGGATAATGCGCTGGAGAGGTTTTAGCTGGGGGCTGTATGTGATGGCCAGTGGTGTTCTGTTATTGTCCTTGTTGGGCCTGTCCTGTAGTAGGTGATTTCTGGGTACCCGTCTTGCTCTGTCAATCTGTTTCCTCACTTCCCCAGGTGGGTATTGTAGTTTTACGAATGCTTGATAAAGATCTTGTAGGTGTTTGTCTCTGTCTGAGGGGTTGGAGCAAATTCGGTTGTATCTTAGGGCTTGGCTGTAGACAATGGATCGTATGATGTGTCTTGGATGGAAGCTGGAGGCATGTAGGTACGTATAGCGGTCAGTAGGTTTCCGGTATAGGGTGGTGTTTATGTGACCATCACTTATTTGTACTGTAGTGTCCAGGAAGTGGATCTCTTGTGTGGACTGGTCCAGGCTGAGGTTGATGGTGGGGTGGAAATTGTTGAAGTCCAGGTGGAATGATTCAAGGGCCTCCTTTCCGTGGGTCCATATGATGAAGATGTCATCAATGTAGCGCAAGTAGAGGAGGGGCACTAGGGGACGAGAGCTGAGGAAGCGTTGTTCTAAGTCAGCCATAAAAATGTTGGCATACTGTGGGGCCATGCGGGTACCCATAGCAGTGCCACTGACTTGAAGGTATAAGTTGTCCCCAAATCTGAAGTGGTTGTGGGTGAGGACAAAGTCACAAAGCTCAGCCACCAGGCTTGCTGTGGCCTCATCAGGGATACTGTTCCTGACAGCTTGTAGTCCATCCTCATGTGGAATATTGGTATAAAGTGCTTCTACATCCATGGTGGCCAGGATGGTGTTTTCAGGAAGAACGTCAATGCACTGTAGTTTCCTCAGGAAGTCGGTGGTGTCTCGAAGATAGCTGGGAGTGCTGGTAGCATAGGGTCTGAGGAGAGTGTCCAAATAGCCAGATAATCCTGCTGTCAGAGTACCAATGCCTGAGATGATGGGGCGTCCAGGGTTTCCGGGTTTATGGATCTTGGGTAGCAGATAGAATACCCCTGGTCGGGGTTCTGGGGGTGTGTCCATGTAGATTTGTTCCTGTACTGTAGCTGGGAGTTTCTTGAGCAGATGGTGTAGTTTCTTTTGGTATTCCTCAGTAGGATCAGAGGATAGTGGCCTGTAGAATGTGGTCTTGGAGAGTTGCCTGGCAGCCTCCTGTTCATAATCTGACCTGTTCATTATGACTACAGCACCTCCTTTGTCAGCTCCTTTGATGATAATGTCAGAGTTGTTTCTGAGGCTGTGAGTGACTCTCAGTCGGTGCCAAGGTGGTTTTGTACTTATGACCTCAGAAGGGCTTGGTGTTTGAAGGACCATTCACCTCCCAGAGCCCCTGTTGGAGTCAAGGGTGATCTCTGGTAAGCGATTAGCTTGCAGGTAGGTTTTTATTGTTAATATGTCTTGTCTAATACTGGTACATGAAGAATAACGCTTAGAAAGGGCTGTGTGGTAACTGTGGATAATTACGCTGTTTATAGCCTCCGAGGGATGAAGGCCAGGCAGGCTTGCTGCACAGTCAGAACTGCTGGGGATTCACAATGTAGGCAGGGAACTGTGCAGCCCGGAAATAGGCCAGTCGGGAGGAGACAAGAGAGGTGACGGCTGGGGAGCCAGGCACCTAGAGCAGGTTCCTTTGCTGGGCCAGGGAAATTTGGGTGCAGTTGCCTTGAACTGTGACACGGCACGTTTGGCTGAACTCTCCCCTTGCCTGCAGGCCTCTTGCTGTTCTGACCAGGGGTTATGGAGGTGGTGCCTTCCCTCAGTAGCTGAGGCGCTCTGTTCTTTCACAGCCTAACTGCAGGGGCAGGAGAGGAGAGCTCTAGGGTGTCTGAAATGATGACTAGGCTCCAAAGAATGCAGCTTTGCACTACACGTGGCTTTGCATCTGGTATGTAAAGGAGGAAACATGCCCACGGAATTACTTAATTTTTTCAGTGTTATGCATGTGTGACTGGGAACCAGGATGTCTGATTCCTTTTCCTGGGAATGTCTCTCTGCCGTGGTGTGTGACCGTGGGAATGACTCTGCCGTGGTGTGTGACCGTGGGAATGTCCCTTCATCCCTGTGCCTCTGTTTCCCTGTTTTGTAAAAAGGGGTTGATGCATCTGCTTCACAGGATGGGTTGTGACAAAGTGTTTGTAAATGACTTCGATCCTTGACTGAAAGGTGTAGCAGTAGCGTTTAATAGTTAGCTTGCGTGTGCGTGCATTCTGTACAGGGTGGAACTGATTTAAATCACTAGTCAGGAAGATTCAATTTAATCATGGATTTCTACATAAAAGTGCATTCTTGGTGGTGGTTATAACGTTCATACACATTCTTCACAGGTAGCGGAACTTCATTAAAATATTCTCCACCTGGGTCTCTTTTATGGCCTGCTGCCTTTATAGGTTTTCCCTTCTAGTGAGAGAATGGTATGGTAGATCTCAAATCAAGGAAGGCCACACTCAGAAAGACCTCAAGACTCCTGGAATATGTTGCTCAAACAGTTGCACTTTTGTTTCTACTGCCTGTCCCCCCTTCTCACATTTGTCTCCAGACTTCTTCTCCTTGTCCAGAACTATTCCGCCCCCAACAATCTTCTATTAATTGAACTTTTTGAAACTTTGCACTATTAGAGAGAGGTAAGGGGTTGACTCTGTGTACCCAAATTTGTGGAGGGACAATAGGGTTGAGGTCTGTTATTTCTCACCCCTCTCTCTCTCTTTATTTATTTATTTATTTAAAAACATTTTTGCTGTTAACAAGCATGTTCTCTCTGGAGACACAAATTCACAGTTTAAGAACTGCAAAACTAAGCATCTCTGATCCGAAGAAGTGGGTTGTAGTCCACGAAAGCTTATGCTCTAATAAATCTGTTAGTCTCTAAGGTGCCACAAGTACTCCTGTTCTTTTTGCGGATACAGACTAACACGGCTGCTACTCTGAAACATCTCTGATGGTATCTTCTAGACTGAGCACTGAGTCCCATTGGGTAGATAGAAAGATTAACCTAAATAATCTATACAGAAGCCTCTGGAACCCCATAAGATTGGGTCCCTAATCCATTAACTATTGGAACTCATTTACCAAACTTTTCTTAAACATTACATGAATATATTGTCTCATGCTATAGAATTAGAATTTATAATCCCTATTCCATGATCTTTGAGCTATAATGTATCTTAATTAAAACTATCTTTAGATAAGTTTTTCCTCAAAAAACATTTTATCCAAAAAATCTGATTTAAATTAAAAAAATCTGTTTGTGTTTTTTTTTTTTTTAAAGTAATTGATTTTTATCCACCCTGATCCTGTATAAACCACTTCCAACAATCCTGTGAGGTAGGCAAATATCTATCAGATGTTAAACTTGTGTGTTTCCAGACTTAACTGGCATGCCTGGAGCATTGGCGGGGCTGTTGGCACAGCCAGGATTAGAATGCCAGGAGGTCCTGGCTTCCATTTCTGTGTTTAGAAGAAGCATGGTCCAGTAGACTAATTATCCATGCTGAGTAGGATGGAAGTTTTCCCACGGTCTTATCTAGTATGTTTACACTGCACAGTACACGTGTGCTGAAATCATTTATAATTTTGCTTTGCTAACATGCAGTTATGCACTTATATAATTTTACTGGCAGAGGTGATGCAAGGTAATTCCGGGTATGTCTACACTGCCGAGATCCAGTAATGAAGACACAGCCTGCGCCAATGGAAGGGGTTTTCCAGGCTGTGTGGGAACACCCCCTCCCCGAGTGATGGTAGCTAAGCTGACAGAAGCATTCTGGGCCCTGGGGTTTAGATCTGGATAGCTATGACACTTGGAGGGGAAGGGGGATGTTTTTTACCCCTGGACTGACATAGCTATGTCCACTTAACTTCAGTGTAGACCAGGTTGAAGAGTGAATTCCTCCTGCCAACTACACTCCAGCAGATGACTGACGGCTCCAATGTTGTGAGTTCCAGATACACTAGAGGGGTATCATTCTTGGCCAGTGTAGGACTGTGCAGAGGAAAGACTTTCTGTCTAGCATACAAAGGAGTTTAGAAGTTCACTATCAAGATGAACTTGCACCTAGTTGTCCAGCTTGGTTGACTGGAATAGAGGGAAACGGAGACTTGCTTGGAGAGAGATACAAGGGAGTTGGGGGCACTTCTAGATGTAGTCGTTTTTGGTCTGACCAGTGGACAGGCTTAACCTCCCTTTAAACTTAAGGCTTTCCTGGCTCTGATGAAATGTCTGTTGCAGTTATTCTGTATTGTGACAGGTTTACATGGTGGCAGTCTCCCCAGTAGTGACACTCTAATTAGCTTCTCCCACTCTAGTCATAGCAATTCTGCAGTCTTGGAAACCGAAATTTTAATGCTGCTCTGGTATAATCTCAAGGAAAACCCTACTGCAGTTAACAAACGAGTGCTGTTGAGGCTGGCGCCAGCCTGAACTCTCTAGGAGTGCTCTAGTAGTGAAGAGACGTGCGTTCAGCTTACAGTGCTGTTTCTTAGATGCATGATCAGGGCTAGGAGTGGTTCTAGTAAGTGGAAAATTGGAGGGGTTAAATCTGTGATTTTAATGCTGCTGAAAGGATCGATCACGCAATTTTCTGCACGATTCAATCTGCAGCAACATGCGCTTCCTCAGCCCTGACCTGGAAGGATCATTTCTAGGGGTCAAAGGCTACTTTGATGTCCTTGACCTCTCCCGAACAAGGCTCACTGGTGTTAGGGGTGTATGCTGGGCTGAGCCTCCCTGCCCCCCCCCCCCTCACTGAATAGCTACAGTACAGTAACAACTCTGTTCCTAACAATCTGTGTATAAAGCAATGACTTAAAGGTGAAATGCTGAATAACTCCTCATCCGTCCTCTGCGCCATCAGGTGGCCTGCAGACTGGCTCCTCGTGTGCTGTTGATTTGGAGGGGGAGCATGTGCGCATAAGAGGGGTTTCCTTGGTGGGAGAACGACTGTATGTGGAGTGAGGCCAGGGGTGTTGCTGAAGTGACAGACGGATGCACGAGAAAGATGCTCACTCAATCTCCAGTGACCATCACATTCGCAGCATGTTGCTGTACCTGAGATTGGGCTTTAGGTCTAGGATTCTCTGGGCCACCTGGTGCTTGTAGCATTCTGGCAGCAGTAGCCTGCCCCAAGGAGTGTGGTTTAGTGGATTGAGGACAGGGCTGGGAGCCAGGAGGAATAGTAGGCTAATCTCAGCTGTACCATTGACTTGCTGTGTGGCCTTGAGCAGGTCCCTTAATGAGTCAGCCCTGTCCTTACAGAAGGAGAAATCTGCTGAGCCGGGCTGTTGAGAGGACTGACGTTCATATGGTGCTGATTTCCATGGCGCTGGCTAATGCAGGAAGCAGCATTGCTTGGTTTTGGTGGGAGACTTCTCATGATGTGGGGACTCGTTTTGACTGGGGGCGGAGGGAATGAATCAATCCTGTCGACACCCTGAAAATGCAGCAGCTGGGCCCTGTGGCTGCAGCATGTTGCCTGGAACTGCTGGTGCGTGCCGGAAGCCTTTCCACCCTCATTTCTGGACGCTGGCTCATTGCAAGTCAGAAGTGGGAAGGAATTTTTTTTTTTGGATGCGTTCCTAACATTGTTCAGAGGAGATAAGCAAGGACACTTGAGGTAGAGGCTTTCTTGGATGTCACCTGCCTTCTAGCCCTCCCCTTCCCTGTGGATCATGAGTCATCAGCATGGCTTGGTGAGTTTCTGCAGCAGCCTCATTATTAAGCTGCAAAATAGCCGTCTTGAAGACTGAAACATGTGTTTCTTTTAATACTTGAAACCTTCTGACTCAGTGCAAGCCTTTAACAATAAACTTCCTTTGAAAGGAAACCGGGATTGATGCCTCAAGCAAACACACCGATAAACAGAACATATAAATCCTGGCGTAGCTTTTCATTCCTGGCATCCTGGCTCGTACGTTGCTTGGGTCACAAGTGCACTGAGTTTGAGCCTCTGTTGAAGAACCACTGCACCGTCAGCCCTTGATAGCCTGTTCTAGAAAGGGAGATGGGAGAAGAATGACAGCTGGTGAGAGTCTGGCTTCAGGTGTCGGCAAACTTGCTCAGTGTCTGCATGGATCTAACCAGCTCTGTTGGACTTGCACTTCCTGGTGTTCAACACTCCTCTTAAGGGAGGAAAGCGGAACTTAAATCCCCAGTCATTAGCCAGTGGAAGAAAAATCGGAAGTCCTAAACCGGACTGCAAAACTCAACATCTGAGTTACTGTTACTCCTCTAACCAGAAAGCTTGGACCACTCCGCATTTCCCTTCGGCCCTGACGTCAGAGGATAGTTGAGCTGTCGTTATCCTTAAGGTTTGTTCTTCCTCCTCTTCCCCATTCAGTCATTGTGATTCTGATAAATCAGTAGCAGGGCCTTCAGGCTGGGCACTCCTGGCTGACACCCCTTGCTTCTTACAAGCACATTATTCCCAGAAGAATAGCATCTAATGCAACCTCGTGTGTATGATCTGTCTTCTTAAAACTCGGGATCCCTCCAGAGCTTAGAAGTGACTCTGATCCCCCCAAACCAATGGGTTTTCTTCCTGTGTTAGGCTCATAAAGTCTAGTGGCATCAAATGCTTGTTGTGTAACATGAGGCAGCTTTAAGTATGTTGGCTGGAACAGTTCTGCCATTGTCCGATATCTGGAGAGTGGGCTGCTTGTAACTTTCACACCAATAATAAGGACAACTACCTTGTTCGTGGAGGTGTATGTGAAAATGCCAGGGTGTGAGACAAACATTTTGGGAATTAGAATTGTACTATTTCTAATAGGAAATTGTGTGGAAGGGACATTGAAGTCCATGCAGGTTATTTTAAAAACAACTGGGTGAAAAAGATAGGAAAATGGGTTATGGGCACACAAGTTCAGTTTCTCAGTGTTTTAATTAGAGAATGGTATCCTAAACTTACAAGGAAAAGCTCTTGGTTTATTTCTGAATGAATAATTCCATTATTCTTGTGTCTGATGAAGTGGGCATTCACCCACGAAAGCTTATGCTCCAATACTTTTGTTAGTCTTAAAGGTGCCACAGGACCCTCTGTTGCTTTTTACAGAGTCAGACTAACACAGCTACCCCTCTGATGCTTCATTATTCTTGTTTGTTTGTTTGTTGCACATGCCTCTCTGGCTTATTGTAAACATCCAGGCATTGTACTGACTGTCCACCCAAGCACACATCTCATGCATAAGCCCAATATACAAATGTAGAGAAGCCATTTTTCATTTGCTCTGTCTATTCCTGATTGTTTTATGTGCATGGCTGTCTGGTTGAAAAAACAAATTTTCATGTATAGAGAAAATCATGCTTGAAACGAACTCTCCCCCAAGCAAGAGAAAGTTGATGCGATTATAAATAATCAGTAAACTGGCTACAGGTTCTGTGTGAACCTGCCTGTGTCTGTAGAAGGCTGTGAATATTTTCTCGTAAAGTAACAACTATTTTACTTGCTGGATGTTAGGTTTTTAAAGAGGCCTCTGATCTTCCTTAATACCTTTTGGGCATGATTTGGATGCTGGCGTCTGTTCAAACTTGTGTAGTGGCAATAGTTCAAAATGCTTTTCTCCCACCCTTACCATAGGCAGCTGTGGTAGGTTACTGTAGTACGACAATCTTATTACCAATACCTATCACATTAGAATAAACTAGCCCCTCGACCCGTTTGGGGTAGAGTTTTTAAACTATGTCCTTTACTATAAAAAATTGAATTTTAAATGACATTGAATCAAGGGCCTTAATTACACTAGAAAGCTTTGCTATGGTGAGGGTGGGTGGGGGCAACAAAACTACTAGTGTAGGTGAAGTCGTTAGAGCAGGGTAACACTTTTTGACAAACCTTTTTTGGAGGAAAAATGCAGATTTGGTAACACCAAAACATTTCACAAACTTTCATTTCTGAATTGTTTTGGTCGGAAAATATAAAATAGAAACATTTCATTTAAAAAAGGTCAGTGATTCAAAATTAACTTCAACTTAAAGGAAACGTCTAAACTCTTACACATAAAGCTCTGTCAAAACAACAATTTGTTTTGGGTTAAAAAAAGCGTTTAGTTTTGACACACAACAATCTCCCCCTCCTGTTTTTTGGAATTGCCTGCAAACTGAAAAATCTGCTATTCTGACCGCTCTCGCAGTTACACCAGTGTAAGTGCTTGTACTGGTATAACTCATTCTGGTTCAGGAGGTGGAAGAAGCTATACTATATAAGTTATCTTTATACTGTTATAATTGCAGCCATCCTAGGGCTTTTAGCAGGATAAATATTTGCTTTAAAACTCCCCATAACCAAAATAGTTATACCAGTAAAACTTGTAAGTGTAGACCAGGCCGGCGTGTCCAGTGCCTGTGCTGAAATGTTTGCAGTCTGGCTCAGACAAATACAATATGACAAGGCTTGGCAGGATTAGATTCCTATCAGTAAATGTTGGTGAACATCAGTTCCACTGTGTACACGCAAACCAATGAGAAAAGTCCATAGATAATTAAAACACTCAAGTGGGCAAAGTAAGCAAAATGCTTCTTGAGAAGCATGACCCCATAACTTCCTGCAACTGTGAAAACACCTCGATTATATTTATTTTTAAGTTCTATTTTTAGTTATCCATCAAAATTTAAAAAACAAAACAAAACAAAAACAGATTCTGCCAAGCCCTAATATTAGTTGAATTACAAAGATGGCGCTCAAGGAGTGGGCTAGAAAGACATCGAGAGCACTGACCAAAGTGGGAGACTGGGTATTAGGTTTGCTAGCCTTTATTGTGCAATGCCTTGCACATCTCGGGGCTGAACTATTAGAATATAAGAACATAAGAGCGGCCATACTGGGTCAGACCAAAGGTCCGTCTAACCCAGTATCCTGTCTTCCGACAGTGACCAATGCCAGGTGCCCCAGAGAGAATGAATGGAACAGATAATCATCAAGTGATCCATCCCCTGTGGCCCATTCACCTCTGACTACCTAATGATTTAACAATTGACTCCCCTTGATTTGGACTCCTTTGCCACCTTAGGCTGAGGTTTTGTATCGCTTCACGCGCAACCCTGCAAAAATTAGGCCTAGATTTCTGTTCGCTTTACTTCATGAAGTTAGCCTTGGTTGCAAGGGGACTGATTGACTGCAAAGGACACAACCAAGGAAACCAGCTCTGCCACAGCTCTATTCCCTGCCTTTTGGGCCGTGCTACAGAAGGGCCCATGTTAGGCAGGTGAAGCCCAAAATTAAGGTAATTTTGCTCTGTAAAAGTGGATTCTACTAGAAATATTAACTTTTAAAAGAAGCGAAAATGAGGCTTTGTCTCTGGACTTCAACGTGCATTCCCCTACAGGGCTAGCACTGCGAACCCTGGGGTATTGGTGCTGGTGCATGATAACCTGGAAGTGAAACTGGTTTAGAAGCTTCTTCATCGTCTAAGCAGAGTGAGATGCAAAAAGTAAGCAGCATATGTAAAAACAGATGAATTCTTATTGGAAGATATCAGTAGCAACTGGGAAAAGTCTTCTCACCCTCTCTCGGAGCTCCGTGCTTACTAAAGGAAGATAATTTGGGTTTTAAAATATATCCTGTGTACAGTTCCTGCCATTCTAACCTGGGCTTCCTTAAAAGCTGATAAACAGCTGCCCTGTGTGCAGGACCTTGGCATCAGTGGTGGGGTTACCGTCAAATGAAACGTTTGATAAAGGAAATGCAGCTTCTCTCCACTGAGGGTTGGACAGTCGGGATTGATCTGGTGCTGCACTATGTTTTGGTGTGCCGTCTCTTCCCTGGGACACACCAACATAGCTTTGAATGGGAGGGGAAAGCATCCCTTTACACTCTAGCTGCTTCTTTCCTGGGCATAGAAGGAATCTTTGCTGTATGTTCTCTCTGGAAATAATCTGAGGACCACTGTCTGCTGCAGACCCTACCAGGGCCAGGCTGTTTTCCTTCCTGTCTCATGCTGGAACAGTATAAGCCATCCTTAGTATATTGGTGCATTTTGGCTATTCTGATCTGGTGCATCGCTACTTGCTCTCAATTGTAGGCTCTCTGGGGCAGGGACAGCCCTCTTGCTTATGAGCTTAATGCAGTGAGAGGCCCAGTTGGTTTTGGGGGTTTGTGGATGTTACTGTAATATAAACAAGCTTCAGAAATGGGATCTCTTCCCCTTCACAGATGTAGGAAAAACAGTGTGCTACTGGCTCTAATTCTTTCCCAACTCGCATCCAAAAAATTCTTCCCACTATTTTCTCACAACTTCAGTGTCGTTCAGAAACCTTTCACATGTGAAGCCTACTTAGTCTTGGGACTAATTAAATTGAGCACCAAAGAAACTCTTCAGATGAGATGCTTTTCCCAGTCTTCATGCAGAAATTGCCATCTGCGCGCACATTGTTAGAAGTCAACAGGGCTCTCTGCAACCTTCTTAATGGCAATAAAACAAACTCCTTTTTAAAATTCTCTGAGGTTTAGGTTGTTGCTCTGCTCTCAGACTCCAGAAGCAGGCAGCTTGCTATGGTAGCACTGCTAGTATATTACATTGCCTTAGGACTTTTATAACCTTGGGATGGAGATAGGATTTTACTCTTTTCTTTTTTCTAAATGTACAAACATGCCTGCTTCTTATCTGAGGGCACTGGGGCAGAAGGTGGCGGTGTGCTAGAATATGGAGTTACCAAACAAGGGCTTTCTCTCCTGGGCTGGGAAGGGAATTTGATGAGAAGTCTTCAGTTTTGCAGCAGCTGCATAGATGCCAGAGCTGCTTTCTTTGGATCTGTGGCATGTTGCCATGTCAAGAATCTATATCGTGAGGCGATCCCAAATGGGGCCTCGACACCATAAATGTACAAAGCCAGTCAGTAACTAAACAATAGTCCTTCTAGGAATGACTGCGTTTTAAAGAGAACTCAAGCCACAAACTGTCAACAGCCAACATAAGCCAGGGATGGAGGAGACCAAGCCCTTTTCTGCACAAGAAAGCAGCACTGGTTTTTAAAAAGACTTACTCATTTAAACTGCTGCAAACCCTTGTGTGGACTCTTCTCTGACTTGAGTGGCATTGTTGGGTTAGTTGAAAGAGATTCCCAATAAGCTGAGCCAAGCTAAAATAAGCTTTGTTTCAACAGAAATCAGGGTGTGTCTTAATTATAACAATGCAACTTGGTTGACATACCTCAACTTTCTAACTCATGGATTCCAGGGCCTACCAGGACCTCCTGGTTGTGAGGCTTCAGCTCAGGTTGTACAACTTGTGCACAATTCAGTTGGTTAAATCTGCAGGGGCACAGAGCAGTCAGGCCCCAGGACTGTATCTACAGTCCCTACCAAAAGAAGGATGAATTGGTGAGTTGGGCCAGGCAGAATTTAAATGTTCTTTCCAAGCTGATGATTAAACTCAGAGACCAAGGATGCTGGAATGATTTTGGTAGCAGGGGTGTTGAAAGCCATTGAGCAACACTGCAAACGCTGCATATTATGGAAGCCGTGCTATTATTACTTTAAGCCGGGGTGCTGCTACACCACTCGTTCCAGTGCCCCTGACCCTGACCTTGTCCAATCCAGGTGGAGCACATGCCTTCGGACTGTTGAACCGGTGGTGGAAGCAGCCTGATGCAGTTGAACAGCGTCCCATTAAAGAGGCCAGGGTTCTAGTTTTTGTGGGGGTGGGCTCAATAGTGTGACCTGGTTTAACTTCCTTAGCATTTTCATAAGTGCCCAGGCACCCAAAGCCACGGACTCGCCTCCTTCCCCCAGTGATAAAAATGAATGTCGGTAAAAGTAATTGCAGAGACTGACACTCAGGGCTTGTCTATGCCGACGCTGACGGGAGAGCTTCTTCTGTTGGCGTAGGAACTCCACTCCCGTCGACATAGCTACCGTCTCTTGGGGAAGAAGACCTTTCATTGACATAGTGCTGTCTACACCAGGGGTTAGATCACTATAACTGTCGCTCAGGGGAAAATCCAGACCCCGGAGCAACGTAGTTCTACCAACAGAAGAAGTGAAGACCAAGCCTCAAACTGGCACTCTTCTTCCTCCTGTTAGAGCTGCCTCTGTATGTGTTGTGTCTATGTAGCTCTCCGATGCGCTAGGGGCTTAGACACCAAGTAAGGCAGGTCCCTGGTCAGAAGAACTTGGTTTAAGTGGACTACGTTCAAGGAAGCCAATGGATAAAATGGGGGCAGAAAGGAATACACAGGGTATGCTAAGGGTAGAATTTGATTGGGGAAGAAGGTGTGTGTGTGTGTCTGCATTCCAGCTGGCTCCTTGGTGAATGACAGTAAATTACCACTTGTTGGAAGAAGAGATTTCTACATGCCTGTAATTTAAAAGGCAAATCTTAAATGTGACCAGCTTTAAGTCCCTGTGATCTGCTCCAATTGTGAATACTATACTTATGGACAGCTGTGAAATCTTTTGGTTTTGTTTGGTTTCAGCAAGCTTGTTGAAACCATGTCCCAGAAGAGTAACCAATCAGAACAGCCTTTCACTGATCTGCATAGGCACATCACAGGAGCATTAGCTGCCCGTCTGCTGCTTTGTGAGCTGCGTGACTGTCTCCGTGGTCTCCGTGTACAGGAATTGTGATCTCTGAAGTGCTTCCAAGTGAGGCAGTTGTAAACCTCAATCTATTTTGCCTCTGCAGGAATGGAGGTGATGGGTGTGTCTGGGGGGGGGGGGGGGGGTTCTACATGCCAGTGGTTCAAAACAAAGCTGCTAGATCAATCACCTCTGGCCTTCCTGTAAGAGAACGCATTAGAAAGCGTTTTTCCCTAGCTAGTCGGGATCAAACCAATCACAACCGGAGTTGATTGGGGGGGATTGCTCTGATGTTTTGGACTAGTCTAATCCCCGAATAAAAGTTCACCCAAAGTAGATGTGCGAGATTCCAGGCTGCATCCCGGCCAAGAAATAAAAAACCTGGCCACGCAGCCAAGGAATAAGCTGAACTGGGAGACTGGGCAAGCACTGTCTGGTTTCTAGGAACCTCTGGACAGCTGCAGGACAAGCCTGCTCACATGGCTGTGAGTAAAAGCATCAGTGGTACAAGGGATGCGTAAGGCTAGTCAGAGCAGGGCTGACGACTGCAGACTAAGTGAGCTGTGAAGTTCCATTAGCAGCCAGGTAACTCCAGGAGGAACTCTTCAGCTCACTGCTGATAGTGCTGGGGAACATGGTCAAATGATTGCTTGCCCTTGCTGGGAGGGTGAGGGGGAATTTCCAGTTACGGAAGCTCCCTCAAAGTGGCGGGGACCACCGGCTCCTGAACCATGGCCCTGCCCCCGCGCTGCCTCTTCCCCTGAAACCCTTCCAACCCATTGCTTGCCCTTATGGCTGGTAAAAAGTGATGGGGCCATGTCCCCCTGGTCCCTCTGTTCTGCTGCCCCTGGGTGGGGTAGGGAATGGACTGGCCCTAGATAGTTACTAAGGGTGAGTGCAAGCTTGGGACTTGCCTAGAGGACTGGCTGAGATAATTGCTGCCATCAGGGAAGGACTCCTTCGTTGGATGCCAGGGAGGGAGAGTGGCCAGCCATAGCGAGAGCCCCTGCTGGAAGGGGAGGAGTGAAGGTGAGCTTGATGGGCTATATAAATATAGATGCTCTAATAAATTTGTTAGCCTCTAAGGTGCCACAAGTACTCCTGTTCTTTTTGCGGATACAGACTAACATGGCTGCTACTCTGAAACCTATATAAATATAGACATTGTGTTCCAAGGTCGTGATGTTGTAGACTCCAAGTCATGTTGGGCCTTCTGAACACCAAATGTCTGGTGTAGAGACTTCTTCCTTGACAATAAACAACATCCTTCTGACTCTTTTTTTGTGTCCCTGATCAGGAAATACAGAAGAGCCAAACACAGAACTCAAGATTCCACTCTGCTCTCAAACAGCTTAAAGCAGAAGTGGTTTCCCGGGCGGACCACTCAAAAGGGTCATGATTTTTGAGGGAACGTCCTGTTCCAGATAGGAAAGAGCGCTACATTCCAGTTCAGTCCTATCAATATTCATTGTGCGGGGGGAGGGGAAGACAAATGCGACTAAGCCGTAGCAGATGCAGTTGAAGACTTGCCTAGACTAGGATTTGTGGTGTGACATTGGCACATGCTAGTGTGTTTCAGGATCCTAGGATAGGTAGAACAAGGCAACGTATGCTTGTGAAGCTGGTCACATTGGATCTTAAGCTATCCATTAGGCTTTACTTGACCAGTTTAGCATGTGTAAAAGCAGTGTCCCATGTCTATACTGATTTCTTAAACATGTTGGTGCACGTTGGCTAACATGCTAATATCATGCCTTGAATCCTAGTCTAGACAAGACCCTAGTCATCTGGTTGGTTGGCTGGCTGCCTGGGGTCCTCCCAAGCATCTAGAATCAAACAGCAAAAGGCCCCACCAGCTCTGCAGTAGCATTTTTTCAATGTCCTATTCTGTGTGTCATGGAATCTTGTTGTCTTGGTGTGGTTTCTTGGGCCACCCATAAAAGAATCTAGTGAAATCTTGTATGTGCCAATATTGAGCCATTTGCTAACAAAAGTTTTCTCAGGAGTCCTGAGCAGACAAGGCAAATGGCCCAGCAGGTGGCAGGCAGTCAACAGCGAAAGGGATGGCTTTGCAGTCGGCTGAAATTAACCATTTTGGCTGTAAGGCTAATATAAAAGTTGGCCAATCTACCTCATGTGCATCTATACAGAATTATCTGGGGTGAAGAACTGCTTAGCCAGCCTTTGGATCTGTGTGTGGCATGATCAAACCTATGGGGGGATGGGGTTTCAGGGTGTTTTGTGTGAGAGCTGTATTCCTGTGGGTGGAGGGTTTGATGCTGGGATGAACTGACAGCAGCTCATCTTTGCAGACTGAGAGCAGTTTGGCAGTCTCCTGAAAAGCCACTGTGCAATAGGCCGATTTGGGTAGCGCTTAAAAGTGGCTGCCCAAATTAGATGGGTGTCCCAGCTGTGGCACGGAAAAGACATTGCAAAGGTTACTCCTCTGTTGCTGTTAGCAGCAAACTTCCTGAATGATGCTGCCACTGACCTTCTAAAGCGGTCAGCCAGGAGTATGTCCTGCTCTGCTTTGGCACAGATGCTCCGTGCTTGGGCAGCAGACGCTACGGTGCATCTGGTTTGCACCTGTTACCCTGCCTTCTATAATGGGTCACCCCCTTTTTTTTTTTTTTTTTTTTCCAATCTCTAAATACTTGCATTAGTGGAGAGCTCTTCGCTTGTCTCAGAGCAGGGTATTTTAATCCTGACTTGGGTTCAGGCAACTGGGAAAGATTCTTCTTTGAGGAGGAGGCTGGGATGTGAGTTCTCTACTGCCCTGAGCTTCTGTTCTTCTAGCCCGGCTCCCCTCTTGCAAAGAGGTCTGAGCCAAGCTCTGGCTTCCCTTGAAGCCAATCATCTAAACAAGGGGGTGCTCATCTAAAAAGGCCCCAAGTCACAACCTTGAGACTTACTAGACAACTGTCAATTTGCTGTTCTCCAGAAATCCTCTAGTGAATCCATCCTGAACTAAAAGCTTCCGTTCAAGATCCTCTTGCTATAGATTACTGTGCTGTTGGCACACAATCCGTCTCAAGTGGTTAAAAGGCCCTTGGTAATTTTTCAGGCTACCACTTTAGATGAACCTTTTTCATATACCCCCCTTCTTGGAAGCACCTTTCAAGCAGTACTTAATCACTCACCTCTGCTCTAAGTTGATACAGTGTTGCTTTGGAAACGTAGCTCCTGGAGTAGTAATGACAATGAGTCTTACAGTGCTTTTCATCAGTAGATCTCTAAGCAGCTTACGTGGTCGGGAGCCTTATTTTTTTTATCTTACAAATGGGGGAAACTGAGGCACAGGGTGCAAAGTGACTTGCCCAACGTCACCCAGCAGGCCAGTGACAAAACTGGGAATAGAATCCAGGTCTCCTGAGTCCCAGTCTGGTGCTCCTATCTACTAGACCACACTGCCACCCCTTCCTTTCATGTTAAATTCTAATGAGTGTGAAGCCAAACTTTATTCCAGGTCCCGAGGATCTGGCCATTATTTCCCTGCCTGTTAAAATATGTGCTCTGTACTACATCAGGGCAATAAGGCTAATCCAGGACTCCTCCTGCCCTGGAGGGGAAAGGTCTAATATTGTAGTACACTTCAGTACATGAAATAGGGTGACCAGATGTTCCAATTTTATAGGGACAGTCCCGATATTTGGAGCTTTTTCTTATATAGGCACCTATTACCCCCCCCTCCTCCCCACACACACCCCTGTCCCGATTTTTCACACTTGCTATCTGGTCACCCTAACATGAAACCACTCTTTTCTTAAGGACTCCCTAAATCTGCAGTGACTTGATTGCCAAAAATGACCATGATTCCAAGCTTGTCTGCTGTGAATTCCCTTAAGGGCAAGAAAGGCCATACTGAGTCAGGCCAATGGTCCAGCTTGCCCACTATCCTGTCTTCTGACAGTGTCCAATGCCAGATCCCTTAACAGGAGAGAGAGAGTGCTCCTGTCTGATGTAATGATTGTTCAAGACCCGTCCTAGGCGATAGCTCCTTGGTCACATTCGAAAAGCAAAGGTGATCATTCTGCACTAAAAAAACAACTGTTCCTTCTCTGTAATGGTGACAGCTGGGAATCGGGATGTGGGGGAGGTGTCCCATTCTGTGCGTGGTGTTAGTAGCACAAAACGTTTTAGCACCGTAAGTGCGGCTGTTGTAGAGCGCGTGACTTGGAGACAGCTGGTTGTGTGAAGTCTGTAATTATCCCTCATAGGGCTCTTTTTTCCAAGTCTCTCTTGTACGTTTTGGTTCGGAAACTGAAGTGCCTACAAGCGTCCCTCTGGCAAAGGGTGTGCTGCATTGACACCGCTCCAGGCCAGCACTGCGCTTGCTTAGAAAGCAGCGTGTGTGGAGGCTGGCCGGGATGTCCCTTTCACTCAACAGCTAGCAGAGCGGATACTTACTGAGGCTGTCTCCTCCCACCCCCGTAGGATTGCTCACTCTGCAGCTGTGGTCCTGAGTCTGGCTCTTCACACATGGGTGTCTTAAAGAAGCAGTCCTGCGGCGCCTCTTACTAGCATCTACCTCTGGGCTCTTAATTGTGAGAGAGACCACTAGAAATGAAGAGCTGGCAGGCAATAACCTCAGTCCAGTGAGACCACATCGGAATGACGGCTGTTGGACAAATGTCTTGAAAGTGCACTGGTTCCTTGCAGGAATCTGGCTGGAAAGAGGCATGTTGATGGAAACCTATCAAGTCCTGTCCTAAGTGGTTTGTAAGCAAATGCGAAAGTCCTCCCCACAACCTCAAACACCAGACTGTCACACTTAGCTTGGTGTAACTTCAGTTTTTAGAAAGACTATAAATAATACTGTGTCGTCCGTCTACCCCCCCCCTCCACACACACACACACACACACACACACACACACACACACACACACACACACACTTAAGAGGTAAACTAGAGTCTCTGCTTGGACTAGAGCCCCTTAGGGCTCAGCAGTCTGCCCCTTCTCTGTCCAGTAGCCCCTATTTTAATGGTGGCTTCTTGAGGATTGCTGAACTCTACTGCAACTTGTCTGAGTTGCTTTGGCAAGTGTTAATTCCTTTGAGGGTGGAGGGGAACCACTCCCCTGTACTCAAGCCCATGATCTGGCTGGGACCAGATACCAGACTCCTAAAACTGGGAAAAATCGTCTAGTCCAACTATTGTACTGCAGAGCTGATGTAGCCTAGTAAGAAGTCCTGATGGAGAATGCTCCTGAAATGTGTGTGTGATTGGCAAGAGACTTGTAATGACTGACTCTACCCTTTTGATCTAGAGTGGATGCTTCTAACTCAATGGTAACTTGAAAAGAGGTAAAGGTTCAGTGAGCTGTAGATGGATGAAACAGCTTGAGTCCCTCAACCAGTCTTAATAAAGACAGAAGCCTGAACCTAATGACCTATAATGACCTAGCGTGTCCATCGGGTCATGTGCTGTTTGCATTCAATCAGCTCGCATAAGCACCGACTAAGAACACAAGACCTGATCTAAATTCTTCATTTGGTCCTAGAAGTCTGTTTTAAAAACGAGGAGTCCTTGTGGCACCTTAGAGACTAACAAATTTATTTGGGCAGTAGGTGCCACAGGAACGCCTCACTTTTTTTTTTTTTTTTTCTTTTCTTTTCTTTTTTGCTGATACAGACTAACACGGCTACCACTGAAACCTGTTTTTAAAATGACTCTTTGCTTAACAGCAGGTTTCTTTTTGGCTGTTTCCATGTCCGCAGCTTTATTTAAAGAGCCCGAAATGCCCTTAATATGCTTTAAACTTGGTCTCCTAATTGGAAACTTTCCACTGATGTCATCAACTTTCCATGGCCCACTTCAAATGATTTGGTTCACCAGGAAGTAAGTGACTATATAAACATTTGTATTAAATGTTTGTTTAGTGGGTATGTTGATTTATGAGGACTTAAGATGGCTATGAGAGGACAGGTTGACTATGGATATTTTTTTGCCTTGCCTTTGAACTGTAAAAAATACTAGCAGCCGTGAAATGCCAGATAAGAGAATTCGGGGTTGGTTCGTGGTACTTGCCCTCTCTTTGACTCTCTTGTTTCTTTCTCACTTTGTCTAGCTTGCTTTTTTTTTTTTTTTTTTGCATTGGTAATGATGGAAAGGATTCAGACATCCACGTTGGAACAGTTGTGGCATAAAGCAGCTAGCTTAATTACAGGTATTGTACTGGAATTCTGTCCTTTATAAGAGGAAGCCCACAGTTTAGTCTGCACGGGAGTTCCAGGGAGGGGGTGGGAGGTGTGTGCGTGTGTGTGTTCATTTCTGAGGCTTCCTCCAAACACCACTTAACACAGGACTCTGCAGTATTGTTGGTGCACTTGGAATGTGAAAATGTAAGGGGCAGGCTAGTTCTTAAAGTTCTACAATGTAGCATGAACAAGATCTGACCATGTGTTTTTGGGAAACTGTTCTCTTATTTTTATTCTAGAGGGTTGAAGTAAAATTCCCTTTCAACGAAGGAGGGAGGTCTATGTGAAGTTATGTAGGCAAAGGTTGTTTTTTGTTTTGTTTTTGTTTTTTGCTAATTGCCCTGTGGACAGTGTGTTCTAGCAGCCTTTCTTCATTGCTGGAGACTATCTTGGCAGATAGCTAAACAAAATCTATACCATCAGTCAATGCATTACAAGGCTAATTAAACTCTGGTCTTAATTTCCCAACCAAGCATGCATACATTCTAGTACAGGAAATCAGCAAGTAAGCCTCATCTGTACTTCAGATTTACAGGGGAAAACCAAGCTCAAACATCCAGTGTGAGCTAACTCCAGTTCCTACAATCTTTTGCTTTTCCTCACAGCTTCACTAGACCTTACTTCTGATTACTCTAGACTGGCTGGAACAACTTTCCTTTAACTCTAGGCAAGTGTCAAAAATATGGCTGTTTTTAGGTCTTTAATCTTACTGCCAGGTATTCTTCCCACTGTGACCCCCCCCCCCCCCCCCAAAAAAAAAAAAAAAAAAAGCCTGTAAGGAACAGAAGGCTATAAGAATTTGCTTATGTGCTTACCATGCAATTTGTCTTCTAACCAGCCGATGTAAGACTGCATGAGGTTATGCAAAGGAGTGTGTACAGTAAGTTGTCGTCTGTGGTCGTATAGTCATGTTAGTCTGAGGAAGTTAGAGATGCATGGGGGTGAGATAATATCTTTTATATGTCCACATTCTGTTCGTGTAAGACAAGCTTACACAGAGCTCTTCAGACGTCTCTCTCTTGCCAACAGAAGTTGGTGGGTGAGAGAGGCTTTTATTGGACCATATTGTCACACTAATATCCTCGCACTGACATGGCGGCAAGTAATGTAGTCAAGTTACGCAGCTCACGTTTGCTGCCCTAGGGTGGTGCTCCTGTTATGTAAACTGGTATAGGGAATGCACCACGTGGGGAAGCCTAAGTTGTTAGAACTCCCTTAAGTAATTTAATGAGCTGGGCACAGCTTCACGCTGACTTGAAGAGGTTGGAGAGGCAAGTACTTGTTATGATGTCTTGCAATCTATGTCTAGAGCTTGTGCCGTTCTACTCTATGGGCCTGACGCAGCTCCCACTGTCTTTCTCCTCTTTAGGTATCCCTATGCTACAAGTGCTACAGGCACGGTGCTGCCGTAGCGTAGACTCAACAGCAACAGGAGGGGGTTGTCTGTTGCTGTAGTAAATCCACCCCCTTGAGAGGTCAATAGAAGAATTCTTCCATTGAGCCAGCAGAGTCTGTACAGCTGGGCTGAGGTTGGCTTAGGCCTTGTCTACACTACAGGGGACAGTCGATCTAAGTTGCGCAATTTGAGTTATGTGAATAGCATAACTCAAATCGATGTAGCTTAGACCCACTTACCATGGGGTCCACACTACGTGACGTTGATGGGAGAGGATTGGCGGTTGATTTAGCCGGGTCTTCACTAGACCCGCTAAATCGACCGCTGATGCGTCGATCCCTGATAAGTGTATACAGGCCCTGAGTGACTTTGCTCCAGGGGGAGAAGGGGGAGGGAATAAACTTTTTCATGCCCCAAAGTGACATAACTAGGTAGGTGTAGTCCAGGCCTCAGTCTTAAGAGGCTCTCTCTCAATGAGGGAGGGCTGTCTGAAGAGCAGATCCCTCCGGGCTATATTGAAGGAGTAAAGACTCGGGGCCGCTCTACATTAGAAAATTAGATGGACGCAGCTACATCACTCAGTTTGAAAAATCTGACTCTGTGCTATGTAGTTAAGCTGACTTAACCTAGCACTGTCTACATGGGGACTTGACAGAATAATTCTTCCGTCAACCTAGCTACCACCTCCCCGGGGGACTGGATTTACTACAGAGATGGAAGACCCTCTCCCATCGCTGTAGTGACTGTCTGTTGAAGCGCTACACCGGCGCAGTTGCCGCACTAGCTGTGCGGCTGTAGTGTTTCTAGTGTAGACCTCCCCAAAGGGAAGCACAGCTGAACCAGTAGCTGCAGTTTTTTTGTACATGCAAATCTGAGCTCTGCTTGTGTCCTCTGATGCAAGCTGCTTTGCATAAAACTTCAACTGCCAAAGCTGAAAAAACACCTAAACAAATGGACAAATCTAGCTGTCTTGTCGCTGACCCATGTGGTATCTTAAGCCCTTTGCAATGCTAGGTGATGTAAGAATCCAAATTAATCACTCCTGTAGCCCCACCCTACTAAAAGCACTTGACAAACATGATTCTGTTCTCATAAGCCTCTCCGGGTAGGGTGAAAGGAGTCATGTATTATCTAATGAGCCTGGATGGCAGTGCAGAGCTGTAATCTTCACTGAGGGGTGTGTACCGCCTGCCATATTCCCATTTAAAAATAATTGGACTGAAGCATTCTGGTAAACACAAGGTTCAACCACCTCTTTGACTAATGAAGGATCAATGAGCTCTAGAGAGGTACCGGCCCAGCATGTTTAGCTGAGGGAGTTTCTGTGTATTTCCAGTACACGGGTAATCTGAGCTGCCTTTTGAGTAGTCTTGAGTTCTCTCAGGAATGTCCTCTTACTCAATTGTTACTGGGCAGCCCATGAGATGCTGTGGCGTAACTTGTCACTTCTGTGTGTTCTGGCAGTGGTATTTGCGCTGGTGTACTATGAGATAGTCATCTCAACATTGACAGAGTGGCTTAGCACTTGTCCGTGCCACATCTGGATGAATCCTGTTTGGTTCCCACGTATGTAATTTTTCAAATGCTTTGTAGACTTTGACAGATACTCTGGTAATGGGAGGGGCATGTATGTACCTTTTTAATAGATGCTGCAGATGGATTGAGAGGAGGCTGGGCACGTAGTGTTGAACATAAGAACAATCATACTGGGTCAGACCAATGGTCCAGCTAGCCCAGTATCCTGTTTTCTGACAGTGTCCGGTGCTGGATGCTTCAGAGGGAATGAACAGAACAGGGCGACTGAGTGATCCATCCCGTTACCTGGCAGTCAGAGGCTTACGGACACCCAGAGCATGCAGTTGCATCCCTGATCATCTTGGCTAACAGCTGTCCTTGGCTATCCTCCGTGAATTTGCCATTTTTTAAATTGTTTTTATATTTATTTATTTATTTATTTGAATCCTGTTATGCTTTCGGCCTTCAGCATTCCCTGGCAACGAGTTCCACAGGTTGACGGTGTGTTTGTTTTAAACCTGCTGCCTATTAGCTTAATTGAGTGACCCCCTGGTTCTTGTGTTGTTTACTCCTTCACATAACACTCACTTTCTCCACACCAGTCATGATTTTATAGATCTCTATCACATCCCTCCCTCCCCTTCGTCGTCTTATAACTTCTTCTCCTTGTTTCCGACTGGCGGATACTGTGAAGATGAGAAATGAGTGTACTCCAAATGCAACTGCTGGAGCTTCTTCGGGGATAAGAAGCAACGGAAGCTGGAGGGGGAGGTCCGTATGACAATTTCTACCAAAATGTAGTTCATGCTATGAAAGGCGAGGGAACCCCTGTACCTAGTCCTTCAGCTATAGAAACTTTTGAGGGAAACAGCCTGACCTGATCTCTCAGGTGGCCAGGATGCCTCATGGATAACACCCCCATTAACACTTACAGTTGTGGTACAAGGAAGACTGACCTACTTACCCCAGAAGCATTAGAATGGCTTTTGAATCTCAAGATTCAATTATAATCCCACCCCATTGCTTGGCAAATGCCATACAAAAATAGTAGTAGTGCAGGCAAAATCAGCAAGCAAGACTGTTGGTGTGATTATTGTGCTCACGAAGAGGGAATACTTGACTTTGGAGACCAATAAATCCTCACATGGCAAGCTTGCCCTGCCCTGCCCAGGCTGTTTCAGTTCTACAGCAACCACCTCTAGGGGTGAGCGTTGGGTCTCGCTAGCCCATTCAGTCCTGGGAACCTCTGCTGAGGCTTGACAACAAGGGGGACCAGTGTAGTGGTGGAGGCTTGTCCATTGGAGGCTGGACTGAGACCACAAGAGCCTGAAGTGTGTAAAATCCTGGATCCTTAAGGCACCTTGGCTTTTTCAGTCGGCCCCTAGCAGAAACCCACATTTCATAAGCTCTCTTGTGCTGGATTAACTTGTATACTAGGGGCACTGTGTGTCCAAGGGGGTACTGGCAGCTGGGATGCTGCCAGGTAAGGGATGGTGGCGCCTCCCTGGAGTGGGGGCAGAACTGCTATGTTACTGTGCATCTGCAGCCGGGCAATCCTTGTCTATTCATACTGCAGTGTTGGGCTTAACCACGATGAGACCTCAGCAGTGTCTAAATACTGTATTATATAACGTCCCAGCAAACCCATGATGATCCTAACTTCACTCTCCTCTAAGAACAGTCCGTTCTAGGCAGAGGAAAGATGCCAGTGCTTTTCCTTTCCTTACTGGCGGGGTTGCAAACCTTCCATGCCAGAAAAATTCTGGAGGCGCCCTGCCATCATATGAAACTCAACTTCCTTTTTGCTGAGGGAGATCCCTAGGAAACTGCTCTTTCTTTGGGGGGCCGGGAAAATCCCTCCAGATTCCAGCAAGCAGAGGAGCTGTAGGCACCGGAGGGGACAGCAAGTTTGGATCTGTCTCAACTTCTTACCTTGCCTGGCTATTGATGCTGTTGGGGAAGAATAATTGCCTCTTCCGGCTGCGTTGCTGGATTTGGAAAGGGTTTTTCCACAGCTCTTGTTATGTTTCTTTCCCAGCTCAAACTTGAAAAGAAAACAGGAGGCTGCAGCCAGCTTTCTGTCATGGACACCTTTTATCTTGTGTTCATCTCTTCCAAGCAGATGCTGCTTGTGTTTTGTTTTGGTTGCAAAGCTAAATTTAACTGGACTTTCATGTGGGGGGAGAAGGGAGTTTTTCAAAGCTCCCCATCCAGACCACTTTGGTAATAAAATGCCTTTTTTACAGCAAGGTGAGCCCTGTGTCGTTCAGCCCCCTCCCTAAAAATCAAACGTGACCCTACAAAGCAACTGGGGACCACACTTGGGCTAACATTTCGACTCTCGTAGTCTGTTCCACTTGGCTGTTTCACTGACTGCTCTGCAGCGTGTGGCCTCTTTGAGGGGCAGTTAGAGCTTGAGCCAGGAGGCTGGAAAATGAGGGATTGAAGGGGAAGAGTTGGTTTGAGGGACATCACATGTTGTACCGACCATTCCTGCAACTTGTTCACCTCCCAGTTGATTATAGGCTGTAGTGTGAAAATGATGCTACCGGTATCGTGCCATTGGTGTGGTTCAGCGTGAAGCTCTTCCCTAGCACAACTGTGGTAGGAAGCCGGGCAGATGAACCTCAATCTTGAAGACCTTTAACTGTGGCAGTGAAGTGATCTGTAGCTGCAAGCCAGGTAAGAGTATATCTTATCTGGTGGACCTGTTGCGTTTCCCTGCTTGGGCTGAACATGGGGCTAGGCGTAAGGTAACACCCCGCGTCTAGTCCTGGCTCTGTTGCTCGCTCCCTCTGCAGCTGTGGGCAAGTCACTTGTCTAACTTGTCCCTGCTTACATAATAGGGCTGGCGCTGTCTATATAGGGTGGATATTTATAAAGCATGAAGCTGAAGTGCCATGTGCATGGGTAGGCTCATTGTTACCATGAGGCACTCTAACGCTTGAACACGTTTTTCCTTTTATTGATGAGATAACGCTCTGAGTCACAGGGCAGAGCAGGGGATGCTGTCCAGCATGCTTACTACTGGGAAACTGCTGGGTTCCTTCCTCTGCTTCCATGACCCCATGCCATGGCTCGCTAGTGGATCAAAAGCTAGTGTTTTAATGTGCCACCGAGTGGCTCTTCTCTCTTTCCCTACCCAACCTTGCTGATCACTGAGCCTTATCCAAATACCAGTATTGGTTCTGAGTTAAGGACACAGACCAGAAGTGAGGACTGTTCTCCTTCAGCTTGGGGTCCTGCCTCATGAACAGAAACCGGTATCATACTTTTTAAAGGCGACGTGTAAAAGGCTTTTGCTTTTAAAATGGAGTTTGTGCCTTTCTTTCCCCCCCGCCCCCAAGCTGCCTAAGGGTTGATCTTCCAGTTCCTACAAATGGGTCTCTCAATCTCCTAGCTGGTCTAGAAAATTTCACTGTTTTGCATGAAGGTCTTTAGCGTTCTTTAAAAACAACCCCCCCATACCCACGTTTTTGTAAGATTAGTAACATCAGGAATATCGAGTATGGTCTCCCCAGGCTCTGAAAGATCTCCTGGGGGTGGGGGTGTGAGCTCTCACACTTCAATTGCATGTGCAAGGATGTTGACTCCTTAATAAGCACCTGGCAAAAGGGGGGTTGTGTTAAGTATTGGCGTTAACAGAAGCTGTTGTAAAAATCACTCCCTTGGTTACTCAACTCTGTTCTGTCTTGGGTTTGTTGTAACTGC
The DNA here is from genome assembly GCF_013100865.1 of Trachemys scripta elegans. Classification (NCBI taxonomy): domain Eukaryota; kingdom Metazoa; phylum Chordata; order Testudines; family Emydidae; genus Trachemys; species Trachemys scripta. The sequence goes on from NC_048316.1 coordinate 10,350,218, forward strand.
ACATTCTTCGGTGTCCGTCGTCTTCAGGGCAGAAAGGGGCTGAATGTTTGGTGTAAGCAAACATCTAACATCCTTTTGGGCCCTTGTGAATCAGAGAAGGAAGACACAAGGCTAATTCCTCTTTCCTCCCGTTGCCACTTTTTGTCAATAACTTCTTATAGAGGGATAAGTGATCCTGACAAACACCCTGGAGGAGATTCTTAAAAACTAGGAGTTGTTGTTGTCTGACTTTGGCATATGGTGAAACTCCACTCAGGAATACCCATATACGTACCCTTCTCCTTAGACCTCTGCTCTCAGCACTTTGTACCTGGTCTATTAGTGCAGTTTTGCCCAGGCAATCTAAGTAGCTCATGTATCTGGTACAAGTGAGATTCACTGGTTTGTTGTGATTCAGTGGACTGTAAGGGTTGTCTACATTGCAGTTAACCCACTGCTGGCCCATGCCAGCAGGCTTGGGCTTGGGCTATAGGGCTGTTTAATGGCAGTGGAGGTGTTTGAACTCAGGGATTCTGTGAGGTGGAGTGTGGCAACCTGTATTTTTAAGGGGAAGCTGCTGTGTTTAGCTTGTGGAGCAGTTGATCGTTGTCCTGTGATTTATTTGTAGGCGGTTTGCTTTGACCACACAACGGGCAGATCTTCACTGTTGTCCTCTTCCTTCCCCCCTCCCCACCCCCCCAAAAAGGGGTTCGCCAACCCAAGTAAAGAACATTCAGGTTAAAATAGTGAAGATGAGGTTGCTTGAGTTCAACACCAGACTCCCTGTAGATTTTTTAAACTCTAGCCGCTAACAAGTGAAAAGCGAACGTCCCTTGTCTTCGGTGCTGCCTGCCCCGGGGTACGGAACCTCTCTTTTATGCAGTCGAGACATACACTCTCTGCAGGATAGCTAAAAGCTTTGGAAGCAGGAGATTTGTGGGTTTGGAGGGAGGAGTGGCAGCTATACAGTGTATCAGCAGTATGCCAACAGATGTTGACCTCTTGCATGCCTGGGCTGTGTTCTGGGATATTGGCTGCTTGTTTCCCAGAAGGAAGCAGCTGAAAAGACCTTTCCTGGGTTCCCCCTCCCACATACCCAAAAACAGGCAGACAACTTGTTTTGGGGGGGCGGTGATGTTGAAACTTGAAATTTCAACTATATCCAGACCATTTGTCCGAGGGACTTTCCTCGGTTTTTGTCTGGCTTTGGGGTACTTCAGACATTTGGCTGCAAATAAATAAAACTCCTTGTTGATTCATAATGATTGCCTCCAGTACTAGTCTTGCTAATTCCTGTTGGTAGTGCTGATTGCCTTACTGTCGGACAGTAGGGTCCTTTCTCTTCTCTCCTTCCAGGACTAGCCTGTTGTGAGATTCTGAGTCTCCTAGACATTTGCACAAAGCCTCCCTTCATCTCTTTCCCACACCTGAGTCCCCATGTCCTGGAATCAGGAGGTTGTTTCTGCCTGGCTGAATGCTGGGGGCTTTAACTGATCCCTGCTAAAGACGATCTCATTGCATGCAGCACTGTGTGGCTTGGGGCAGGGCGTGGGGGAGAGAACAGTACAGAGCCTTTCACTGACCTTGGCTAACAAAGATTTTTCTCCACTTCGGGGAAGACTCCGGCAGAGAGAATAAGCAAAGATGTAGAAGCATCTTTTTGTGTGGAAGTGGCTTGAGAACTTAATGATGCAGGGATGTTAGTGGACTAGCCGCTCTCCAAGCAAAATGAGGTTCCAGTGTTTATTGGGTCACAGTTAGATGAGAGCAAAGTCTAATTTCACTCCTCCAAGGACACTTGGCCCTATTACAAAACCCCAGTACAGCTTGGCATCTCTTCCTGTCTAGGACTGTAGTGGCAGTTGCATTGGTTGTGAGAAGCTTAGCTATGAAGTTCTTGATGTGGTCCTTTTTTTTTTTTTTTTTTTTTAACTCAGTGCGGCTTCATTGACATGTGGTATAAAAGAAGGAGCTGGGAATCACAGATGGACAACAGACTAATATGATTGGACAGATTCTTCTGACTCTTCCAGTAACCTTGTCCCCGGAGCTGAATAGCTTTATTCCTCCAGAGACGCACTCTGCAGGCTTGTGTATCACGTGACTCGGTCTTGTCTTACTCAGTAAGTCAGTATTGCTAATAAGTGAGAAGCATTTCTTTGTCATGAGAGGAAGCAGTTCTAGGCTTGATACTCATGCTGTTACATTATGTCCTTGGGGGCTGAAATTTGCCTCTGGCTCCCAGTCTAGCTGTCTCTCTTAGAATCTATCCAAATAAAGATCTTTAACCAGGTCCATCCTGGAGATCTCCGAGGATACATCTGTACAGCAGTTAAATGCCTGCGACTGGCCTGGGTCGATTGGTTCTAGATCCCATAAGGTGTCAGCAGGTATTCCCTGCCTCATTTGTGGGGGAGGGAGAGAAGAAGAGAGATAGGAACTTGGGTACCGCACTACATAAATTAGATCCTAGCTCTCCTGTTTGGATTCGCTATTAGTAGACTCCAGAAAAGGGTTAGGCTCTCAATCTCTGTGACCTGTGCTGGCACAGGGAGAAAGAAACCCAGTATGGAAGGGCTATCCCATTGCTGCAGGGAGGGGATTTTGGCCGTACTTGGAATGGAATTGCTGCCTACCCCCCCCCCCCCCCCCCACAGTCTCACTGGCATGCGCTGGCAGAGTTGGCGGCTTGCCACTGGAAGGCTACCAGCTATCCCCAACAGAGGGGAGAGACTAGCATGTTAAGTCAGATGCACAGGGAAAGAGCAGAGCACAAGTAACCTCGATCTTTTAAACTGCTGGTGGAGCAGCTTGGAGAAACCTTCAGTGCATGCTGATGACATGGGATGCTGTTATGTATGGGGGTCAGGTGCTGCCTGTCTGGTGGGCTGGGTGGACTGCAAGTTGAATTTAAGAAGGGGATTGTATTGTGCATCACTTTATCCCCTTCCTGTCAAACACGCTCTCAATCTTGTGCTGTGTCATGTCTCAATCTCCTTTAGAAGGCCATGCAGAAGTATCCGCTAGGCAGAGCTCCCGAAAGGTGTTCAATGTATCCTAGAGATGCTCCATCCTAAAATGACATTCTTGGTGTCTGACTTCACAGCTTGTTTTCTCAATTCATGCGGCTGCTCATCACAGAGCTAATAAAGCATTCTACTTTTTGAAATTCCATGGGTAATTGGGCAATCATTAACTGTTCATTTGGAGTGGTTCTCTTCTAGTTCCTCAAACCTGATGCTATTTGTGTGTACAGGAACGTTTTTATTTCAATCTATAACCCCCTCTCCTGACTATTTAATAAATGCATGGGCTTGCCGTGGCTAGGTTCGGCCAAGTGATTGTTCTATCTTCAGGCTTGCACTTGAATACCAAACGGTGTAGATTAAAACCGATTTGATTATTCAGCTGCAAATCTGCATGAGCACTTATTTACAATATATGTAGCTCAACTGACTTTGCCTAAGGCTTGCAACAAGCCAATTTTAGCTATGTCCTTTTTAGCCAGTTTTCAGAACAAGAGTGTAGAACCACCTCTGAACACTGGTTTAACCAAAGGTGTTTTTAAACCAGTGCACCTTTTGTGTTCACACCTGATCAGATCCAGAGCAGCCCCTGTAATGAGTGTAAACCTACAGCGGCAGTTGGCCGGCAAGGCTGGAGAGGCTTGGCACCGATCTCGCTCCACAAAGCTGAGTGTCCATTTATTGAATACAAGTAGTAAGGTGTAAACACCAGAGACTGGTGAAGCCAGAAAAGCTCAGTGTTGGCCTCTTAAAGGAATTTAAGGTTGGAAAGGAGGGAAAAGAGAAACTGTAACTCACATCTGAAGTGTGGCTTTTGGGAGTGCGGGATAGGAAGGAGAAAACAAATCCACTGTAGCACATGTGCTGTGTTGCCTGCCTCAAGAGGCTAGCGGAAGGGAGTTGATTAGTCTTCCAACCACAGGCACTTCTGTATCTATCTAGAGACGCCTCTTGCTCTTGTGAGGAGGGATCTAGTCCCTCCTAGGAAGAGATGCTGCTCAGGGTTGGGGTGGGAGGAACTTTGATCCAGGTTCTTCCTCTCATTTAATAATACCTAGCTCTTATCCAATGCTTTGATCCATAGATCACAAAGGAGGTCATATCGCTATACCCATTTTGTAGATATGGGGGTGGGGGGGAATACAGGGAGGAAATTGCCCCCCCCCCCCCCCCCGGCAATGCAGCGGCAGAGCTGGGACTCGCACCCAGTCTCCTGATCACACTCCAGCGCCTTACTGACTAGGCAACACTGCATTTCAACACCGCTAGCTGACGGTGCTGCTTCTGCCTTCCAGTCCTGCAGAGTAATGTCCTCTATTCAGCCTCAGAAAATGCATCATTTGATGCAAGATTGCACAAACATGTACAGACCCAGTCTGCCTCTCTTCTGACCTGGAGAGACCCCCCTGTAGAGGGATGGGTAGTTCAGTCTTTGTGGCCCAGTGGCTCATTGGGCCTATTGGCATAGAATGCCAATAAATGGAAGCGTGGCCCCTTTATGCTCCTCAAAACTTCCCTTGAGCTCCTCTCTGCAGGAGAGGTGGTGAGAATGTTTGGGGGTGGGTGGGGTGTGGAGGGGCACCTGCTGTAGATCAAGCGGAATTAGTTGGCAAATATTTTCAGACAGTGCTGCCTTCCTAAACAGCCGAGCGGCATTGCCAATGCTATGTCTACGCTTAAGCATTGCAGCTGTGCTGCTGTAGCACGTCCGCGTAGACACTCACTAGAGCCATGGGAGGGGAATTCTCCCATCAGCAAAGGGAATCCACCTGCCCGAGAGGCAGCAGCTAGGTTGATGGAAGAAGTCCTTCAGGAATAAGGTTGGCTTAACTACATTGCTCAGGGGTGTGGATTTTTCACACACTGAGGGACACAGGTGGGCTGACCTTACTTTAGTGTAGACCTGGCCCAAGCATGCTTGCCATAACTTCCCCTTGGGCAGAGACTTTACTGATGAAGAAGCATTTACTGTAGCTGTGTATCAGACTCAACAAAGCCTTAGAAGGGAACAGGCTGAGTAATCTAGTGCTTCGTTGTGGGGGATTTCTGCTCTTTGGTTAATAGTGCTTGTGACCTGGCTAACACAGCTTAAATGAAAAGAGGAAGGAGGAGGGTGCAGTTTGGCAGCCTTAGTATTGATAAAACAACTTGAAAATTGTAAGGGATTTTCCATCCAGAGGAGACGGTCTGCTGTGCGTGTGGAGCTGCTGTTGGAACAGACTTACTGCTCATCTAACTTGAATCCTGCTCCCAGCACCAAACCATTTCTCAGCCAACTCAAGAAGAGACAAAGGGCTGTAATGGTGACACCGCCAGCTGTGCACTAGCAAGCAGAGGTGCACGTTCACCGCGCCAGTCATGGTGCTGCTTGCAGAAGCCAGTGGAAGGCTCCTGGGTCTGCAGCCAAAGCAGAGCACCCAAGGAGGTGGAGAATGGAAACGCTCTGTCGGGAATGTTAGTTGAGTGCTAAAGATGTGGTTTCCCTGAATGCAAGACTAGCTGGGGTGGGAGGATGAAGCAGCCTAATGGAGAGTAAGGTGGGATTGTCTCGAGTGCCTGGGAGGAAAGCAAGGTGATGGAGAATGTGTGACTCTTTTTTCAGCATTTATAGGAGGACACTGCACCAGCTAAAATACAAAATTGAAGGTAAAACGTGTAGGCTGAGCAAACTGCCTCTACCCTTCTGTTTTCCAAGATTGAACTTGGATCCATCTGTCACCCCAAAAGTTTTTTGAAGGGCTTGTTGCCTTTGCCTGGTCACAAAAATATTCCGCCGTCTATCCAGTCACTTCATTCTCCTGCAGGTCCCCGCCCTGGAGGTAGAGGTTTAGATTTGCATGCAGCCCCATAGTCCTGTCTCTGACATCCCTTAGAGGTCAGACTGAGGGCATGTCTACACTACAAACTTTTGCCGATGGAAGTCACATCAGCATAAAGCTGTCAGTTTAGTATACTGCTTGTGCATGCTTGCAGCCTTGCATTGGGGTGCACTTGCTCATCGGGGGGCTAGTTTCGATGCACAGTGCAGTGCGCCATAGGTAGGTATCCCAGTATGCACCTTACCATCATCCAGCCCATTGACTTGGGAAGTTTTGGCAAAGCCTGGTGGGTCAGAAATGTGTCATGAAGGGATGATTGAGACTGAGGGAGTCAAGTTCCCATGATGCAGCTTTCTCCACCCATGATTTTTCATGCCTATTTTGACAAACCCATGAACCTTATATGGGACCTGTTCGCTACCTCTGACAGAAGCATGGAGCCTGAACAGCTCTGCCCTATTGTCCAGAGCATTACAAACACAGGACACGCAATCCTCTGGTATTCACAGAGATGCAAGAAGAGCCGCGTGGCAAATGACCATTTCCCGGAGGACAGATTGCTGTGGGCCAGAACGAGAATCCGTTCAAGATGGTCAGTGGCATTCACTGCGTGCTGTTTCTGGGCCCAAGAAATGAGCACTGCCTGGTGGGATCGCATCATAATGCGGGTTTGAGATGCCGAGCAGTGCCTGCAGGACGTTCAGATGCGCAATGCCATGTTCCTGGATCTGTGTGCCGAGCTCGCCCCAGCCCTCCAGCAGTTCCCAAACTGCTGTGGAGCGATAGATTGCAAGCACATCCATATTTTGGCATCAGAATGTCTTGCCATAGAGTACATGAACAGGGAGGGTTCTTTTTTTTTTTTTTTTTTAATGGTTATGCAAGTACTGGTGGATCACTGGGGATGCATTATTGACATTAACGCTAGCTGCTGAGGGAAAGTGCATGACGCTCGCATCTTTAAGAGCACAGGACTGCTCAAAAGCTACAAGCAGGGACTTCCTTTCCCAACCAGTAGATGATCATATAGGATCCTGGGGGACCCAGCCTACCCTTTACTCCTTGGCTCATGAAAGCAGACCCTGGCCACCTCAACAGCACCGAGGAAAGAGTCAACTACTGGCTCAGTAGATGCAGAACGACTGAATGCCCTTTTAGGAGATTGAAGGGGCACAAGGTTGGATCTCAATGAGACAAATACTCCAGTGGTTCTAGCTGCCTGCTGTGTCCTGCATAACAGCTGTGAACCAAAGGGGGGGAAATTTGCTGCCGGGGTGGAGGGCAAAGGTGGAGCGGCTGTCAGCTGAGTTTGAACAGCCAGGCTGGCACGAGCTCAGCATGGACCTATACAGTTCAGGGGGGCTTTGGAAGAGCACTAGATCAGCGAGCCATAGTAATACGTTGTCATGGCGCTGCTGTGCCTGGCCTTCTGTTTGGGGGCCTTTTATGAATTTTGTGGTGATTGGTGCACATGTATGATTACGCTGTCACTGATCCTATGAGTGGAAATCCATCAACCTCCTCAAAAAACTCTCTCAGATACAGACAGACATCTTCCTCTCCAAACGGATGGACCTCAAAAACAGACTTCAAAGAGAAACTGCAGAGCTACAATTCATTTGCAAATTTAACATCATTCATTTGGGCTTGAATAGGGACTGGGAGTGGCTGGCTCATTACAAAAGCAATTTTCCCTCTCTTGGAATTGACACCTCCGCATCAATTATTGGGAGTGCACCACATCCACCCTGATTGAACTGGCCCTGTAAACACTGGTTCTCCACTTCTAAGGTAACGCCTTTCTCTTCATGTATAATAATGCCTGCCTCTGTAATTTTCACTCCATACATCTGAAGAAGTTGGGTTTTTTACCCACAGAAGCTTATGCCCAAATAAATCTGTTAGTCTTTAAGGTGCCACCGGACTCCTCGTTCTTTTTGTGGATACAGACTAACACGGATACCCCTCTGATACTTGATCCTATTAGTTGTGTCCGGGTCCAATCACAAGTCCCTCCAGCTGTTCTGCAGCCTATGTTGGGAACTAATAAAGATAAATTATTTTCCAAATAATAGTTTTACTGAGTAACAAAACCACTTAAATTCTGTGCAAGTTAAAAGCAAATTCATTAAAATCTGAACAAATTCATGGAACAGGCGTAAAGAAAGGGACGGAACATTCACTTCTGTTTTAGCGACACGTACATCTACTGTGGCTCTCATAGGCAGAGGTGAAAGTAAGCTGGTCCGGTACGGCGTACCTGCAAGAGCCAGTACACAGCCGACTGTACCGGCAGGGGGCAGCTTCCTTAGGTCAGCGATTTAAAGGGCCTGGGGCTCCCGGTAGTACCCCCGGCCCTTTAAATTGCCGCCAGAGCCCCGGGGTAGTGGTGGAGGCCGGGAGCCCCGGGGCTCCAGCGGTGATTTAAAGGGTCTGGGGCTTCCGACCGCCACTACTGCAGCAGAGCCCCGGGCCCTTTAAATTGCCACCAGAGCCCTGCTGCCGGAGCCCCGGGGTAGCGGCGGCAGCTGGGAGCCCCAGGGCTTGGCTGGCAATTTAAAGGGCCTGGGGCTCCGGAGCCCCGGGCCCTTTAAATCGCTGCCAGAGCCCCAGGTAGCAGCGGCGGCCAGAGCCTGGGGTCCTTTAAATTGCAGCCTGAGCCCCGGGGCTCCTGGCCACCACCGCAGCTACCACTACCATGGGGCTCCGGCAATGATTTAAAGGGCCCGGGGCTCCCAGCCACGGCTATCGTAGCCGGAGCCCCGAGCCCTTTAAATGGAGATTTAAAGGGCCTGGGGATTTTAAAGGGGCCGACTCTTCTGCTTGAGGTCCCGCCCCCTTCCAGTTGAGGTCCCGCCCCCTTCCAGTTGAGGCCCCGCCCCCCTGCTCAGGACTCTGGCCCTGCATACCGGTAAGTTCTTTAAGTTACTTTCACCCCTGCTCACAGGTGAGGGTATGTGAAGCTGTGATTGTCCTTAATGTCCCCCGATGTACAGTGATCGGGGCGAGGGAGGAGTAGGAAGGTGCTGTACTGGAGTTCTCTATTGACTGCAAAGGGGAGGTGAGCCTGGGACTGAACCTGTAGCTCCCCAAGAGTCTGCAGCATCTGTTTGCTGCCAGAGAAGCCCCGTTTATGTCCTGGTGCCTCTCCCTCTCCAACTGCTGGGCCTTTCTCCTGTCCACTCTTTCCTTCTCCATACAGTCTGCAATATTCATCCTCCAGGCTCTCTGTTCCTGGTCTGATGCAGCACTGGCTTGCGTAGGACCTCGCTGAACATGTCGTCCTCTTCCTCCTCCTTATCTGGCTCAGGCATTCTGCAGATGTGGAGGGAAAAAAACCCTCAAGGCCACCACAGCAGCAGCTACAGATAAAACACACACAGGCACTAATGACTGTATAGGCACAACAGAAAGTGAAAGTGAAGATTCAGAGCTCTCTTCCCTTGTTCCCCTACAGTTTTAAACGAGGCGTGTTTATGGACACGTCTGCTTCAGAGTGCTTGTGCATGGTCAGCTCTCACAGCTCTTGGCTCCAGCCATGGTGAGTGTGGCTAGTCGGGGGAGGGACAGTGGGAGGGAATTGCTCAGTTGCATGAAACTATAATTATAGGGCAATGGCACAGAATACGGGCATCGTTCCCCATCTTCGGTGGTGTTTTTAGTTGATCTCTCACTGCTGAGGGTAACACGAGCACCGCTGCAGCTGGCATCCCGAAGCTGGCCATGCCGGTATGCTGCTAACCCATTAACTTCGGCAGGCACCGTTGCAGTAATCCCCTTCTGGCGTGAGAAAGTGTCCTACTGCAAAGGAAGAAATAAAGCTGCCAGCCCTAGAAACCTTTTGGAAAGGAATGCAGAGTATCTCCATGGAAGTTTCACTGAGAGATCTCAAGGATTCCAGGGACATCCCTGTGTACGTGAACTGCTCCGCAACCCCCCGCCCCAGCCGCCTGCGTCCAAAGTAGAGAACTCTACTTCTGTTGTACCAAGACCTCTTCTAGCATGAGGATATTAATGAGAAGTAGATAGTTGTGTCCTGCTAACATGGAGGCGCCATCACTGTAATGGGAAATAAATTGACACACATTTACCCCAAATTCCTTCCCCTGCATTGGTCTCACCCGTGCTCAACTGACTGGGCTGTGGTGGAGTGTCAAATAGGTCCTGGCCTGCAGCATAATTGGACCCTCCGGTCGCATGTCCCTTATCCTCGGCCTCTTCATCATCCTAGCTATTCACACCAGGGGCCTGGGACTCTGGCTTCCCAGAGGTGTCCAGTGTGGGGTGATTGGTGGGGTCTCTGCCAAGTATGGCATGCTGCTTTTTGTAAAAGCGGCAGGCCTGCAGCTTGGCAGTGGGTCAACGGTAGGTCTCCCTGGCCTTTTGGTAGGCCTACCGCAGTTCCTTTGCTTTCTTAAGACACTGCTGCTGTTCCCTTCGCCTGCATCCCCTGTGCAACCTGCTCCTAGATCTCCACAGCACTGCTTGCACAGCCTCTTCTCCACACAGGCCCAGGGGATCCAATATCTCCTGTCTTTTCCAAGCCAGAGCACGTCTGGAGCTTGTAGCCGTCAGGGTCAGCTGAGCAGTTGCACACAACAAAGGAGAGTGATTAGGTGAGCTCACCAAACTGGACAATCAGGAAAAGGCATTTCAAAAATTTGGGGGCCGTAAAGGGGATGGGGGGCTTCCGATTTCAGTGACACCTGGGCAATGGGGTTTACAATTGTGAGCAGAGTGGCTAGTGTCTGGCATCGTTCAACAGCTGCTACAGGACTGTTAGCATTGACATAGGTAATGCAGTGTCTCCACTTGTATTACGTTGACCATGGCTCAGAGTTGCTGGGGTGGAAGGGTGGGGGGGGTGTTACTATGCATTTGCCCTTCTCCAGATCCTAGCTAGTGGTGGCTTCTCTGCCATGCTGGATGGAGCCTCCAGGTTAGCAGTTTAGGATGACCTGGTATTCTAGATGTATTCAGCTGCACTTCTGGGGCTAGGGAGTCATGGCTTTTCTAGGATCCTCTGCAAGACCCACACATCTTGGTATCGTCAGCTGTCTGAAACATTTTAACCTGGAAACTAAATTTTGTCCCGTTGCTTTGGGTGCGAAGAACTTCTGCCAAATGCAACCGGAATCTTAGAGGGGACAGCTGATCCCCAGCTAACTGGATGCTCCCAAAGAATGTAAAGACGGTTGGGTCATAGGGAATTGCTCTCCGCTCCCCAAGCCTCGCCCATACACACAGGAGGCTTGGCAACTTCTGGCTCAGCACAAAAACATTCTTTTCCGAATATCTCTCTGGCCCTGTCGGTTCAGTATATATGAGCAAACTCGCTCCTTTCTAGCCTTTGATTCTCCCTCTCAGCCTTCCAGTGGCTGACTAGTTCAGATAGGCCTCCGATCCCCGTGACAGTCCTGTACTAGGCTGCCTTGTTCAATCCCTGACAAGCTTGCTGTGTTCTCGAAACAAATGGTAAAACAAAGGCAAAACAAGGCATTAACAGCGGAAGGACTCTTGGCTTTGTTCTGCAGGCCTGTCTTTCAGATCTGCGCTGACTCCTGGAACTGCTTATTAGGAGAGTGTCACCTAGTGGCTACAGCAGGCAATAGAGGAGACACCTGGGTTCTAGTCTGGGGTCATGCTAACAACTCCCCAGAACTGTGTCACTGCGCTGTTTGGGCATGATAGTCGCTGGGGTGCTAGTGTGGAATGCACCTTTGCTTGGCTGTTTGTAAGGGAAGGAGGAAATTAATTTCCTAGAATGCTGAGGCACAAGGGGAGACCCGCCTGTGCTCTCTAGTTGTCCAGTCGTCATACAGGATCCTGGTAACTGGAAAAGTCTTGTGTGTCTTGGTCACTAGTTCAGATCCGGCCAGTTGCTGTTCAGAAGTCTGTATGAAAATGAGTGACTTCTGCCTGGTTCTAGTCACGAAGGGTACATCCACACTGCAATAAGACCCGCAGGTTGGCCGTGGCTGGCTAGGTCAGTAGACATGGCTTGCACGGCTAAAAATATTGCAGTGTCGCTGTTCAGGCTCCAGCTGGAGCCCAGGCTCTGAAACTCTGCTGGGGAGGTGGGTCTCAGAGCTCAAACTCCAGCCCAAGCCCGAACATCTACACTGCAAATTTTAGCCCGGCGAGCCTGGGTCAGTGGAGCTGGGCTCTGAGGCTCGGTGTCGTGGGTTTTTGTTATTGCAGTGTAGACGTACCCTAGGCGTCCACACTGGTTGGCAGGCCAAGGGCTGAACAGAATGAAAACTAAACTCCTCTGGTATTACTGGCTAGCCCTGCCATGGCAGGGTAAACTTGCACACTGGGGTGTGGGAGCCTTAAGTTTCACCACTGCCTGTGCTGTAATTGTCCCTGCTATCAACCCAGTCCCTTCCTTCTACCTAAGAACAATCTACCCCCCAGTGAAACGGTTGCTCCTGTCCCAATCTCCTGGGCTTTCAAGCAGTCATCCGTCTGCCCCACTGTCCCTTGGAGAAGGATGGGGTAGATGATGTTGTTCAACTTTAATGTGGATTCCTTCCATCAGTGCAGCTGCCGCTAGCATTAAACCACAGTGACTCAGTGCTAACGGGCTTCACGAGGGAAGGAGAGTGCTGTTACGAAAACCTGGGTCCTGGTGGGTTGTTTTGTTGGCCCATAGTACTGTCTCAGCAGAAAAGAGCTTCTGATATGGGAACAGAAACTCTGGATAGTGATAGAAACTCGTTTCTTTCCTTCTCTTCCCCACTGTCTCAAACTGGTGTGATTGTCCAACGAATGACACAGAACTAAAGAAGGTCGTTTAGGCAGATAAACACACAGGCTGACTGCTGCATGGGCGATGAATAAGTAAAGAGGGAATAAATTAGACTCTGGAGCCCTGGCTGTATAAGAGGAGCTTGGTTTGGCTAAGGATTAGGTGTGTTTCTTTAATGCAAATAGCTCCAAAGGTAAACACCTTCTATTTTAAATTTATGGTGGCTTACTAGCAGAGGAAATATCTTTTTAAAATGCTGCTTATCCCGATGATATAGCTCCTGGGTTCAGAGAAACCTGATGTGGGGAGTGGTTAATCAGCTAGACACTTCTTACTGAGGGGAGAATCTGTGTTGAGGGGGGTGTAGAAGGCACCAGCTGTTTGGAAGCTCCCAAGCCGGGCACAGAACAGTTAAACACATTGGAACTGGGGCTAATCTGAGAGCCTCTGTCAGTTTGCTGCCCAGTAACTATAGCAAAAGGTTACTGGTGTTAATTTTAGGGGGACCATCCCTGCCCTCCTTATCTGGTTTTTTATTCCACCCACACTTTCCTGCTGTTTTGTCTCCTGCCCATTTAACCTATGGGTCTTGCAAAAGAGCAGCCCGAGAGCTGTCTCAGATGCTGTACTTTCCAGCTGGCTGTGTTCCTGGAGGGGGAATGACAAGATAACAGTGACAAACTGTCCGGAGGTGAGGGTCAGTGGTAGGGAACCTATCCACCTGCTGCTAAGTGCTCCTTTATTCACAGGCACACGACGCTTTCCAAGTCAGAACAGCTGCTCTGAGCTAGACTAGCAATTTCAGTAAATCCAGTAATGTGTCAACTCTTCCTTGATGGCTTGAGTGCACCACCCCAGAAGTGGAAACTTGGCGTGGCCACGAAGGATCAGTCTTTCACCCACTTAGCTCACCAGCTGGGTGTGTCTCAGACCTGTCAGCTGTAGTCAAAAAAACATGATGCAATTGGTATCACCCTAGTGGTCTCTGTGAGTTCTTAGTTTGGCCAGGCCTAGACTATGACTGTCTGCTGTGAGGTGGGGCAGCTGTGCACAGGATATTATTGGGGGGGGGGGGGTGTAGGAGCACCTTGGAGCTCCAGGCCTGGATCAGGATCCTATCAGGCAAGGTGCAGTACAAATACAAAATAGCCAACCCCTGCCTCAAAGAGCTTCTAGTCTAAGGACACAGGAACCATGATGCAGCATCCATAGAGACAGAAGCCTGCCTGAGCACCTGGCTTTTAAAAAAGCCTCTTTAAAGCCAGGCTTGTCCTGCCTGCTGAGCATGTGTCGGATTGGGGAAGTGTGGAGATTAGCTTGTGAAAGCAGGGAGNGAGTGCACCACCCCAGAAGTGGAAACTTGGCGTGGCCACGAAGGATCAGTCTTTCACCCACTTAGCTCACCAGCTGGGTGTGTCTCAGACCTGTCAGCTGTAGTCAAAAAAACATGATGCAATTGGTATCACCCTAGTGGTCTCTGTGAGTTCTTAGTTTGGCCAGGCCTAGACTATGACTGTCTGCTGTGAGGTGGGGCAGCTGTGCACAGGATATTATTGGGGGGGGGGGGGGGGGGGGGCACCTTGGAGCTCCAGGCCTGGATCAGGATCCTATCAGGCAAGGTGCAGTACAAATACAAAATAGCCAACCCCTGCCTCAAAGAGCTTCTAGTCTAAGGACACAGGAACCATGATGCAGCATCCATAGAGACAGAAGCCTGCCTGAGCACCTGGCTTTTAAAAAAGCCTCTTTAAAGCCAGGCTTGTCCTGCCTGCTGAGCATGTGTCGGATTGGGGAAGTGTGGAGATTAGCTTGTGAAAGCAGGGAGAGGCTCCCAAGACAAGCTCTGTTAATAACCTGGATGACAGCACGGCTGGTGCCTCTCAGTACAGTCTCCCAACTGCCCAAACCAGTCTTTCCAGCGCTGCTAAGCTGTGGCTTTGGGATCTTTGCTAGCTGTGACGCAAGCCAAGCCTGGCACAACCCTTACTGGGGAGGTGACGTCTTCGTGGGGGAGGCGTGTGCGAGCTTTTCAAGTCCTGGCAGTGCTAGAAAAGTTAACTTCGGAATAGGGCAGGTATGTGAGGATGGGAGGCGAGATTTCCTAAGGAGAGATGAAGTCCTCCCCTCCCCCACTGGCTCTGCGCCCACACCATCCTGACTGGCAAGTGGTTCTTGAATCCTGACCCAGTATGGGCACTGGAAATATTGTCTGGGTATAAGGAACCATCACCGTGAGATTCTGAAACGCCTGGGCCCTTCCGAAGAAAGTACTGCGCTCTGGGGCCCTAGTTTTACTCCATCGACTTCCGTCCCCCTGGGTTGTTGACTTTGGCATGAGGGGCTGCTGATCCAACCTGTGAGCCCCTCTCCACGTGGCTCTGCCAATGAACCTCAGTCCTAGTGGACGCTGCACCCTCGGTGCTCCGACTGAGGAGACGAGCCGCTGCATCGGCTCTGTGGTGTTATAAATGTCCACAAAGAGCTTGGCTTAGAAAACCACCCGTCTACGAGGCGCAGAACCAGGAGCTCCTGACCCCTTGTCCTGCCTTTTGACAAACTATGGCAAATGACGCCAGCTCAGGCGCTCTGAAGGCTTGTTCTCCTGTCTGGGGCAGACGCTTGATCTAGCCAATCTACTTTCTGCAACAGTCAGTTGTGTCCCCTTTACACCTAAGAATGTGGATCGGTTGCCATGGCACCAAATGTTGCAATTGACACTGTGGCCCTGGCCAAGTCACTTAAATCTGTGACTGGTTCCTCGTTGGTGAAATGCTTACACTACAGCATGGGAGGGCTGATGGCTAATATTTGCAAAGCGCTTTGGAGAGGAATAGCTCTGTGTAATTGCCTAATTACTGCGAGGACACGTTGTTCTCTCTCTGTCTCCTCACTTCCCTCTCTGATATGTAACTTCTGGGATGCTCCAGACACGTGTCTTTTTGCCGCCTCAGACTTGCCTTGGAGCAAGGGGAAAAATACTGGGCAAGAAAATCCAGGCGTAACGCAATGTACAGGTGCCGTCTCAATGCTGCCGTTTCTGCCAGACCACAACTTCGTGCTGTTTCCTCCAAAAGAGTCTATCTGGAGTTCAGAGTTATGGCTCTTATTCTAACTCACCACATATGATCATCATCATCAGTGATGTTCCTGATATAGCCTGTCTGCAACCCTTGCATAAAAACAAGGTATGTCTGCAACCCATCCGTACACACTGCTAGCTTCAGAAAGAGCTGCGGACAGATGGCTGGATTCACTCTCGCTGGCAGTTGGCGTCCAGACATGTGACAGTCTGGCTTGTGGCACCGAAGGTGGTTTAGACACCACAAAGTATACCTGGAAACACAGCTCATTAGACCAGATCTCTGAATTGTAAGAGTGCCTGGCAGTTCTTGTGACACACAGACACAGCTGATCAAAACAGCATTTCACCAGTGGGCTGCAGCCAAATGCTTTGCATCCACAGGATGTTGGAGAGGAGCAGAGGGGAAGAGTTGTGGGGAAGGTCAGGGCTGCAGCTGCAAATTAGGGACATGGGAAGGGGCTTTTGCTAAATTTCTCAGCAATCTGGCAGAGATGCAGTGCAGTACTAGTTTAATGTGATCTTAAACTGCCAGGGCTGTATCCTGGGGAGATGGTCTCTAATAGTTCATGTCCCTGCCGCTATTTAAAGTGACCTAGCTCTGGCGAACTCGCTGAAATATCCCCATGTCCTTATTTCCCCTCTTATCACTATTAAAGGTGCCTTCTAGAATATAAAGCTGCTAAACTTGCTCGCCAGAAGTCATTCTGCAGAGGTGCTTATCCCTGGGCCTTGGTGTTTGAGGGGAATGGGCTGGGAGTTCTGTTGGGGTTTCTGTTCCTGGCTGTGCAAATGACACTGCTGGGAGACACTTGGCCAAGTCACTTAACCTTTGCGCCTGGTTCTCCCTCTCCTCCAATCTACCAAAGGGTTATCATGGTGGCACCTGGAGACACCCCCAGCCTACCGTAGTGGGATCCTTCTTGTGCTTTGCATTGGACACAGTGAGATGGTCTTTGCCCCAAAGAGCTCACAGACTAAATAGACAAGACAGATGATGGGAGGAGAAACAGACACACAGAGGAGAAGTGACTTGGCCAAGGTCTCGCGGCAGATCGGAGCCCAGGATAGAAAACCCACCTCTTTCTATCCATTAAGCCACGCTGCCTCTGGTGGTCTCTGGAGTGGTGGAGGCATGTGTCTTTACAGCACTTTGAGCAAAGCTTGCTGCACCCTGAAGTATATCCTCCGGTGTGATCACTTTATTTAAAACAAAAAAACTTCTTTGATTGGGGAGGGGAGGGGGAACAGTGGTTTGGCT
Organism: Trachemys scripta elegans; assembly: GCF_013100865.1. NCBI lineage: Eukaryota > Metazoa > Chordata > Testudines > Emydidae > Trachemys > Trachemys scripta. The sequence continues at coordinate 10,367,133 of NC_048316.1, forward strand.
CAGCACCGGAGACAATGGAGTACGGGGCAGGGGTGTGTGAACCATCCTTATTTAAAGAGAGAAAATCCAGTTACAGGTGGCGCTACAGTTTGTGGCGACCCGTGTGTATTGTTTCTGATCTGGCTGCAGGTAGCCAGTGCTGGTTTGCCTGAGAACCATTAACATGGAATCCTGTCTTCCGGCACTGCGCCGTTTCATGCCGGTGCTGTTCCATCACAGGAGGAAAGAAAACGAACGTGCTCCCACTCTGCACCCTGTCTGAGAATCAACTGCCGTAAAGGTGCTGTGAAACGTACATACTCGCTTAGAAAGAAGCCGGATCCCATGTCATTGCCAAGAGGACCCTGGCAGCATTTGACAGGATACAAACCCATCCACATGTGTCAGTGGTATCTATAGCACTAACCTGGATGCTTAAGCGCCAAGCGGATATTGTCCTAAATGGGACAGAGTGAGGGGGAAAAACGATCCCTTGTGATCTTGAAAGCCGTGAAAATACATCAGCTGCCTGTAGCTGAACTTCAGGGCTTGAACAAGGTGGTTTTTATAAATGCAAGTTTTTTATAATCTCCTACACTCGGGGGCAAAAGCCACCCACTGACTGATGCAGATGGGGGATAGTTAAGAAAAATCTTCCTCATAAGTAGGGCATTGCGAGGATTAGAGCATCTTCCTCTGAAAAGCCTGATCTTGACCAGCATTGGAGATGGAGAGCTGGTCTGGCAATGCCACTGTAAAAAAAAAAAAAAATCGTACAGTTTGAAACTTTTCTGTCCCTCTAGTGTAGATTTTGTTGCTATGGGGAGGGAATGGCTGGAATCTGCCTTCACTTAAGCAGGCTAGTTTTAAGAGCCTTGAGGAAATGCTGTGTCTGTGCATGTGGTTTGATTTGCAGCTGGCACTGGCAAGGAATATGAGTTTTCTTGAGAGCTGCAGATAATCTAGTGACCTTCTTGGCACATCCGCTAAACTTTGTGATGCGGGATTCCCCTTAAATCTTTTAAGATATGACCAGGCCTTTCTGAGACCACTAGCAAATGCCGATATGCACATTGCATCCAGGAGTTTGACTTTAACTGCCACTTGCAGCTGGCCTGTATAATCCAGGGGAGAATCTCTTGCAGTAGCAGGAAACCACCTTCTTCCAGACACATCTTCCTGAGTACAAACCTTCAACAAAGCAAATGTTTTTGTGTCTCCGCTATTGGAACTGAGTTGTGTAGAACTCCCCTGATGACCACAATGCTTCAGAATCTCTTGACTGGAGGTTTAAGATTAGATTTTTCTTTTTTCCCCTAGAAAGCCATTCCCTAGGAATTATTTTGGGGAAGTTCTCTGGCTTGTGTTGTACAGGAAGTTAGACTAGATCACAGTGGTCTCTTCTGGCCTTGGAATCTATGAATTATTCATCCTCTCCCTGGTTGTAGAGGTGCTTCAAGACTTTCTTGTTGCTAGCTGCAGAGCTTCATGGCTGTGTTGGGTTGGAGGAGAGTGGAAACTTAACCAGGAGATTGGATTCCTGTAGGTGGCTCCTCCGTTATGTGGTTTTATGCAGATGTTGATGGGAGCGAGGGTGGGCCTAGCTAATTCCGGGCGCTGGCTCATTTGAGTTCACAGCCCTGCTATGGTTGTGTTTGAAAATTGAACAGTTTGAGGATGAACCACAGCGCATGAGATGTCCACAGTGCATTTCACATGCTACCCAAAATGCACCGCTTTTGCAAAGCTGCTGCTTGGAGGACCCTTCTTAGACCCATTTTATGGCACTGCTAGGACCTGGAGCAGTTTAAAAGCCAGCTGTTTTACAAGGTCAAATTTTCTGAAAGCCCCTGCCCAGGAGATGGCCTTTCTCCTCTTTCTGAAAAGATACCCCTCCTCGTATCTGTAGTAGAGACCTCTCTCTTAGAGGAATGAGGGTAGGTACATCTCTCACTCAGCATCTAGAAGAATTGGAATCTAGCTGCAGAAGTCTGTAGGCATAGGGCCCACAACTTTGCAGAAAAATCTGGTGCTTGGCTTAGGAACGTGGGTTGCCAGCATTGCTTTTGGCAGAGTACTGCTCAGTTAGGCTGTAAAGAGGCTTGTTCTCCTCCATCCCCTGCAGATCTGTAGAATACAGCTGCTTGTCGGGGCCTCTGTTTTGGAAGAGGATTTTCTTGCTCTGTCTGTCTGCCAGAACGTGTGCCATCCCTCTTTATTGCTTTCCTCCTGCTCTCACATGCTAAGGCAGTTTCACTTTCTGCAGAGGGACCGTAACAGCCTTTCCAGCAATTGAACCTTCCTAGTCAAGCTGCTTCTGCCGGTGGTGGGGTTGGGGGAAGTTGCCCCCTTGGACAACTTCTTTTTGTGGTCTGTGAAGCAAGACTGAAGAGGGGCGGCAACCAGTGCCAAAAACTGGTGCCGGGCAGTGATGATTGTGCCTCCCCGTCTCTGCTGGGGCTGACTTGCAACACTTCAAAACTAGCGTAAACTGTGTTACTAATGCAGTGGTCTCTGTGTGCTACTTAGCAGCTGCCAAGGCAGCCTGTTCTGGGGCTGGCTAGCGTTTGCCGCACACCGACTAGCTTCCAGGGCAGCCGGCAAAGGCTCCTTCTGGCAGGTAGGTGTTTCAAAAGCGTTGATTAATTGTTAGCGGCAGGAGCTGGGACTTCAGAGATGTTCTGAGTGCAGGGGGTGTCCGTGCGGTGGGGGAGTAGCAGGACTGGGTCTCCTGACGTCGCCCTCTGATCTCCTTTGTGAGAGTGGACTGAGAATAAAAACACAGTGCTGGTAACTTTCTGCTGAGATCAAAGCTTAACTGTTGTGCAGATTTCAGTTGCACTAGTTTCACAGGGGAACTTGAGCGGTGTGCTTTCCCTTCTGGTTAAAATGTTGCTACAGTCGGCTGTGCTTTCAGTCCAATGCAAAAGGGTTTGTGCTCCTGGACGGTGCTGACTACTGAGAGAAGGAAGGATTACTGTTGCTTTGGATTGAAGTCGCACTTTGGCATGTCTACATGGCAATCAAACACCTGCTGCTGGCCTGTGTCAGCAGGTGTGTGTTTGCAGTGTAGATCCACCTCTAGAGGCCCTAGTTGAGATCAGGGTTCCATTGCACCTATTGGGTTCTGGGAAGGATCTCTTCTCTCTTCTCTCCCCTCCGCCCCCCAGCCTAAGGGGAGGATCCACAGGACCCGAAACCCAACTGATTTCGGGGGACAACTAATGAAATAAGAGGGACAGGAGTGCGGTCAGAGGGTCAAAAGAAGGGTTCCATTGTGCTAGGCGCTGTACAGACACAGTGAGGCCTTGGCCAAAACAAAGGAGTAATGGGGAAATTGTGTGTGTGGGGGGGGGGAGTCAATTGCCCAAGGAACAGATTGAGGGCAGAGCTGGGACTAGAACCAGGACTCCACACGCCAGTCCAGTGCCCTGCCCACTGGCCGTGATGAGTTCTTGGTCTCTAACGAGTAGGAAGAGGGACAGTGTTGACTTAGTCCCTAAAACAAACCAAAAGGACTTGGAAAATCAGATTCCTTTTTTTAAAAGACATAAGCCAGGGTTAAAGAATGGTAGAATGATGACAAGGCTCATACCAGGCAGTTAAATCATTCTCCTTTTAAAAGCTTGGTTAAGTGGCTGTACACAGCATTTCCTCTCCCCCTGTCCCTCTGTATGGTGTCTCCAGATCTTAAGCTCTTTGGGGTGGGGCCAGGAGTTTCTCCTCACGCTCTGGGTGCTTTATAGATGCCTGACCTCTCCCCCGTAGAAACTCTGTGTAAATACTGTGGGAAGAGAGCGAGCCAGAGTAAACTCTCCCTCAAACCAACAGCCATAGAGCAAAACTTACACAGGAAGCCAGGGGATGGAGAAAAGCATGTTGGGGCCTCCGTGACTGGTGACCTGGGAGGTGTCGTCCGTTGCTTTGCAGCTCACCTTGGCCAGAGCAGCTGTGCGTGGCTTTGAACTTCAGTTGTCCAAAACCTTTTGTAGCTGGCTAGAGTTGCCTTCGTCTTTTCCCTTTCTGCAGTGTTTGGTTCGTTTTCAGTTCCAATCTCCTTTGTCTGAGCTGGCACCAGTATGGCTCTGCTCCATGCAATGAGTGCATCGTAGGGGTCCAAACTGGAGGTGCTTTCCTGTCCTAACATCCCCTCCTGCCGCTTCCATGTTTGGCAACATTGCTTGTCCCAGAGCAAATGGAGAGGTTCTGCTTTTTTTCCTTAATGCAGCTTTTAATATTTGCTTTAACCCTCTCGAGCGTAGAGAGCTCTGGGCAGGACTTACTACAAACTTGATAACCACAGTTCAGGGTGGGGTTGGGGTAATGGCACCAGCAATGTCTCTGTACTCCTTTGTAAAGCTCCCAGCACCAAGTCCCTGCTTTGTGCACTGATGTTCTGCAGACTTGCACTGCTTCCCACTTAGCTCCTGGATGGAGTTTGTCGTAGGATTTGACCTTTAAAGCCCCATGTGGTTTGGAATGGGACTATCTGAAACGACCTGTCTGTGTGACAGCAATGCAGTTTGAGCAGTCATCTGGCTTTAGACAGAGCAGGGAGAGCTGGTGGGAGGACTTCTTGGATGAAGAGCCCCTCTTCCTGAGAACTTCTCCTCCTGGTTGTTCAGATGGCCCAGATTTAACTTTTATGGCACATGGCAAAGCTCAAGAAAGGAGAGCACAGTGGGTTGAAGGATGGAGTGGGTAGGGCATGTCTATGAATCTGTGGGGTTCCTCATAGCCTGTCTGGAGTTTAGTAGTTAGACTTTTTTTCTCAGACCTTTGTATAAATTATTGTGAAACTTCCGGACCCATTGTGGGAGTGTTTTAAACAAATCAAAAGAAACTAAAAGCAATGGAGCGGAGTCTTGGGTCTTGCCTACACTACAGAACGTTGCCGTGTTGGGACAAGATTATTAACAGTCGAGTTTGTTGACGCAGGGCTGACCGCTAGCGAAGCGTCGGGGTTAGATCGTGGTGAGCATTGTCAGCTAACTCAGTTGGTCAGTTGCTTTCAAACTTGAACGCTCTGTAGTGTGGATGGGTCTAGATGGCCAAAGCAGGGCTGGGGTTTGGATGTGATGTTGGGGTGGAGGGGAGTGTATGAACAGAGAGGCAAAGCGTGGCTTCTCAACATCTTGCATGCAGTGTATTGGTGATGAATCGTTGCATTAGCTAATGATTCAATGGGGAGGGCGAGGCTTACAAGTCCTTTGCAAGAAGTGCAGTTTAATTTGGGGCCTTAGAGGGTGGTTGCATAATGGGGCTGGGTTAGGGGAGGTGTTCCAGCCCTAGGAAGTGGAGATGGTGCAGGACAACATGCAAATGGAAGGCTGCATGCATCCCTTGGGAGAAGGCAAAGGAGGTTGTCAGGGAAGCAACGTTTGCATGACCTCAACTCTTAGTAAAACACAAGTTATTTGGGTGGAGAGGTGAGAAGATGGTCTGGATGTGCTCAGTGGTTGAGCCTGGCTGTTGGGGCAGCATTTCTGTCTAGGGGAGACAAGGTGCCAGGAAGACAGAGAAGGCTTTCTAGGTGGGATACCCTGTTCTCCATCTCCGCTTCCATTTGCACCTTTGCTGCAATCGTTCTTGAGCAGCCCCAAAACAATGTCCCTGCTCCTCTCTTGTGGTGTGAAAGCCCTCGATGGAGAAACGTCTCATGATCGCCTTCGTGCCCACTCGCCAACATCATTTGTTTTGTAGCCTGACGCGTGTGTGTACCATGGGACGTTGCCAGTTGGTTCCTAACAACTAAACTAAAGAAAGAGCTAATGCTCTGAAAATAGCAGTGGATGTCGTTGCTGTGAGACTCCAAAGTTCTTCAATCTGTCAGGTTCCGAATAAAACCAGAATAGCACAGGAGCAAAATGGGGCTTTAAAACTGTGGGGCCAAACGGGGCTGGTGGTAGTAGAGCAATGCAGAAATCCAGCAAGCACAGGCTGCATGAGCAATGGAGATCTTCCAGTGTGTAGATTCCACGGTGGTAGGCACCTTTATAGACCCCTGAAAATCTTTGTGGTGAAAGGTTTGTAGCTTTAAGTGCTTGGTGTCTTCTGACCCTTTTTCTCTAGGGCTGCCTGCGTCTCATGCTGAGCTGTCTGTAGGGAGGCGTAATGCCTAGCTCTGCACTCCCAGATCGGTAAGCCACCACTCTAACCGTACAGGAGTCCGGTCCTCGGGACACACAGCCGTTTGCACAGCAGAACTGTATTCTGGTCTGCTTTGTGCTTGCTGAGCACCACGGTGGCTGCTATACTTCAGTTTGAAAAGGCAGGCACTTTTCTTTTAAAATCCTGTTGGGGTGTAAGGAATAAACCCTGCCTTTGGGTAATCTGATTCCCTGCCAAAGCTGGCTCTCCTCAACTAGTGTTACTGCTTATAACTAGATGTCAGCTTGCACGGTGTTCGTCAATCCCTCTAACAGAGCTGACGGATTCTGCCTTAGCCTGTCAGATTGTAAAGGGGCCACATTCTACATGCATCTTGGAGCCATAAGTTAAGTAGCATCTCCTTGTGTTACTTGGACGCTATCCAGTCTGACCTTCTAGAAGCCCCTTACTTGTGTTCAGTTCTCGCTGCTCCTTTCTTTTCCTTCCCAACCCAACCTTTTTCTCTCTCTCGTGTCCTGGCTGTAATGTCGAATCTAGTTCTTTGCTGCTTGGACCTGGCTAGCTCCCTCGTTCTTTGCCTCAGGAAAGAAAGGTAATGAAGCATGCAGTGACTAGTGCTCATCCAAAGGTGGGTGAGGTTCTTTCAAGTTTCCAAGGGCATCAGCTTTCATTCCCAGCTGAAAGCTCCTTTCTCTCTTGTGACACCCCTACCCCATTTCTGGGGCAGCGGCTCTGTTGGGCACATGGTGCACAATGGAGTGTTGCAGTAGGTATATATTGTGATGCGTTACAATAATTGCTAAATCCACAAGCCACAGTGTTCCGATTTGGCGCTCTCATTCTGTCCTTGAAATCCTTGGCTCAATTCAGTGTTACAGGTATGTAAAGCCCACCCTTTCTCTGAGCTCCACTCGGCTTCAAGCAGAAGCAAATCCTATCTACTCTTACGGATGAGCATGGGTGCAGTAACAGAGATTGCTGAAGGGAAGCTATTCCCAAGTGCAAGTTAAGTCAAAGACAAGGAGTGTATGAAAGGCTGCTGTAGATAACACGTACTGGAATCTAGTCTTGCTGGCGCTTCCGCAGATGGAGCAGGGAAATGGGGGATTGTTTGCTCATTAGCAGAGTACAGAAGTACCCTCTTCTCTACTCTCAAGTATGTCTTGCTTCAAAATGGTCTGCACCAGATACTCACTCAGTTTGGCAGGCTGGATTGTAGCTTCTTGTCTGTTGCTGTCACGTGGACTATTGCATTCAGGAAAATCTCTGCATCTCCTTTTCTGCCAGTGTTTTGATCCTTCATCATAGAGTTTAAGGCCCCAAAGGATCACCAGATCATCTCGTCTGACATCCTATATATCACAGGCCACCAACACCACCCAGCAGATGCACACCGAACCGAAACCAGACTCTAGCATTCAGCCCATGTGAAACTACATTACTATATGCCTCAGGGAGAGAATAGGAGTGACCCAGGTGCACCAGTGCCAGAGGCACCTGCATTGGCAGAGAAGTGCTAGGAAGGGAGATTAGAGACCTAAATATCTGCAGATTTAATCCAGACTTAGTGTTGCCACCTATTGGAGTGAAGTGGAATGAGATTCCCGGGGAGAATGAGGCACATATTTTAAAGAGAAGCATTGAGCCAAAGAAAGGGGAACATCACTAAAATTGTTCTCCAATTGGTTAGTGACTTAGCTGCTTAGCCAGTCGGCAAATGCTGGAGTGTGATTTAAGCAGTCCTTGCAAGTTCCCTAGCTCGTCTTCGGGTGCCCCCGTGGATAATACTGGATGATGTCTGACTTATAGTAATTAGCCTCCATTTCAAGTTGTTCATTACCAATGTTATCAGCCCTGTTCTACAGGACTGGAGTTTGTTAAAGCACTTCTGTCTCGTAGGGCAGAGGTCCCTGAAGAGAGCCCAATATAGTACTTGAGATGTAGGATAGGTCTTGTTGTTTCATTGACACTGTCTCTTAAATGGTGACGCATACGGCCTGTGCAACACCGTAGCAGAAAATGGGTGGGCATCTAAAGGTGAGAAACAAACTGTTCTAAGAGGCAGCTGCTTTTTCTTCCATAGTTGCCTAACAAACTAGGGCAGGCTTGACTGGGAAGTTGGGAGTGGTTTGTTCCCTAAGAGCACACCTCCAAGAATCTGACGTTCAGCTCACCGGGCAAAGGTAGAAGAGAATGTGGAAGATCTTCAGGGCCAATGTACTATGCCAGCTGTGGAGCTGGCTTCTCAGAGATGGAACTTTGGGGGTTAGTCTCAGAAAGCTTGACAAACTGTGTGCGTGTGTGTGTGTGTGTGTGTGTGTGTGTGTGTGTGTGCATAGTTTAGCAAACTATGCAAATAGCCACAGAACTGCAGCAACCCCTGGACCGCAGGCACCTAAAATAGCAGAGTATCTCAGTAACTTCGTTAGCACAAAGCTTAGGCGAAGCTGATCAGTCTGTCCATGGTAATGCCGACGCACGTTACAGCCCTTCCTTCCCCCCATTGCCTCTAACTGAAGTGCTGCCGCTTATGTCCGGTAACCTTTTTTTTTTTTTTTTTTTTTTTAATACAAGCAAAAATTCTGTTCATGCACTGTGATTTTTTTTCCATGCCAGATGAGGTCCTGGTCATGAGTAACTGTTGTGACTGTTAGCTGGCAGGAATTCTGGGTGATTGCCTCACTCCAGGAAATGTTAAAATAACACTTTTTTCTTAGAAAGCTGGTTCCCTCCCCTCCCATATTTTTATTTTCCTAATAGCCGCCCCTACTCTGGCGGCTCATAAACAGAGGGTTGCTTGTGTAGCCGAGTGAGAGCAGATTTGCTTGGGTGGACACAATGCCACAGAGCGGTGCACGAAAGGTAGCTGGTCTCTAAGCAGATAGGCTCCTCTCAAAATGAGTCTGTCTGAAGCTTGGAAGGAAACTGTTAAGCTGTGCAAAGAATCCTGCTTCTCTCTCCGGACTCGGAGTCTGCTTCTGTCTCCCTGGGAAGAGCAGCTGCCCCAGTGATGCAGAGAATTGGAGACGAAACGTACAAGGAGGGTTTTTGTAACTGCTGTCTGGATTCCAGTAACTCAATGGGAGCTCTGCTGCCAAGCGTTGCTGGAATGTGGGCCTCCTGAGGCTGGGCTGAGCCTGTTTGCCTGCTCCTTCAGCTCTGCAAAGTTGGACGCTTCCAAGGTACTTCACAGTATTGAGGGGTCGGACTAGGGAAGTGCTGGGGGTTTGGGGGACAGATTCCTCTCCAGACCTGTCCCAGCGGAGGGTGCGCTCTCTAACTCTGCCCACTGATCAGAAAATGGTTTGTAGCCATTGGGGGCTTTCCCTTACTGCCTGGCCTCTCCCTTTTTTGATCACTGAAATAGCTTTATTGCTGTTGGGAAGTAGCCATGTTTAAAGCTTTTTCAGGAGCTGCGTTTCAGTGCTGAGCGGAGGAAGGAAAAGCTATCAAGGAGCCAACCTCGCCTGTGCGTTTGCCTTGTGTAATCTTTTCTCCAGAGGGTGCTTAGAGCCCAGAGGATTCCCTCCCACCCCGAGAGCCTTGTCACCTACGGCAGGCAGCCAAGGGAGGCTGGATCTCCCGCGCCCTTGGCCAGCTATAGCTACTCCAGGGAAATCCATGCAAGTCACTTCCCCACTTCACATGAGCGAGTGCTTCCTCTGCTGTGCTCTCAGCCCTTGCTGAACCAGCGAGTGGGACGCAGGGTAGCATAGACCTCAGGCTCTGCCAGCCAGCCCTGTAATATCCCAGCAAGCACTAGACATCTTCGCAGATTGGGATCAGGTCTTCAGGTTCCCCCTGAGAGCACGGTGGTTAGGAAATAAAACCCTGAAGGGAGACCCACTGAAACCCAGCCTGCTCCTTTACTACTCCTATAGTCCTATTTCAGCCACCTTTATTATTTAGTGGCAACTGCCTCTGTCTGGAGGTTGGTTCTGTCTTATCTATTGCAAAATAAGACCAGGGGATCAGGATGGGGAGGCTTGTGCTGCTAAGAACTAGCTAAATACCGAACATGCAGTAATCCCTGGACCTTGCCTTAAGCTTCAGTAACCAAGTCCAAATAAGCAAGCTCAGTTCTCCTGCCAGAGCAGTCTCCCCTGCAAGATGAAAGCAAGCTCCTTCTAGGCTCTAAATGCGACTTCAATCCCTCTGAACTTGGACATACCTCTGGGAATCGCTTTGCTACAAGGGCTCAAATAGGCGCAGTAGTTGCCTGGGGTTGTTTAGGGATTTTTCTTTGCAGAATGTTAAACGCTTTGTGTGTTTTGGCTCCTTTCTGGGCAACTGTAGAGATTGCTTTGACTGTTGTCCAGTTGGAATGTAATTCCAGGGCCTTTCTAAGTGTCTGGAAAGATGCACACAGGTGGATGGTCCTGGCAGTGGCTGGGGTGTCTCGTGCCGCTTGCATCCATGAGCGTATAGGTTGGGGCTGAGATGAAGCAAGGCTATGCTCGCTAAAAGCCGTATCTGCTACAACTCCATTGCGGATTCAGGACCATCAAGGAATTTCTTAATCTCTGCCGCTACCTTGTATCAACGCTTGTGCCCATGTATGCGGCATACAATAGAGTATTTAGCAGGAGTGATTGGGGATTAAATGCAGGGGATACCTATGGGAAGGCAGCATATTAGAGAAGCCCTGTGTCTAAAAGTTTTAGCATGGCCCAGTGACAACAGGGTGGTCCAGTCTGTGTAACCCAAGGGAAAACCACAGCTTCAGTGTTTTCAATGATGCCCACAAAGGGCCAAAGTCTGGGTTTCTCTATGCATCGTATATCACAGCATGTAGACTTGTGTCCTCCTTGCAGCTCGTGAGAGGCTGGGCGTGCTTAAATTTTTCCAGCTTCCTTATTAAACTTCGCCTACATGAGTTGCCTGGCAAACTCCCAGTCCTTACAGTATGTCCACACTGCAGTTAGAGGTGAAATTGCATCATGTGGAGACCGACCTGAGAGAGCTTTAATCCAGCTATTGCAAGTCCCAATAGTGGTGAGGCTGCAGCAGCAAGGACTTCAGCATCGGCTAACTGCCTGGGTACCCCGGGTCCCAGACGGGTTTAAGCCTCCGTGCTGCGGTGGCTTCGCTGCTGTTGGTGCTCTCACTTGCTAGATTAAAGCTGGCTCAGGTAGGTCAGTATATGCTGCAGTCACACCTGGTCCTGCAGTGTAGACAGAACTTTTAAAGGTTCCCTCTAGAACACACTGCAAGTTCCAGTGAGTGGTGGTCCGGTCTCTGTCTGTGCAGGGCACGTGAGCCCCCCTAGGTGTGACCTTTGGTCTGACAAGGAGGTGCTGGAAATCTTGTTTATGGGTGATGTGCTAATGTTTAACTGTAATGTTTAACTCTCCTTGTTTTTCTTTCCCTCCATTAGGCAATACTGACCAGTGCACATCTTGATAAGGTCTCCTAGCAACCTCTTCTGCAGGGCTGAATGACAGCGGGAGGGTAATTGATGAGCTTGCCCTGGGAGTCTCTAAATACGTGAAATCAAAACACAAGATGGGTCAGAAGGTCACTGGCGGGATAAAGACTGTGGATATGAGAGACCCTGCATACAGGCCACTCAAGCAGGAGCTCCAGGGGTTGGATTACTGCAAGCCCACGCGCCTGGACTTGCTATTGGACATGCCTCCGGTCTCGTACGAGGTCCAGCTGCTGCACTCATGGAACAACGATGACCGCTCGCTGAATGTCTTTGTGAAAGAGGACGACAAACTAATATTTCACCGGCATCCGGTGGCTCAGAGCACAGATGCCATCCGAGGCAAAGTTGGATATACGAGGGGACTGCATGTGTGGCAGATCACGTGGGCCATGAGGCAGCGGGGCACGCATGCCGTGGTAGGGGTGGCTACGGCGGACGCGCCCTTGCATTCTGTAGGGTACACGACCCTGATAGGAAATAACCATGAATCCTGGGGCTGGGACCTTGGGCGGAACAGACTGTACCACGATGGCAAGAACCAGCCGAGTAAAACCTACCCTGCCTTCTTAGAACCGGATGAGACTTTCATTGTGCCGGACTCTTTCCTGGTGGTCCTGGACATGGATGATGGGACCCTGAGCTTCATCGTAGATGGGCAGTACATGGGTGTTGCTTTTCGAGGACTTAAAGGGAAAAAACTGTATCCAGTTGTAAGCGCGGTGTGGGGGCACTGCGAAATACGGATGCGCTACTTGAACGGGCTTGATCGTGAGTATAACCCTGTGCAGATCTCTGCATGCCTTCCTAGCCCCGCTAAAGAGATTGAACCACATAGCCGCACTCTCTTCCCAATAGCTAGTGAGCTATGTACCTGAAAACTGTGACTCATGCAAACCGAAATGAAGCCGGTTAGGACAGCAGGGTCTGTTCGGGCAGCAAAGGGTTAGGGGGAGGATGGGGTTTCTACTCCAGATTAGTCTCTGCTGATGGGCTGTGTTTGGAAAGAGCAGTATTGTTTCTAACTGGATCTGGTGCAGCTACCAGTCAGCCAGATTATGTCCCTATAGCAGGGTAACCCCCACTGGTCTGGGTACGCATCAGCATACGGAGCCTCAAATTAGGAAAGCAGTTTGATAGTAACTAGGTGACTGTATAGGATGGAAAGTGTGGATTTTGGGCAGCCATGCGGAGAGGAAACCTACGGCTGGGACTCCAGCCATCTGCATGAAGTCTATCTGGAAAGCTGATGTTCTCTTCCTCCTCCTCCTCCTCTTTACTGCTAGAGTCTCCAGAGCCTTACTATGGATTTAGGCCAATGGACAAGGCAGAATCCTGTAGCTTCTCTGTAGCACGCTTTACCTGAAAGGTGACCTTTCCTCCACGTACTCTTTATACAGGAGAACAAGTTTTAAACTTGCTCTGCAGGCAGGTGTGTAGGGAGCTGTGCAATCATTAGCCTGGAACCCCACCTTTCAGCAACTAGCTTTCTGTCCTTTTCCCTTCCAGGCTAAGGAACGCTGTTGAACAGAGTGGGGTTGGGTATTGTGGCCAGGAAAACCTTCGTAGTTCTGACGGCTCAGTGTAAACTCAGGATGGCAGTTGGTCACCAAGCTTAGTACAAGCTTCCCAAGTTCAAATTGGTCCTGAAAAAAAAAAGCCTGTCTGTCTCTTTGGGACAGAGGTTCCCAATTGCACCAGAATGGGACTTAGTCCATTCGGAGGAATGGCTTAACCTGGATTCACTGCTACAGAAATTTGTCAGGTTTAATATGGGAAGGATTAGCATGTTCACCCCAAGCCCCAGAGTAGCATCTGTCTTGTATTGTTGCAAGGGATTATAGAATACTTTCTTCCTGTATTTGGGGGTAAATATACTTCCTCTTCATCAAAGCCATGCAAAGGTCACCCAGTGCAATGATGGAGCCCTTTCAGAATCAAGTGTAGTATTAATTACAATTAATGAATTATGAATTATTTAAGCAGGATAGTTCACTTCTGTAGAACGAAGTGCAAGGGCCTAATACTGCAGACTTGACTCTCCTTGCTACTGTAGCTATTAAATTAAGGCAATGGGTAGTGTTTGTATTGTAGTCCCCTCTCCACCCTCCGGGAGCCCCAGTCATGGAGCAGAATTCTGTTGTGCTAGGGGCTGTACAAACAGACCAAAAGGGACAATGTTTTTGAACAGTGAGATTTTTTTTTTTCCTTCCACTCTGCATTAAAACTCCTCCTAGTTTTTGCTACCCAGGTTGGCCTGCAGAGACTGAATCTTCCAGCTTTGGTGTTTCTGCTGCTCTATTATCTAGCCAAACCTGGCAACCAATCGACATGCAGTAGGGTATTCCTGGCCTGAGACAGAGCCAGTGCTGAGTCACAGGCATTGGAGTGAAACATTTGGGGGGGGGGGTGTGTGTGAGAGAGAGAGAGCTAATTCTCACTTCTCCTAATTTGCCCTGCTGTAAACAGCTACCGTTCAGTCTCTTGATTTTCAAATTTAGTGGCCCTGAGCAAACCTGGCCAATGGTGCAGCTGGGTATTTAGCAAGCTCTGAGCTTTTACATGACTACAGGGACAGCTGCTGATTAAACATATCCAAACTCGTGTATTTTTACTCTACACTTTCAGTGCACTGTAACTGAGATCTCCCTAATGACAGCCCCCCAACCCTCCCCCCCCGGTACCTCTCACAGCAAAACATTGTCTTAGCTGTGACCCATGTCGAGCAAATGGTTGGCTCAAAGGAAAAGCTTTGCCCTGCACATCAGAGAGGAGAATTCCACAGCCCAGGACCCTTCCTCAAAAACTCTGCTGTTACTCCTCACTTCCAGATGCCGTTGGTTGGAGAGAGCTTTCCAGCTAAGCCTGATAGCTGTAGCAGCACTTTGGGGATGGTTAGTCTCATAGGTACCTAGGTCCCAAACCGTGCGGATGTAGGTAAAGCAAAACAGGCATTTCAAATTACATCCAGGAGCAGACGGGCAGGGATTGGAGCACTGATATTGTGTATCCCTCTCCTTCTAAACAGTGATGGGACTAGACTGGTCTAATTTTGAGGTGGCCTAAATCAAGCTTTGTGACACAGGAACGCAGATTCTTGTCTGCACTGTGGTCTTGGCCAATCACCCTATCAAGTCTTCTGTATCTGAAAGGAGCCAATGGCAGGGCAGAGGCAATGGCTGGGAATGCTTTGTATTTACTTTACAGGCTAATAAATGAGCAAGAGCCCTTCACTTGCACTGGTTTCAAGGGTCCAGGCACAGGGCAAGTGCGTGTGTGAAGTAGGGAAAGGCACTGGATAAAGGTCGGATGTCTCATCTCCATGTATGAGAGGTGCCCCTTCAGGATGCTGGTGCTGAAACTTGAAAATGCACACTGTCAACGCTTTCCGTATAGACTGCCTTCCACAAGTAAACACTACCATCTAAAAACCAGATGGTCCCTCAGCAGCCACTTCCTCCAGCCTCCTTGTCTCTAATCAGGCTAGCTGAGAGCATGTCCAGACGGGTGCCCAACCCTGGAGGCCATGGGATCAAGCATTTGAATAGAGCGCTCTTGGCAGTGGTGCCCTACCACTCAGAAGGGATTCCAGCTCTAACACTGCTGCTATCCAGTATGGCCTAGGGGAGGCAGTCGTTCAGGTAGCTGGGTCCCAAACCATTCAGCACCATAGGGGTGAAGCCAGTAGGTGGCCAATATAGATTGGAGTTCTCAGCACAGAACTCCACATAGCAAGCAAGCAGTCACGTTCTGTGTCTGTTTCAGTTGGAGTGGGTTCCAAGATGTAACATACCCAATATGGGGCTACTGGAACCCAGCCTTGACCGTGGGTAACGGTAACAGAGTCAGAAATGGTCACACCAGCTACCAGGCACAGATAGAACAGCTCCTGGGTGTAGTTGTACTGGAGTACTTAGTAATGATCCTGGGTCTAATGACACCATGCTCATGAACCTGCTCCACGAGCAGTGGCTGCGTTCTCTGGGTCAGCGGTTCAGATACAAGCATGGTTTGTTCTTCTGGGTGTTTAACCCACCAACAGAAGTTCATTCCTGGCTCCTGTGGAGCGGGGTGGTCTTTACAGGACTGTTTTTGGGTTATCCGCACAAATAACTAACGTAGTTAGTGCGATTTAGCTGGATTAGTTTGCATCCAAAGCGTCTTTGAAGGCCACGGCATTGGCATGTTTCTATTGCAGTGATGCCACGGGACCCAAGGAGGAGGGTCAGGGCCCTATTGTGCTGAATGCTGTATAAACAAAGACTCAGTCCTTGCCCTGAAGAGCTTACAGGTGAAAGGACAAATGAAGTTCATTGGGATGGAGCCTGGAGCGGGAAGTAGAGAATCAAATGCACAGTATGCACCCTGGCCTTTTAAAATGACTTATAAAGAGTCATGTCCCCATATGCCTCACCACGTAGCCATTAATTAGCTGATTTACCAGCACTGCAGCTGAGCTGCATCTCGAGAGAAGGATTGGGACCTTCGGGGTTGGTGCAGGGAAACCCTAGTATGGACAGAGGGGTGGATCCTAGTGGAAAGCTCAAAGACCAGTCGGTGGACAAGGCTGGCATCGCTGGCTAGGTGGAGAGGCTGCGCGATGGGCAGAGAGGTGTGGTGTGCCGGGGTGGGGGGGGGAGGAGGGGAGCAGAGATGTTTAGAACCTTGAAAGGAAGGGTTGGAATCTTGAACTTGATCTGACATGCAGGGCACTGAATTTTGAAATCAAGACTGGATGTCTTTCTAAAAACTACACCCTAGGAATTATTTCGGGGAATTTCTCTAGCCTGGGTTACACATGAGGTCAGATTAGAGGTTCCCAGTGGTCCCGTCTGGCCTTGCAATCTATGAAGGGATTCTGTCCGAGCTGCTAGGCAAACTCTGCCACAGTTTTGTCAATGAGTATTGGGAGGCTAAAAGGTGGAAGCAATGGCTACAATAATCTGAAAACGAGGTGTGGGGGGGTAGACCTGAATGAGAGTGTCGTTGCTCTGGACAGAAAGGGAAGGATGGATCTTAAAACTCCTATGGAGTGGAAAGCGTTAGAGGAGAGATGCAAGAGGGATTTTTTTATTATTATTATTTTCTGGAATGATCCTGGAAGGGAGCACGAATGCAGTGACACTTATGGTCAGAAAATGGACTAAAAACTTTGCCTGCCATCTGTTGGCAGTGGCAGCAGGATGAACAGGGTCAATAGCTTAATTTGGCTTGTTCCAGAGGAAGCGAGCGCTGTTGGCATTAATCTGTAGTCAGCTCCTGAAAAACTGACACTGGTTGACCAAGATTTTCAAAGTCCCCATTTTGGGGTTCCCAGCTGGAGCCTGGATTTTTAGATGCTGTTGAGCTTTTTTATTTATTTTTTTTTTTTAAATCAGACCCTCTTAAAGTGTCTAGTGAGACCTCCCAAAGCAGAGGCATGCCTAGTCACTTTTGCAAAACCTTGACCCTTATTTAGTGCTATCCAGATGAGCTTGGAAAACTTCATCAAGAAAAACTCCTGAAAGTTCAGATTCTTTTCCTTATGTGCAGCTGTAACTTTGGTTTCTGCTGTCTGCCCCATCAGAGCACAAGAAACCAGTCTTTCCTGTGGAGAACAGTGAAATATTCCTAGTAAATATTCATTTGTATTTTAATCTGTTGTGGCAGCTCGCTCAAGTTAAATTTTATCTCCTACTTGCTGTTCATGCATCTGAATGCAGAGCGTTCTTGAGTTTGGCCTACAGAATCCCAAACTTTTTCAGGGCTATGAAATTGCTTAGATAGCAGAATTGTAACCTGGGAGGTAGGGAGATGGCAGTTTGGATCTTCTGTCTCTAAAATATCAAATCTGAATCTCGTCCTCCTCAATTTCCTGGGCTCACTGTGCTGGAAACTTGGCCTTCGTAGAGTCTCCTCTTCCTGAGAACTAGAGATAGCAGCTCCCTGCTGCATTGACGTGTATGGAGCCATAAGTGCATATGCAATCGTTTGATATGAAAAACATTTCCCCAACTCCTCATTGCTGGGGTACTGCCGTAGTCGGTCAAACCTAACCTGAAAATGTAACTGTGGAGCTAAAATGAAGCTGGGCTTTTGACTAGCTTTTCCACATTGGGTGGGTCTTAATCCTGGTTAGTGAAGCCAGCCACTCTTGTGCTTTCTCCTTTTCTGTATTATTAAAGAGATTTTGCAAGAATTGTAGTTGCAGATCTTCCAGTAGAGTTTGGTCTGTCCCCAGTCCTGGGAGCACTCTCTGGGGTCTATGACGTGGGCTTGCCCCCTTTAATAGAGGTGTTGAAACCTGGTTTGCTGGGGACATTATGTAGGTGGCTTGGTTCTCATCTGCCCACCAGACACTGAAGTCCTGACCTAGGCAAGTGAGCTCCACTCGCTCTTTGGGGGTGACTTCATGTTAGGTTTTGGATTTTTCTCAAGGTGGCTACCATTAGCCTCTGATGGAAACTGCGGTCTTGAGCTACGTCATTGGAAAATCTCCTTGGAGAGGAAATGGGCTAGAGATCTGCTGCAGTGACGGTTTTTGGGGGGGGTGGGGGGTGGGCAGGGTTGCCTGCAGAAGAGAAATTATTACTCACATCAGTGATGCCTGTTCAGTGCAAACACTGGCTTTAGCAGCCAGAACACCTGCACCCTTAATCGCGTGGCGCTTGCATTTCAGGAGGTGTTAACAGAATAGGAACACTTGAGCTCCACCATGGGGGATGCTGTGCTGGCACAAGGAACGTGCCCAATCCACCAAGGATGCATAGAAAGACATCCCAGTAGAACTGGCGGTGTGAGCTCTAAATAAAGCTGGCTCGCTGCTGAGGGCTATGAAACCTGCTGCATGGATACTGAACTAATGGGTGCGGGTGTATAGTCCCATGTGGTGCTGCTGGATCAGGATTCAGGTTGAAGGTGAAATCTCTGCTGAGGTGAGCAAATCTAGTGACTTGTGAACCTTGATGGAGCTGGCCTGTCCATATTTTGGGAGTGGGGAGGTCAGAAGTAAGCATGTGAAGGCTTCTGGGGTGCCTAGAAATGTGAAGAACAGTACAGTGCTTTGGGGTACCTAGAAATGGTAAAATCATACTGCAGCATGCAGTCCTGTGTTTAAACAGCTTTCACAAAGGTTCCCACATTGTGGCGTCTAAAACGGGGGATCTCCCCCCCCTTAACTGAATACACCTCCTTAATTACTTATAGGGGGATTCCAGGATCTCCTTTCCTGCTCTACCGTTGGTATTTCTAGGGCATGTATTACCTTCAGTGCTTGCTGCAGATAGTTCACAGCTTTCGTGGCCTACTGGGACCCCCTGCATAGTAACCTAGAACTGCTGCCTCGCTTGCTGAGGGTGCTGGGTAGTCAAGGGCTCCTGAACAGACCAGGGCCTCAGTTTCTCTCACGCTCCTCTTGAGTGTGTCGGCTACCGTAACTAACAACGCAGCCACCGGGCTCTAACTCGTGTTCCGAGTTAACGTGTGGCTTTTTTGTCTTGCAGCCGAACCACTGCCTCTGATGGACCTGTGCCGGCGTTCTGTGCGGCTGGCTCTGGGCAAGGATCGACTGAGTGAGATCCAAGCGCTGCCACTGCCGGCATCCCTCAAGAGCTACCTTCTCTACCAATGACCTACAGGTTGAAGGATGCTGTGAGAACTGAAACAGAGGCAAATGATTTGGCGCTGACCCATTGGACCGTGGTCCTGCCAGCCTCCCCCCATCATCACTAGTGTTGGACATCCTCAGCCCAAGTACCTTCCTCCAGTGCCCAAACCAAATATGACCTTAAAATGGCCGTTTTCAAGTATCCTTGTTTCAACGACTAAGATGACCTTTGCTGATGAAGGTCACATCCCATCCCTGCATGCTTCCAAAAAAAACACCCCCAAAAACACAACCTTCCAGAATCTCTCTGCACATCCCTTGCTGCTTTCCTCACAGCTCCTGACAAACAGCTGTAGCGCATCCTTTGAATGCCTGAAGTCTAGGAGCAAATTCTGCCTCTTACTCGGGCTGAAGGAGAGTACATGAAGCTTGGACGGGGAAGCATTGAGAATGGCAACACGTCAAATGCCAGGTGCTAGAAGTGGAATGGCACGAGATGGGGGGGGCCTTCTGACAAGCAAGGACGTAAATCACTTCAATGGGAAGTGAAGACACCAAAAAAAACTCCACATGGACACTTTTTTTTTTTTTTTAACTTGGATAAGGTGGTTATGTAGCTGATGTCAATGTCGTGATACTGTCTCACCCTGTCTTAACTGTTACTTTATGTAGATTGAATCTCGTTTCTTTCACCATCACTTTCCATCCCTCACTCCATTTTTCCTGCATCTTGTCTGTCTTCCTTTTCACTGGCTGTGACGCTAGGGGCAAATAAGGCCTGAAGTGGATGGGGAAACCAATCTATTGAGCAGCCCCTCTGATGTCTGCATCTTCCCCCTCTCTTTCCTTGTGTTCACTTTAACCTGCAGCTTTTAGATCAGATGCCCGCCCCTCTCCATTGGCGGTCAGTTTCCCCCGCCACAACTCGTTGGCATGCAATATCCTCCCTGGAGAGCCAGCCACTCCAGACTGATTTGTTGATGGCAGATCCTTTACAACCACAGACCTCTCCTTTCCCATGTCTGCGTCATGCATATTCTAGTCCATGTTCGCGCCCCTGAAATGGATCTGCCAGGGAATCTTCTGCTTTGATAAGCTGCTTAGAGTATTTCAAATCGGAGCTTTTCAGTCTGCCATTGTCCATCAAGGTAATCTCCTCCTTGCTCTCTGGCAGGAACGACCCTCTCTCTCATCCCTGCTAGTGGACAGAGGGACGACCCAGGAGGAAGGGTGTGAACAGTGTGTTCTGCCTTACAGTATGTCAGCAGGCCAGACGTCTAGAGGGTTATGTGATGGAAAGTAGTTTGATGGGAGGCTTAAGAGTGCTCTTTTGATGCTTTGCATGCACAGCAAAGGGAACTAGCCTGAACTACAGTCAAGAAAAGAGGGGGAGAAGAACCATTGTGAGACTTTATTATTATTATTATTATTATTTTTTTTTTTAAAAAAGGAGAAATCCTTGCACATCCCAAATAAAGATTCTCACCTCAGTAGCCAAAAAGAGAGAACCCAGTTCCCCACCGTCAACAGGAGCTGCTCTCTCCTGGCCTCTCCAAATAGCAGGCTATTAAGCTGCCTTCTCTGGGGTTATTTTGCACATTTCTTTTTTGTCTTGAAAAACAATGTTTGTGTGGTGTTTTTTTTTTTTTTGCTTCTGTTCTGTACAGGTACAAATGAGTTTATTTGTTGAAAATGTTTAATATATATTTGTGGTGTTTGTATAATCCTGTTTTAAACAGCTGCTGTAGGGTACCTTTTTAAAAAAAAAAAAAAAAAATCTACTGGCATAGTATATTTTTTAAAGCACAGAATTGGTGCCAAGACTGGGTGGGGGTGCAGAGTGCCCCCTTTCTTTTTTTTTTAATGTAACCTGGATTATTATTTTTATGTAGGGATTTGTACAAGCTTCTGTTACAGGGTGGGACACGTACAAAGTTGCACAAGAGAATTCAGCATGTACAGAGCCTAGCTTGATTGCCTTCAACTCTACCAGCGTCTTCCACCACTCCTTCTGCCCTGTTGTTTTTGTGCTTTTAGCCCCTCCTTTGTCTCCACTGTCTCTGCTGTCCCCAGTGCATTGCTTTGTACAGTTTTAAACTCTTTGCTTTCTCTTTTACAGCTGTAAATAATACTCAGTAACCCAATACAGAAATAAAGTTTATTAAATATTGAGCAGGAGTCCTGGTTTATTTGTGCCTAAGGGGGCCCTGCCAAAATCAGAGGCCAATTGTGCTCGGGTCTGTGTACAGACCAAGAGACCTGCCCCAAAGAGTCTAGTCTGAATAGAACAAACAAAGATGAGAGCATGGGTTATGCCCATTTTACAGATCCCATTCTGAGGCTACCCAAAAAGTCTGTGGCAGAGCTGGGAATTAAACCCAGATCTCGAATGCTATAACCCCCGGACCATCCTTGCTCTTCAGACTGAAACGCTTCTTCCCTACCCTTCCCCCCCCCCCCCCCCCCTTACATGCGGAGCTGTCATTACTAGTTGCACTTGTGCTCATCTGGTATGGGCTTGTGGTGGTGCTCCCCTGCTGAAAGCAAGGTGCCTGGCTGTGTTGGAGGAGACGTAGAGGTGACTGGGGAACAGGGTTGTGTGGATAGGAAGCTGAAGTGGTATCGGTGAAAGGCCGGAGTATCCTATTGTAGCTAGTGGAGGGGCCAGCCCCTATGCCCCCAGTGCCACACTTTTCTTCCATCTGACCAGTGGAACCCCTCACTCTGTTCTCCAGACGCTGGGCTCCTTGCAATCCATTGCATGCTTCCTAGCAGAGGCACATANACAAACAAAGATGAGAGCATGGGTTATGCCCATTTTACAGATCCCATTCTGAGGCTACCCAAAAAGTCTGTGGCAGAGCTGGGAATTAAACCCAGATCTCGAATGCTATAACCCCCGGACCATCCTTGCTCTTCAGACTGAAACGCTTCTTCCCTACTCTCCCCCCCCCCCCCCCTTACATGCGGAGCTGTCATTACTAGTTGCACTTGTGCTCATCTGGTATGGGCTTGTGGTGGTGCTCCCCTGCTGAAAGCAAGGTGCCTGGCTGTGTTGGAGGAGACGTAGAGGTGACTGGGGAACAGGGTTGTGTGGATAGGAAGCTGAAGTGGTATCGGTGAAAGGCCGGAGTATCCTATTGTAGCTAGTGGAGGGGCCAGCCCCTATGCCCCCAGTGCCACACTTTTCTTCCATCTGACCAGTGGAACCCCTCACTCTGTTCTCCAGACGCTGGGCTCCTTGCAATCCATTGCATGCTTCCTAGCAGAGGCACATAATGGACAACTATAGCCTCAGACGGCTCAGCTTTTTTTAATAGATTGTAAGGCCAGAAGGGACCATTCAATCGCCTAGTCTGACTTCCTGCGTATCATGAGGCAGGGAAGTTTTACCCTGTTACCCCTGCATTGACACCAACAACATGTTGGGCTAGAGCAGATCTTCCAGAAAGGCATCCGGTCTTTGAAGTGAAGACTCCCAAGAGTCTGAGACTCTACCATTTCCTTTGGTAGCTTGTGGTTATCATGGTAGTGTTGCACTGTTTCCACCTGTAACAGCAGGTACCATTTGAGTTCAGGTCTCCACCATTGTTTGTCACTTGGGTTCAAGCCTGCAGCCCTTTCGTTGCATGTAACTTCCTTCTGAATACTGAGTGAGAGGAGGGCTGCAGGAGGCAGGCCAAGAGAGTGGGGATGTGATGTATGAGAATTGCAGCACTTTTGTTTCCTTGAAGCATTGGGGATCTTCCGCGAACCAGTGTGTTTAGACAACCTCATTAACTTCCAAAGGCTTATGGGACCCACATCTGCCAGTCATGCCTGGAAATCTCTACTGCACATGTGGCTGGAATGAATATCTCTGAGATGAGATGGCAGTTTTGGCAGGGAAGATTTGTTACTGGCCCTGTACTCAGTTCCTTAAAATGAACCAGGTTCACTCATAGATGCCTTTTTTTTTTTTTTTTTTTAAGACCTTAGGTGACTGTTATCTAGGTTGACTTCCTGCATAGCACATGCCAGAAAGTTTTACCCAGTGATTCCTGTATCAACCCCATAACTTCTGGGTGAGGAAAGATGATCTTTTAGACACCTGCAGTCTTGATTTGGACTTTAAGTGACTGAGAATCCACATTCCTTAAGTTCCAATGGCTAGCTAGCCTCTCTTTTTAAAATGTGTGCCTTATTCACGCTGTAGTGTAAGGGTAAAGAATCACCATGTATATGAGCAAAATTTAATGGGCAATACACCATAAATACGGGAGCATTTTTTTTTCCCTCTAGGGTTATTTGAGTGGGTTCCTGAAAGTTGCGAAGAAAAAGTGGAGGGGATCGGGAGAGGCAGAGAGGAAGAAATGGAGCGAGAGAAGGGAACTGGATAAATAAAGGAGATCATGACCTATTCCAGCCGGGCTCTTCTGAGGTTACATGGAAGTAGTGCGATTCCTGTTTCTCCTCATTCACTTAAATGAGGGTCTTTTGGATGGGGTGGGAAAGCTGAAGAGCAGTGCCCTGCCCCTGCAGGTTAATGTAGCACATGCTTTTGATGCAGGGGATTGATGGCTCTGGAATCTGTAGTGGGATGCACAGAGCCTCTTTTCTGTAGGCTGTTGACTCCTACCTAGGTCAGACCTGGTGGCGATGAACTGAGACCGTTTGCCATTAGATCTGTCTGGTATAGCTGTCATTGCAGTTGGCTGTTGGAGGCCAAAAATTGAATTTGGTGGTGGAATCTGAATAACCCTCTTAGGCCTGGTGGGCCTCCAGGTCAAGGCTGAAGCATTTGCAAGGGGCAGTGGGTGGAAGTTTACACTGCCGCTGCCCACACAATACACTGAGGCCTTTCAGCTACAGGGCTCTTAACCTAGCACCTTTCACCAGTCCGAGCCGTTCCACTGTGATTTTTGACTCGAAGCACCGATGGGGATGCAGTTGGTATGATTAGTGCCCACTCCTCCCTGTGACTGCTTGAAATGACACTACATAGGCTTTGGGGAGAGGTTTCACTCCTTGGAAAGAAGGCCCTGTCTAAAGAAGGTAGTTCCATGGTCCCGGAAGTGGCATCGTGCAATGCCGTGGTGTTCGGGGTGGTTGCTCTGTCTAGTCTTTTCTAGAATTCTATAATGGCTACAGGGTGACCTTAGCTAATGTTGCAGTTTTTCCCTGGTAGACTAGTGTGTATGCGACTTACTGGGCTGGGGTTGAGAGCACCTGTACTAATCTGGGGCAAGCCTTGCACCCTCTTGTGAGAGGGAGCACACCAGTGCTGTAGCTACCAAACTGGGCGGGGTGGGTGCGAGAGGAAAACGACCTCTTACAACTCCAGTCTGGGGAAGGGGGTCTGTAAAACTGAGCTCCAATCAAGGTTGCAATACACCAGAAACCGCTTCTGCCCTGGGCAGGGGGCAAATGCAAGATAAATGAGGGGGGTGAGGGGAGGGGGCGGGAGGAAAGCGCTAGTGACATGATGCTAAGCAAAGGCAGCCTGCACACATGGTAGCGATTAATCTCTTCATCTTTCTCATGCTGCAGGTAGTGGGGATTCGAAGAGAAATATTAATTTCTGACCATATGTGGGCAAAGCTTGCCTCCCTTGTAGCCTGTCCCATCACTGTTCTATGGAATGTGAGCTCTACTGAGCCATAAACGATACGGGGAGGGGCACAGCAGTGGGCTGGGGTTGTGGGGACAGAAGGTGGGGCGGGTGCCAAAGACTGAGAAATTTGTTCATGCTCCGCTCCAGACACCCAAACAGGCTCGTGTTCCAGCTGCTGGGAATATTTGAAATAAATGACCTGCTCGGGGGCCTGGAGTTTGCAGTGTTTATGTACATCGCCTTAGCAACCATGCAGGAAGTCATGAGATGTGGACTGGACCTGGTGGAATCAACAAATGATGTCAAGGATTAGCAAATCCTAATGAATCCGTGGAGCCCTGTTTCCCCTGCTGTCGCATATGCTTGGGTCCTGGCCTGCAGCAGCCAAGGCTGCTCCCACCGCTGAAGAGCATGAAAATTACAAGTCCCACTTGCATCAGGGCTTCCTTTAAAGCCAATCCTGGCTTGCTGGCCAATATCGTTTGTCTCCCTTCTATTGCTGACTAATCACGTTCATCTGCATGGAATTTTGCCTTCCCATTTTATTGCAGTCTATCCTGCTTTGCTCTCTGTGATGCAATCCAAGGTATCTGATGCTCCTCTCCCCAGAGATGTCCCGTGGTGATCTCTGAAAGAATCTGAGATATCCTGATGATAACCTTTTCTCCTTCCCCCCCAAAAAAACCCATCCCCAGAAGTAACTTACAAGTTAAGGGGAGTGTTTTGCCATGATGGTAAAATAGCTATCGGCAGAGATGCAGGGCTTTACCTGTCAAGGTCCAAGCTACTTAGGAAAGGAAGCTCAAGTCTCATCCATAAGGAGGGGCAGAGGGGTTGTGGTTTGCCCGAGGTCATGGTGATTCAGCGTGGAGTTGAGAATACAGCCCAGGCCTGGGTACCCATCAGTGTCCTTTCCACTCTGCCATGCAGCCTCCCTGCAGTGCAGAAAGCTCCCAGCATATCCAGCTGGTAGGCGCAGGGGTGGCCACAGGGGCTCCATGCGCTGCCCCCACCCTGAGCACTAGCTCTGCAGCTCCCATTGGCTATGAGCCACGGCCAGTGGGAGCTGTGGGAGTGGTGCCTGCGGGCAGCACACAGAGCCCCCTGGCCCCTCTACCTAGGGGCTGCAAGGATATGCTAGCTGCTTCCAGGAGCTGCACGGAGCTAGGGCAGGTAGGGAGCCTCCCTTAGCCCTGCTGTGCCACCAACTGGGAGCCACCTGTGGTAAGCGCCGCCCAGCCGGAGCCTGCACCCCAACCCTCTGCCCCAGGTCAGAACCCCCTCCCACACCCCAGTGCTCTGCCCCAGGTCAGAACCCCCTCCCACACCCAAACTCCCACCCAGAGCCTGCACCCCGTACCTCCTCCCGCACCCCTGCCCCAGCCGTGAGCCCTCTCCTGCATCCCAAACCCCTCCTCCCCAGACTCACCCCAGAGCCCACAGCCCCTCCTGCACCCCAACCCCGTGCCCCAGCTCTGAGCCCCCTCCTACACTCTGAACCCCTTGGCTGCAGCCTGGAGCCCCCTTCTGCACCCCAAACCCCTCATTCCTGGCCCCACCCCAGAGCCTGCACCCCCAGCCAGAGTCCTCACTTCCTCCTGCACCCCAGTCCCTTGCCCCAGCCCGGTGAAAGTAAGTGAGGATGAGGAGAGTGAGTGACAGAGGGAGGGGGTATGGGAGTGAGCGGGGATGGGGTCTTGGGGAAAGGGGGCAGGGCAAGAGTGTTCGGTTTTGTGCGATTTGAAAGTTGGCAACCCTAACTAGGGTCTTAGCCCAAAGGGAGTAATCCTAATTCCTTGTTGTAGATGGGGAACTGAGGCAGAGATTCAGTGACTTGCACAAGGTCACAGAGGACATCCAGTGACAGAGCTGAGAACTGACTGCAAATTTTCTGAGTCCCAGCCCCATGCCTTAACCACAGCCAGCCTTCCTCTGCTGACTGCTGCAGTGAATGTTCCAATTTGGGTGCAAACAAGTCTTTTCTATTGCGTGAGTGAAGCTGTTCTGAAGCTAGAAGTGAAAAGGATCCCCTAGTGTGCTCCCCCATCCTATACCGCACTGATAATCTTCATCCTGTGCCCAAGGCTGGCTTGAATTTGATTGGAGAGGGAAATATTTGGAGATTGATGTACTTCTTTTATTTTTAAAACTTCCTTGGCCCAGAAAGTGGTGCCAAAGGGAGACAGGCTCGTCCTCGGGCAGCACAAACCCACCCCCCCTGCCCCAGGCTCTGGCCCTGTCCTCACAAATGTTTTGATTTATGAGTCTGTTGCAAGCTTGTCTGCCCTTCAGACAGAGAAATATTTGAAGCAGCTGCCAGATGTTTTGTCTGACTGGTGGTTTACAACTTGCTTACTGTTTAGCAATGCTCTTCCCGCCGGAGTTCAAGCTGCCCTGGTGCATTCTGTTCTGCTGCCTCGAAATGCTTGTTTCCCACCCAAACCACAGACGCACATAGCATCGAAGAGATACCAGCTAGAGCTCATCATGCAAGCCTACAGTAATGCACGTTTACTGCCTAACTTGCTGTTCTGATTTCCAAGGGTACTGGGACTCACCCAATTCAGCCACGTTCCTCCATTCACGCATTACAGTGTCACACAGATCAGGGGTCGGCAACCTTTCAGAAGTGCTGTGCCGAGTCTTCATTTAGTCACTCTAATTTAAGGTTTCACGTGCCAGTAATACATTTTAACATTTTTAGAAGGGCTCTTTCTATAAGTCTATATTACTAAACTATTGTTGTATGTAAAGTAAATGAGGTTTTTAAGATGTTAAGAAGCTTCATTTAAAATTAAATTAAAATGCAGAGCCCCCCAGATCAGTGGCCAGGACCCGGGCAGTGTGAGTGCCACTGAAAATCAGTTCAGGTGCCGCCTTTGGCATGCGTGCCATAGGTTGCCTACCCCTGCATAGATGTTAAGGTGGCTTACAGCCATTTGCAAAGGCAACTGGGTCGTGGGAACAGCCTGGCCTGGGCCTACGCTTCCTTAAATAGACTAGCACTTAATATTGGGGTTGGTCGGAACCTGGAATCCCCAGTGGCCAGGAAATTCTGATAATTGAAAAAATAATAATTCTGCATTGGAACAAAACTGTGGTTTCAGAATTTCCTGCGGAACAGAGACAGCCTGAAATTTCCAGTTTGAAAATTCAAAATGTTTCATTTTGACTCTTTTTCTAAACAAAATTGATGAGGCTCCTTGAGCTGCCTGGCGGCCTGCCTGGAGGGGTGACCAAGAAGCTGGGAGCTTGAAAGTCCTGATAGCCCCATCTTGAGCGGGGGGCTTCCAGGGTCCCAGCTCTGCAGCAGCCTGCCAGGTGTGCAACACAGCAGAAATGCTGCCTGGTTTCCGTCGGAAGATTTGCTGACATCAGCATACTCCAGCCGAGCATTTTGATTGTGAAGAAATTGGCTGTAAGCAGCTGCTCTGCTTGACTAGCTGTGATCTTGGCCTGAGGTCTAGAACTTCTTCCGTCCTCCGGGAACCCATTTGTAAAATGGGGATAATATTACAGGATGGTGGGGTGGGGGGGGGGGAGGAACAGTGCAAGTGCCTTAGCATAATTCTGTTAGTTTGGTTTTCTTTCTAAGTGAAAGTCCATTTGTGTAAGTGTAGAGGGATAACTGGCCAGCAGGCCTTGACTCTGAGCGTCCATTGATGCTTGCCTAGTGGGACTTTAATCTGTACCTCTAAAAAGTATGTAGAATCAGTACTTCTCCCCACTCACCCACCACTGTTTTCCCCCGAGTACATGTGGGTTGAGTTTTTAAGGCATCCTCTTGGTCAAGCTGTTCAGGCAACGGATGGCGATAGCTCCGGAAGGAGCTGGCTGGGGTATCTAATCGCAGGGGAATATAGGCTTGAGTGGAGGTGGTGTTGCTTTATAAATTTATAGAAAATGTTTTGTTTGTCCTGAAGGGTTGCGAAGTGCTTCGTTATCGTGCCTGTTCATACAGGAATCCCATCTGCCCCTGAACTGTAATCATCTCTTCCCTGGGCAGGAACTTCTATTCAGCAGGGTCTAGCAGGACTTCACCCCAGTTCAGGACCCACACAAGCAAATATTCTATCCAGTTCAGAGTACAGACTGGCAAAATATGCTGGCCTAAACTGGCCTTTGACCAGGACATGGATTACTTTTCCTGTCCCCTACAAAAAGAAAGAGGTTTCTAATGATTATGAGGCACCAGAGTCCTGCTGTATTTCTTCTTCCAAAGCAAGCACCTCTGGCAATAGGATTCTCTAGCACCATGCTGGGCAGTGGGTCACTGTTCATTGGAGGGTGAGTGCTGCCTATGGAATCAATAACCCTGGGGTGTTTCCTTTATTGGATGTCTCCTCCCAAGTGCTGAAAGGGTCTGTTCCTCCTTAGTCTGTGAGGCCTGCCAGATCAGGTTGAGGAGTAATGGCTGTTACTCCAAACATAATCTGTATATTTCAGATGACCTGGCCCTGGACCCATGGTGAGTTGAATACACATAAGAGCTAGTCAATTGTGTTCATTGTGTGGGGCCTTTTCCTGTGCAACGAGCAGAAGGCTGTGTATGAGCCCGAGAGAAGGTGGGGGGACAAGCTAGCAAGCCAGGAAACCCCAACACGAAGACCAAGGTTTTTCCAGGTTCTTCACTGGTGCTGTCTGGAGTAGATAGTTCATGACCCTTGGATTTTTAGTATGTAGCTTTATTGGATGTAACGAGAGGGAGAAACTGGGCTTTGCTGATTGAACCTCTTACAATCTGGGTGCAGCAAAGCTACAGACTATGCAGTGTTGAAGGTGGCTTGGTTTCTTTGTGTGATGTTTGCTCTGCAGCCGCACCGAGGAGCACTAGGAATGGAGTGAGATGCAACGTGCTCCAGGCTACTCTTCATTTCCAAAGACTTGTGGATGCTTTTTTGCCAAGTTCCTTCAGAGGGAGTGGAGGGAGATGGATTACACAATTGTGTTGCATGTAAAAACACACTTGTGTCCATCCAGGAATTCGGGATATTGCCAAAGTGGACACAGTGTTCAGTCCCTGCTCGCGTCTGCCAGAAATGTTATGTTTTGTCCAGCAGAAAAGAAAACATCCTTTCCTCTCTCGGTGCTTCAGAATTTGGCTCTTCAGACTCTGAACTCACCAGGGTTTCCATAGTAAGATAGGTTTGGCCATACTGGATCA
This sequence comes from Trachemys scripta elegans, assembly GCF_013100865.1. NCBI lineage: Eukaryota > Metazoa > Chordata > Testudines > Emydidae > Trachemys > Trachemys scripta. The sequence goes on from NC_048316.1 coordinate 10,396,993, forward strand.
GAACCCTCCGTCCAGCAAATCTGGTCTTCTGGCAATAGCCAGGATCCAATCACCCTTTGCAGAAAATGCCTGAACTCTACACAGTTGGCCGCTGCTTTGCCCATGTGGCCGTAGCCAGAAGACTGTAAGGAGCATATTTATTATATAGAATTGTAGTTAACACCGAGGGGCTCCGAAGAGACCAGGACCCTGGTGTGCTAGGTGCTGTCCGTATGTGTTGTGAGAGAGAGAGTCTGAGCAGCGATTCTCAAACTGTGAGTCCGGACCCCAAAGTAGGTTGTGACCCTCATTTTAATGGGGTCGCCAGGGCTGACTGAGGCTTGCTGGGGCCGGGGCCAAAACCCAAGCCCCACTGCCCAGGGGTCAAAGCCTGAGAGTTTCATCCCTGGGCAGCGGGGCTCAGGTTACAGGCTCCCCGCCTGGGGCAGAAGCCCTTGGGATTTGGCTTTGTCCCTCCCACCTGGGACAGTGCAGCTCAGGTTTTGTCTTTGCCCCCTGCCCAGGGCTCAGGCTTCAGTCCCCTTCCCTCCTGGGGTCGTGCAGTAATTTTTGTTGTCAGAAGGGGGTCAAAGTGCAATGAGAAGCCCTGGTCTAGATTTTACATTCTAAGTAGACAAGGGGGAGAGAGACCAGGTGGGTGAAGTAAATGATGTGATTGGACCCACTTTTGTTGGTGAGAGAGACAACTTTCTAGTCACACAAAGCTTTTCTTCAGGTCTGGAAAAGTGACCTCACCTGTAATTCACAGCAGGGAGGGTGGAGGTGGGAACTGAGGCCCAGGAAATAAGTGGCTTGGCCAGGGCCAGTCACGGAGTCTATAGCAGAGTTGGGAATTCAACTCGGATTGCTCAAGTCCCAGTACACCGCAAGGCCATCCTTCCTCTCAAGCTCTGAACCAGGGCTGGAGTGGTTGGCTTTATAAAGCTCATTTTGAGTCACTTTGCTGAATAAAACTGAAATGTATTGAAACTATTTACTGTGCCCTGGTGCGTGCTGCCTCCCTGCCTGTATTGGCCTTAAATGGCAAATTTCCTTTGAGATTAGAACCATCAATGAGTACTTTGAAACAGTAGGCTGCAGATTTCACTTGCAGGGTGTCATTCATCACCCAGCATTCAGGTACTGTGCACTGCATTTGGAAGCAGTGTGTTCAGTTACCACAGGGATAGATGCATTAAGAATATCCACATTACATTCCAAACCTATATATTATCACGGCTTAAAAAAAAACACCTACAGGCTATTACTGCTCTCGCTGTCCTTGGATACCACTAACATGGCTTGCAGCAGGCATGTGGTTTGATCCATTACAGATTGTTTCTCCTTTCTTTCCAGACCTTCAAGGCTTTGGTACTTACTAATTACACAAAATTCCCCTCCCTTATCTTCTACCCAATCAGTTTTTTCTGATTTTTTTTTTTTACCACACTAACTTTTGCCTCTGTCTGTCCCACACAAAGCCCTGCTAGTTCCAGCCCTGGCGCTGTGATTCTGTCCTGTGGCCTCTCCTTTACTTATTAAAATCTTCCTGTCTTTGGAGAACTGGAGTAATTCTCCAGCCAAGCTGCTGTGTGTTTGGCCTAATGAGTCATTTATATTAATATGAGCTTTCAGCTTCAACACAGAGCCCGTAGCTCTTTGTAAGAGGGGAGGTCTCATGCCTTCATGTGGTTCCTCTTTAAAGTTCTGCAGCTGTTGTTAAAGTTATGGGGTGGCTCCATCAAACTCTCTTTATATGTTCCCCTGGGAGACTGTGTGCTGCTCATTCAAGGAGAAGGAGAGGGTGGGATCCAGAGATTTATTTTGCTCTGTCCATGCTGAATTTTAAAAGCTATGTGACTGGAAACCTCCTGGAATCTGTGAACTGGAGTGGAAACGGGGTGCTATCTGAAGGCTGGCAGGTGCAGTGTCCTGGAAAAGTGCCACTCCAGAATGGGGTAGACATGGATTGCCCTGTAACCTCCAGAACAGAGAAGGAAGGTTGAGGATTCCTGCTTCCAGCTCTCCCCTCTTCTTGCAAGTAACTCATTAGCTAGCCATCCCTAGTCCCTTTCTTCACATGAACACAGTCCTCAGGCTTCTTGTAGAAGAGTCACACCTATTTCTGTTCGTCCGTCCTTTTCAATTGAGTGAACTGAGGCTTTCTTGTGGGGACATGTTGAGAGCAGCTGAGTGAACGTGGGGAGGGGAGAGAGAGAGGACATTTTGCTGAAGACAAGCTGACTTGTTTTTTTCTGTAAAAACATCTCTGTGGCCAAGACAAACGAAGACGCCTGCCCTAGACATTGTTACCTTTTGTCTCCTCCGGCCCGGTGTCAGTTCCCAATTTATTTTGATGAACTGTTTAATCACAGGGTTTTTATTTCTCCTGGTAAATAAATGGTATTTCAAATTCCAGGACGGCTTGAGATGCTAATACCAGCTGTCTAGACAGTGCAGCCCACTGACACAACCATAAATAAAAAGTCTTGGGTTTTTCGGGGGTTTTTTTCATTCTTTTGCCAGAGACAGCCAGATACAAAAGGATACAGGAGGGACTGATTGTATGAAGACAAAGGGTGCGTTGGTCCTACCTCCTTTGCCATCTCTCGACCAGGATGGGAGATGGTTGGGTGATTGGTTTCTCAAGTATACTCTGTATCTGTGGATAGACAAAGAACTAACAGATAAGGAGCCAATAGATAGCACTCAAGGCTACGCCGCACCGTTGGGTTTTGTGTGGGACCAGTGAAATTTCTGTGCTGCAAATGGCTTCCTCTGTGCAGTTCCTCCTGTCAGGTCTTAACATGGTTTCAGAAGTACAGTGGTTCTAGCCACTTTGGTTCTTCGTTGTGACTGAGCGGAGGCATTGAGTCGTTCTGTGCAGATCTTCACAGCTGGAACTCCAGTATGTTCTGCAGACAAGTGAGAGCTGGAGCCATTTTTCCCTGAGCTTACAATGGAGTGAGGAAGTTCAGGCATCCCAGTCCTTCAGTCGTGGTGGAAGGACCTGCTCTGGAACAGGGCCCTACATACAAGTGGTAACTTCTTTGGCGCATTGAAGGAGGTGCAGGGGCCTTCTCCACCCAGTGTTCTCTTCCCTATACAATTCCTTATGTGTGGACCTGTTTTTCCACTTGCTATGATTGTCGCTAAAGTCCCTGTGGCCCGGCTGTCTGTTCCAGCAAAAGCGCAAGGATCATGCATGGATGATGCAAGGACCAACTCAAGATTTAATGCAAGAATAAATCTGGTCATGCCCCGCTGAGGATACTCTTGTATATTCCATGCATCTTGTAGGTCCCTGGGACCCTGCTTCCATGATCTTCCACATTTGTTATGCATAAAGGTTTACAGCCTTCTCTTGACAATACCACTGTGCTCGTTGATCATTAGCCAAAGGGAAGCTACTTGAGCAAGAAAGGGGTGACATGAATTGAATGGTCTTCTACCTGCCCACACAAATGAGAGATGAACGGGCGGTGCTGCCTCCAAAGCAGTTGGTCCCATTGCAGCCATGTTTGGAGGCTGTGGGGCTGGATAGTTTCAGCCACACCTCTTCTGTTCTGCCGGTTGAAGAGTAGAAGCCACTGGCTGCCGTTGAGTTAAAGGGGAGTACAGAATTGCACAAGGGGCCGGTAATCATCCTTGTAAGGCATGCAGATTCTGGCTCCCAACTCGGTTATAAGAAAGCAGGGCAGCTAACACACGCCTCACTGGAGCTGAAATCTCCTGGTACCAAAAACAACTTCCCAGGCAGAGGGTGTGTAGGGGTGTGGTTTGGACCCTTTCCAGCAGCGGCCGCCTCTTTTTCTGACTAAAGGGGCTTAGTTATTCACTCCTCTGCTCTCCCCTTCCCAGGAGTGTAGGGGCCATGAGGGAGTTGCAGAATTCCTGGGAACTTGTTTGCTTAGTAAATGGGGATAAATGGGCCCTAGCCCCTGTAACCTTAATTGTAATCACGGTAGGAATGAAGGGGACTCATTTGCTATAGGGAATTGCCTAGAGAAAGGCAGCTAAATCCGGGTTAGGGAAACTCACAGTCAGATTGTGAACCTCTCCGAGCTTGGTGAGTGGTTACTCTCACAAATAATCCTGCCGTCTTCAGGGGGACTGTCTGCGTGTGCAACTGCTCATCAGTGGGGGCAAGGGAGTCCCAGTCTGTCTCTCACTGTGAGTGCACATGATGGCCAACAGTCCAGTACAAACATTGGCTACATCGGGGTGAGTGAACTAATTTGCCCCAAGTTGGCTGATGGAAATCTTAAGCAGCCAAAGCTTATTAATCAATAAGAGATGGCTATTCCTTTGGCTTGGACGTCGCCTGGCCTTGTGCTAATTACATAGCTGGGCCTTGCCAGCGGGTTATCTTTCTTTTCTGGGAACGTCTGCCTGTCTGGGATATGGACAATAATGGATTGTCTTTGTCAGTGCTGCATCTTCCCTTTCCAGTCTTTAATGAAGGCTGACGCTCGCTTGCCTTACTGTGGGATCGAACCAGCAGAGTTCTGGGAAGGTACCTGCTGTTTGTGGGGAATGGCAGCCTGTGTACAATATACACAAGTAACTCCAATCAGCTAGGAGGGATGCTGTATTTCTACCCTTTTAACAGCCTTTCCTCTCCAGTCCCTTTAGCCCTCTTAAACCGTATCCCTTTTATTCATGCTGATAACTAGTAATAAGCATGTTAACAGCTCCTTTCAGTGGAGGATCTGAAAACACTTTGCACACACATTAAAGATAATACCTCGGCTTGCAAACCTGATACCCTGTGAGACATGTATTAGAATTCTGGGGAAACCAAGGATCATAGACACGTTAAGTGACTCGTCTATGCTCAAAAAGTGAGTCAGTACTAGAAGGGAGAATAAAACCTGGGAGTCCTGACTTTCTCCTCCCCTAGGTTAGTCTCCCTCTACATGGGCAGAGATCATCTCTCATATGTCTAGGGTCCTCCTGCTAATTTTCCTTTTTCTATGCCATTTAAAATGGGAATTGCGCCTGGCTACTTGGACATCTGTACAGCTGAGAGATCCACCTCTTTCTCTGATTGTGTTGCAAATGCCCAAGTGCACTGTGGGCTGAAGGAATGGATTACAGATCCAGTCAGACATGCATTGCCCCTGTCAATCACATTCTTTCCATGTGTACACCTATGGGCTGCTGGCAATGTATGCATTAAGTCTATGATATACCAGGGGAGACACTTGTATGTAATCAACTGGCTTTGAGACACTTGTTCAGCCTCTCCGCGGCTGAAATGCAGCAGCAAAGAATGCAGGACTGCTATATGGGGGGATGCTATATGGGAAGGTTGAGGTGCATTTGGCAGGGCTATGAGATGGAAGCTTGTACAGCAGATACTGCCACCAATCCCTGTTAGACTATTATACAGGAGCAAATTCCGCTGCTTTTTAAACACATTGCACTATGTATTTTTAAGGATAGACAGCCCTTGGAGCGATCCCCAATGGTGCCTGAAATTCCATTTGTGTTCCAAGCTTTGGTCAGTGTTTCCCAGAGGGATCGGGCAGGGCTTTGGTGCAGCAAGGCAGTCGTGCTGCTAAGAAAGGATCACAGCCAACTTCCTAAAACCCATGTTCTCAGGACTCCAGATCAGAGAGTGCAGTGCTGACAGTCCACAGGAGGGCTGCTTGGAACAAAGACCTGGAGCTGGCGAGAGCTGCACCCGCAGAAGAACACGGTATGTAAATATTATCACAGAGCCATCCTCTCCAGTAACGGCTCCCACTCAAATGCTGCCTGCATGTTAACAAACTACAACACTCCAAAAAAATCAGGGACTGCATGTGTTTTCACTGTGCTAAATTCAATGTGCAGTTCCTTACGTTTCCTCTAGCATCCCAGAAGAATTTGCAGGGTTGTCTGCTGAGATGTATGCTGCTTTTCTCTCTTTCTCACACACGCCCACCTCAGCTGTTCAGTATATTTTTTAATTACTCTCCAGCTACTTCACAGAGGGGCTGATTTATGGTCTGTTAGAATCTCTGCAGAGAAGTCTGCGGATGAGAGGATGTGTCCCTGTGAGTCTCTGTGCTGAAGTGGTGGTTGCAGGAGGAGAGGAGGGGAGTTGCATGTACCTTTCACTTCTTGGCTCCCCTTCCCTGTTTCTGAACAGGAAACCATCCCTTCTATTTGCAGAAATAAGGGAATGATAAATCAAATTAAAGTACTATAATTGTTCATATTACAATAGCACCTAGACCCCCCCAGGCAGGGAGCAGGGACATAGTGTGCTAGGAACTGTACAAGCATGTCGTAAGAGATTGTTCCTACCCTAATGACAGGCGGTAATAGGTGGATGAAACAAATGAGTAGAGGGCAGACGTGGTAACCATAACACAAGGATATTTTAAGTAGATTAGCTATACATACAATGCATTTCCCCACGGGCCTACTCATTATCAACTGGCCTTCAGAATTCTTATGGGTCCTAGGTGTCTTCAAAAATGAAACCTCACTTTCCAAAAAAGATGGGAGTGCGTGTGTAGATATTCAGAATCCAGTCTATTTCGTGCTAGACAGAGCTCCGCTAAAGCATCTGAACTCCTCTTTATGTGAACAAAGCAGTCGGTTTGTGCTGATCAGTGACATCTCACGTTGTCCAAATGGCTTTCATAGAAACTTCCTACTTTCATTGAAAAGGTCATCCCAGGTGGAGGCAGTAACAGTTGTGCCTCCAGGAGTGGACTGGTGGCTTTCATCCATGGTGGTTTCCAAATGGGAAGATGAGCGGAGAATGTCAAAGGGAACTCAAAGCAAGATAATGAAAAGGAGTCCTTAGAATCTTGTCAGAACATTAGTGGGAACCCCAAAGAACCAATGGAGGATCAGCAGACTCCCTCCCTGTCATCACAAAACCCAACCCAAATATGAGGAGTGCCCCCAATACTCCATGGGGAATATCAAAGGATGCATTCCTAGAGGAACCCTTCCCTCCCCATACACACACAGTGTATGCCCAGTGCCCAGTACAAGGTGGAGAACGCTGCATAGTGACTTTGAGTGCAATGGAAACATTAGAGGGGAGTCCGGGCACCTAGATATGACCTCAGGTGACAACCCAAACATTGACTGGGAATATTCAATGCATACTCCTACAACTCAACTGCAAACATTAGATGTGGGGTTCTCGGACTTTCTCATGCTGTCGACCATGTCATCTTAGCGAGGTTGTCTTATGAGTGCCTCCTCTCCCATTCATGATTAGGTAGATTGCTCATGGCCTGCCTCCCTGTGTCACATACAGCAACTGTTTACATGGAAAGTATCTAATGTATTCTTGGTGGCCTCTAAAGTGACTTAGCTGCTGGAAACAAAAAGGAGAAACCACCACCATGTGACCAGCCAGCTCTTCGAGCCATCAATGGTCTACTGTGAGTGAATCACTGGGCAAGAGCTCGTTCCTTCCATGGGTGTTAGATACTAGGGTGATGCTCACTTAGAAATACCTTAATTAGACTACAGGGTCTGACTTCCAGAGGTGGTGAGCAGCTGAAGCTCCAGTTGACTTAGTCTGGAGTCATAGGGTCAGAAAACAAGGCTGTAGATGGCTAATGATGTAATGGTCTGAGTTTTGTGCCAAAGTCTTTGCCACGTAGAAGGCAGGTGTGGTGGAGCAGATGTCTCTTGAGTTGTTATAGACTGCAGCAGAGCAGGGTACAGTCTGTGATCTCCTTCATGCGGAAACACTGGGAGTTCACTTAGAGCTAAAACTTGAGTCATGATTGTAATGACTCAAGTAAAATTTCATAGCCAGTGTTCCCGTCCAAGAACCCTAAGCTTTATAATATCCCATCCATCTTTTATTGGTCTCTTCTAGCTCTGTGCACAAAGGCTGTGTCCAACCTTATTTATTTTGCTTATGTGTTTTGGTTCTTCGTATTCCTCACTCTTACAGTCTCCTAACCATTTCTTCCCTGGAGCACCAATTTCTTCCAGAGAGCGCAAGGCCCTCAAACCCAGGAGGTTCTTTAAAGAGAAAATGCAGCATCCAGGTGATTGTTCTGAGGGAACATCTCCCTCACCTTTGTTAATTTGTATTGAAGTAATGGAATTTGTTGCTTACTCCAGTGGATGGAGTTTGCTGAAAGACCAGGCTTGAAGCCAGAATGGCGTCCTCTTGAAAATGCTGTGCTCTCAATAAGGGTGCTCTCTCTCTTCATCAGCTCTCAGCCTGTGGGCAGAACACGTTTGCTTCCAATCTGAAATTGGATTTATCCTTTATAAAAACCAGATAGACAAACCTACCCTTAAGGGGCAGAACGCTCAGACAGAGAGGATGTGATACAGTGAGAGTCTGCCACAGTGCATGGGGGACAAGAATGAGGGATCTCTCCCTCTCCTTTTCTGCCGTTCTCTCTCCCTGTTTTTCCCTCTATTTCCTCTCCTTTCATTCCCCTACCTCTTTCTTTCCCTTCTCCTCTTTCAGTATCATTATTTCAAAGAGAAAAAGTGTGGTCCGGTGGACTGAGCTCTGGATCAAATAGCAGGAGATCTGGGATACCTTCTTGTTTCTGCCGCTGACCTACCATATGACCTTGGGCAAGTCACTTGCTGCTCTAGGTATGTCTTCACTGCACAGTTAGCCCGGGTCTGGGCAGCCAGGTTAGCCAAGCCCAGGCATGAGCATCTCCACTGCAAAGCCCGACCTGAGTTATTGTGCCCTCACTGTTTCTTAGCTTGCCCATGTGTGTGGGGGGACATATCCCATGGTGCTCTGTGATTTTTCTGCTCTTCAGGGCAGGGATTACTATCTAAGTAGACAAGAACTGAAGGTGGGCAAATAGAACTGGTCAGGAAATGGTTCTCCTTCCCCTCAGCCCCTGCAGAAAAAATTGATTTTTTTTTTATTGAAAACTTTAAAAAAATGATTTTGGGTTACATTTTAGCAAAATATCAACAAATTTAAAAAAAGCCAGGCACTTTCCCTGAAATGTTTTAGTCAAAAACCCAATTTTCCATTTAAAAACAAACAAACAAAAAGTTTCAATGGAAAAATGCCCCCTTCCCATTGTTGACCAGTGTCCCTGAATGCCGGTGTGACGCACAGGCAGACAGCAACAGGAACCAGAACCAGACTGCTGTAACCGCCCAGCACTGTGCATGTGCCATGTTGAGAGAATTGGTAATGTATTTAAAACTGTCGGCTTGAGAGGATCAAGACTGTCGTAATAGTTTAATTATCCTGTGGTTGTCTGCTTCTCCCTTCAGAATTCTCTGTAGGTTCAGGGGGTTCTAAGGCAAATGAGAGCCAAAAAGGTTTCTTGAATCAACCGGGGGGAGGGAGGTTTCCTGATGTTGCTCCCCTGAGTGAGAGCATTTTAAGCCATAGGACAACACTTGCATATTAAGCCATTTAATATGATCCCCCATTGGACCCCTTCCATGAGTCTCAAGGATTTGGAATTATGCATTCTATGGAAAAGGCTGGTAAATTCCATCAGCACTCAATGGAGTCTATTCAGCATAAATGTCCCCCTTCAAGGACTGCTGTACCAGTAGGGCAGTAACGGATGTGATAATCACCCATCAGTCTCTCAGGTACTTATACAGCCCACAGCATCTGAGCACTTCACAATCTGTAATGCATTTATCCTCGCAGCATCCCTGTGAGGGAGGGAAATGCTATTAACCCCATTGTACAGATGGGGAACTGAGGCATAAAGAGACCCAGGCTCCAAGTTTCCATTGAAATCAAGTCTGTGGCTGTGAACCCAGGTCTGGCAAGTCTTAGGCTAGCACTGTAACCTCTGAGTCATCCTCCTCCTCCTTCAGCAGCTTCTCTATCTCTCGCCTTCCTTCTCCCTGGGTTATAGTCCAGGTGGGAATGTAGAAGTCCTGAACTAGAGCTCTGGGCGGGACTGGACTGGAATGGATTCTGGGTATAGCCCCTGGCATCAGTAAGACCTTGAAGGGTATTTTATTGTTGCAGTCAGTTAGGGGGACCTATGGAGGCTCCTAGTTTCTTAAGAGAAGCTTTGGACTCTGTCCTGCCTTCCTTAGCAATGCACAGGGAGCTGGCCCAGAAGCCAGGGGAGAAGGTCTGCGTTCCACAGTGTTTTCTCACTTGAGATTAGGAAGTTGTCTGCCCCCTCTCCAGGAGGTGCCATGGCGGTGGGTGGTAGACAGGAATGGAGGAGAGGAAGAGAGCTGTGTTTCTAATGGGTGATATTTGTTACTCTGTGGGTCATGGTGGCTGCCCGGCTCTGCTGATGGCCCAACACCCAGCAGCTTTCTGCGGGCCAAGACAGCGTCCATCAATGCAGTAGGTGGGTTCCACAGCAGGCATGGAGCGTCCAGAAAAATCAGAGACAGTTCTGAATTCCCCCCGGCTGGCTTTTGCATGAACTCCTGCGTCAGCGCCGTGCAGTCCTAGGCATGGTCTTTCTCCTGGTAATGGGTAGGCTTGGCTGATTTTCCTCTACGAAGGTGAGGCAAAACTAGCCAGGAAGCTGGCGCTGTTACAGCTGTCTCAGGAATGTCTCCACTCCTACTAGCAGCCAGAGCTGAGGAATGGGAGAGGCGAGGGACTTTCTGGGTAGCACCTGCTGAAAGCCCAGCGACTGAGTCTCCCTCAGAACAATGGGTTGGAGCAGAGCCACAGCTTCAGTGATTGACTTTCCTCCCCTCTCATCCTCTGAGCGCATGGCAGGGAAAGTCCTTTTTTTTTTTTTTTTCTTTCTCCCTCCCTGAGATGATTATTTCCTCTCACTCTGCTCAGTGATGCACTTGGTATCCGTGGGACCCCCCTGACAGTGGCGCCTTACTGGGATCTTTTCATCATGCTAAAAGACTGGATGGGTGGAATCTACCTGGGTCTGATGGCAGAGGCAAGGCTGTGACAACTCTCCCTTTAAACCTGACGGCCCCAGCATCCCAGTGGAGGTGACAGAAGGATCTTGGCAGGTAAGGCTGCTGCATGAATCTGGACAGGTCTAATTCCCTTTCCTGCCCCCTCTCGATGCCTTCTAGAAGGCAGGCACAGGGGCAGCTAGCAGAGGTCAGTCTTGAGCTTGCACTGGGAGGGGAGGGGAGTGTGGGTCTCACTCGAGCAGTGACGAAGGAAAATGCAGGCACAGGTCTGGCGTGGAGGATACAGCTGCATCCTCTCGAGTGTACAGACTGCAGCGGATATGGCCCTCCCTTTCATGGACCTGTCTCTGTGTTCCACTGGCTGCTTTCTCCGGAAGCCTTGGCTGTGATACACCCACTAGGAATGAACATTCGTCACAGGCAGCCTACTTAGCCAAACTATAACCCCAAACCACACTTCCAGCATATGCCCCTGACTAAGATCCCCTCTCCAGCCCTTGGATTTGACTCCGGCTCCAGTCCACTGCCCATGCGGAGCAAGGGGCATGTTACGAGGGCACAGTACTACGCTGGCCTCCTGCCCTCTAGGTATTTCTCCTGTGTGTCTGCATTGTATCAGCCTGTACTGCAGCAGTGCTATACTGATGTGCCAGCCTGAGGCCGAGGCAGGGCACCATGCCATCTTGGAGCTGTAGTGGTGTTATCCTGGGGTCATAAGAGCCCTACACTGATGCACTTTATTGGTGCCGTAGCAGTTCATGGGTGATGTACTGTATTGGCCTTACCCTGACATACATACTGCCAAAGCACCCCGCTGGTATATTGTACCTGTAGGGTAGCCACTGCACCATCAGCATCATATACTGTGTTAGACATGCCACAGGGGGATGTAACCAGCATCGTACCACTGTAATACAGCCTGGTACCAATGGCTTTGAATATAGACCTGGGTTGTGGGCGGGGAGGCATGTCACCCAGTTGGCCATCCCTGGCGCCGCGGGCAGGGAGTTGGGTCACCATTTCAGAGGGCTGGCACTGACTGTTCTTGGGGCAGGACACCAGTGCCAGGGGTCACAGCAGCTTCACCCCGGCTATGCTGTAGCAATCCAAGAGTAGCTCTGCAGCTACTAATGCAGCACCCACCCCCTCACATCTTCCATGACCTGAAGAGGACAAGTAGGTTGGCAGCTCCTCCTGGAAATCCAGCCACTGCTCTGCTCGCTTCTCCCCGGCTGCTTGAGGTAGAGGGACACTTTCCTATCTCTCCCCCCGGGTGTGTGCGAGGGGCAAAAAGGGGAGGGAAGGGCGAGTTATTTTGCCAGCTGCCTGTCCTGGCAGCACACTCCCCTCCTGCAGCTGCTTTCCACTGCATCAGCCCTTCAGCACAGGGCAAGGCGAGGATTCTAACCGCTCTGGAATGGCTGCCATCTCCATGTGTTGGAAGGCAAGCCAGGCGGCTCGCAAGGGGAGCCTGGACCGCAATTACAGCAGGCTGCATCCATCTGACGGCTCAAACAACAAAGCAGCTCAGAACGGGTGAGTAATCCTTGCACTGCCCCCTCCCCCTCCAATAAAAATAGGCCTTGCTCAAGGAAATGTACTGGGCCAGTTCATATTTTTCTACTCTGACTGGCACATCAAATAGAGGTGGGACCAGGGCCAGGAGAAATCACAGGGTGTGAGCTACCAAAATTGTGTCCAAACCTCACAAGAGCGCTGCCCCCCGGCCCACACACTGCCACCCCACACAGGCTTCCAGCGGCCAGAAACCTGAAGCCAGGAGGTGTCAGGCAGTTGAAGAAAGGCGCCTCTAATGCTTCCCCTGGTACTTACCCGCCCTCAAGGCGGGCCGGGCCGGACCAGCTCCATGCTACCTAGCGACAGGCCTCCCCCGTTCTGTTCTTCAGCACCAGATGGGGAGGTCCTGCTGTGTGATGGATGGAGGAGGCCTGGCAAGGTGAGGAACTCCCACCAGGAAGCTGGGTCACTGACTAACGTGATAGATGGGAAACGTCCAGTGACGCACTTTGCAAAACCAGATGGCTAGACACTGATCTCAGATAGGTGGTTTGGCGGGCAGCATTGCCTGGTGATTCGGATGGGGCAGGGGGTGGGGAGAACACGAGGATGTAGGATTCTTGCCTTCTGTTCCCAGCTCTGCCACTGACTCGCTTTGGGGGCTTGGGAGAAGCTCTCTGCCTCAGTTTACCCCTCTATAAAATGGGAAGGAGGATGCTCAGTTATCTGAGGATGGCCTTGAAGCTTAATGAATGTTTGCAGCGTGCTTTGAGATCAGCTCCTGAGACGAAGGGCAGCCCCTCTGAGCTGAGTCACCGACAGTTTGCTTTTGTGCCAGTCCCTGCCTTAGCCAGCTGCTGGGAGATGAGCGAATGGGCAGGTTCTGGATTTGCTGAAACGGAGACACAAGCTGCACGAATCATCCTCACCTCCTCGCACCCCCTCACTCTCACCCTGCAGCAGAGTGGGTGTGGGAGACAGAGCAGCAGGCAGGTTTGCTTGGCGGTGACCTCCCAGCCCAACAGTCTGATTGGCTGCTGCAAAGGGGAAAAAATGAACAGATGAGAGCCTAATACACTGAACTTCCCAAGACACACCGAATCCTAGGAAGCCGGAAAATGGAAAAGTTGCTGCTGGACACAGGGACTCTGAAGTGAACTGTGGCTGGGGTTGTTCTGCTTTCATTTGGCCTCGGTTTTCTCCAGCTGCCATAAAACTAGCATGACACTTGACACGTCTTGTGGTCTGGCTCATGAGAAGTCCATGCCTGGGTTAGTAGGGGGCCATTCCAAGGGAGGTGGTGGGGAGTCGGCCGAGCGATGTAGCATGCCTGGGAGAGGAAGGGCTGCTGCAGGTGACAAGTTCGCAGGTTGTGGCCAAGTAACGTGGGGTGCTGCTAGGGAGGAGTGAGGTGCATCAGCAGAGCTGTGGGGGGATCCAGGACTGGGAGAGCAGGGGGCTGCCAGCTGGGAGTGAGCCAAGGTGGGGGTTGTTTTACAGAGGTGATGGGGAGGAGGAGCTGGCATAGTACCTGGCCACAGTGCCCCTTATTCTAGCTGCTTAAAAAAAACAAACCAAAAAAAAACAACAACGGGTGAACCAAAATAAAATGAACAACCCCATCTCTGGTTGTAAAGGAGAGATCAGCGTCTCCTCCTCCTTGCAGAACAACAACCCCTTGACCGCCCACGGCAGCCAAACCCAGAGCAACTGTTTCAAGGCCTCCTTGTGTTTCCCAGGAGCTCTCTGTTCGCTCTTCTCCCTGGGAAGGCCAGAGAAAGGGCTACACCTGCCTTTTGGGCACCAGGCAAAGGAAGTGACTTTAGCCTTCAAATGTTCTTAGCAGCTGAGCCCTGCCAGCAAAGCTTCTGCAAGGAAACCCCCGGGGAGAGGCCAGGAAGGCAGCTTTCAAGTTTTAGTGTAATTGAAATCATGGAGAGGGGTGGGGAGGGGCTTTTTGGGATTGTGTTTTTTTTTTTTTTCTTTGCAAACTTGGCTTGGTTTTAATTAGGTGATGCAAATTCTTCAGCTGAGCTCCGGGTCTGAGGGGATATAAGGTTTTACTGAGCCCGCGTGAGGTTGTGTTTGGTGCCTTGTCTCCTAGCAGCGCAAACCACATGGATGTGAGAGGCTGTTTTATGATCCGCCTGGGCTGTTGTTGGACCGGCTACAGGGAGCCGCGTTAGTCAACCATGCGGGATCGCTGCTGCTGCTGCCTCGCTTGCATTTGTGTGCTACCAGGCGAGTGGGGGACAGGATGGATTCCTTCAGCCCTCCCTCTGCCAGCTTGGCATAGGTCCACTTCTCACCTCCCTCGCCAGGTCGGATTCTAGAGAGGTGCTGAGCTCGGCGGGGGACTCTTTCATTTCCTCAGCTTGTCAGTGTTTTGGTCAGAATATTTGCACTCACGCCATGCAGCAACATCCCTCGGAGGATTTCTAACCACTTGGCAAATGGTAACAAGTTCCGCTCCTGTGTGGGAGACAAACGCCAGTATCCCCGTTTTCCAGAGGGGAAACTGAGGCACGGAGCTGCTAAGTGATGTGCCCAAGGTCACCCAGCAAGTCAGCTACAGGGTGCTTGACTCCCAGCCTGGTGCCTCATCCTTGCTCCCTTTGTTCCTTTGCTGCTTTTTTGCTGTTGCACTTGCTCCGCCAGTGAGTGAGGGGGTTCACACGAGCCCAGTCTGGTGTCTAGAAGGAACTGGGGAGTCTCATCCTTGTGACTCAGTCTAGCTGCTTTGCAAGTTGTGATCATCAAAATAAAAGCATCTTTGCCTACAGCTGGAGCTGGGGCGCTCCGATTGTCCCCAGACTCGACAGCGTTTCTGCTGTGGGTCAGAACTGTGTGACCCTTTGCTTGCTGGAATGGACCCTGCTTTCAGACACAAGGCAGTTCAAATCCGCATTGGAACATCACCGCTTTGGCCCATTTAAATTTGCTTCACATCGTTTCATTTCATTGCTATTTACACTGTATTTTCTCTCAAGCTTTTCTTCTCTCCTTTTCTGTGTGTTCAGAGGGAGCCTTGGGCCAAACAGGAGGACTCCATAACCGTGGGTGCTCCTGCACCTCATACTGGGGGGCAGGTACTGAACGGTCCTGTGTGGCTGTAGAAATACTCCACACACAGCCTTTTCCGCTCATCAGGGGCCGGATCAAAAGCCCGCCGAAGTAATTGGGAGACTTTCTGTTGGCTGCAATGGACTTTGGATCAGGACCTCATTTGCATTGAAGACCTGCCCTGCTCCCCCCGACAGTCATTGCTGTCCCTCCTTGTGTTTCATGGCATGGAGAATTCCCAGCCTCACTGCTGGCTTGTAACATAGAGAGGAGAAAACCCAGCAGAGGGGCACCATGGTGCGACTTCCCTTTTGCCTGGAGTCCTCCAGCCTGTCACATCAGCTTCCCCCCCCGAGATGCTGTGCAGGAGTGAAATAATGGGTCATGGCAGAGCGGGGACAGAGAAGAATGTAAGAGCATGGTCAAGTCATGAGGACAGATCAGACCGAGATACAGGGAGGCTGCGCTAACAGATGGGGGCTGCAGATGAGAGAACAGATCCTGGCCACGTAGGAAGAGCCGATGACGTCGGGTGTTTGGTGAAGTTAACTGTGAGGAGTGCATGTGGCCCAGAAGTTCAGTGATAGATCTTGCATCCAGAAATGAGGAGCAGCTGCAGGGGCCTTTACTTCCATCATTTACTGAGTCTTTAATGTCCCATGTTTTGCTGGCAGTCTCTGTAAACCCAAGAGACTGGCTGCTGCTCTGTTTACAGGTACAGGATACAGTCACCTTCACACAAATTCATGCAGATCAGCTGGGTTCAGGCTCTTTTTGGTGTCTACTTCCATCCAATGGATGAGGAGTCCTGCAGTGAGTTTATGGCCTGATTCTCAGAGGTGCCAAGAATGCCCAGCTCCCATTGCAGTCCAGTGGGAGCTGTGGGTGCTTTGCCCTTCTGAAAATCACATTAGCACTGCCTTAATCTCAAAGCACATCCCCAAGGTGCAAAAGAATCATTATACCCATTTTACAGATGGGGAAACAAGGCCCAGAGCAGGGCCGTGACCTCCCCACGGTCACACACAGTCAGTGGCTGGGATGTATCCTCCAGAAAGTCTGAGTCCCAGGCTCCTATTCGAATGACTGCCTGACAGCCCCACGGTACCAGGTGAAGTCAGAAGGCTGGGGGAGGTGGCAGGCCCAAGTCTGTGGTGTTGGGGGACTGAAGATCCAGGTGACAGCACAAATCAGACCCTCCCCCCTCCCTTTGTGCTGCAATGGGGAAACTGCAGACTGACCCTGCCCTGCTATAAGTGGAAACAGGCTGAGCGTGGAGGAAAAATCTCTGTTTTGATGTAAAACAGTTGGGCTCAGCTCCATTGAAGCCAGCTCAGATCTGGGACTTGCACCAGTTGTTCTTAGAAACCCGATGCGCACTTGTTTCTCTTCGTCCAGGGCTGGTGCTGCGCTCGCAGGCGTTGTGGGCGGGGATATTATTCACAATGCGCAGCTGCAGCCGGGGGCAGGACTTGAGTGCAGTGGCACCTGTGCCCCTTCAGGAGCAAACCGTAGGCCGTGCTGCCATGTCTGGCTCTCTCTCTTTGTGGACCAGAGGCATAAAGCTCAGCCCGGGACGCAAAGTATGGCCATGGGTTTGGAGCCAGAGTTCTTGCTGTGGCCCCTCATGGGGAAAAGGGGTGGCCAACGGTTGGTATGTAGGGAAGTTCAGATCCCAGTAGGCTACTCGCCTTGTTCATGGCCAGGAGCAGCCGTGTAGGGCCCTCTACTTTGTTCCAATCCTCTCCCCCCATCATCTTTTCGTTGAGCACCATTCTCTGTCCCTAGCTTGGCACCCTCCAGTTCAGAAATCAAATGCCTCCTAATCAGTTGGTAGAGGTAGGCTTAGATACTCCTCTCTCCCAAGCATCCCAGAGTTGCTCCAGATGCCAGGTTTTCTACATGATACCCCTCTGTGGTACCCTAGCTGGGCCAGCATGTCCTGGATTCCAATTTGGGTTTGATTTGATGGCCATGTGAGGTCTACAGGTGAGACTGGCTTGTCACAAGGCCCCTGAAAGCCATGCCTAGCCCAGCCCCTTGTCTGAAGGAAAGGACAATGTCAATGCCATGCCCAAAACAATGTGCTCGCAGGCATGATTCAGCACCGTAGATCCAGCTGACGAGGATTTTGGCCCTGAGTAGTCCCCGGGAGAGCTCCAGTGTCCAGTTCTGCTCTCAGGCACAGCAGGGTTGTAATGCTGCAAGAGAGTCGCTCTAGATTTATACTGATGTTACTGAGAGCAGGATCTGCTCCAGGAGCTTTGTTGTAGGTTTGGGGAAATCACCGGGAAAATCACACAGGTGGTGGGGGAGAACCATAAAGATGAAAACCTCCCGCAGCTCTCCCTTCCTCTCAGTCAGCATAGCAAAGGCCCATGTGCTGCTGGATGCACAGGCACTACCTGCTCACAGCTGGTGGCCAAATGCCACCCAAGCTAAACATCAGAGGGAGAGAAGTCAGCCTGGCTTGAAAAGCAGAGGAACAGGCCTGGAAAATCCCCTTAATTACTGCTCATTGCAGCCCAAACCACTTGAAAGTGGAATAGGTCGTTCTGATTAAGCAGGCTTCAGACGTTGAAAATGTCACGTTTCATTAGCAAATCATTTCCTCAACGTCACCTAGACAGGCTAGTGTAAGTTACCCTGTCTGTCCTCAATGATGGGAAAGGTGGGAAGCTCACATGAACTCAGCTGGAGTCTTTGAGGCCCTCAAAGGACATAGCTGCTCTGAGGTCCTTTAGAGACCAGGTCAGCCCCAGGACTCCTGCAAAAGAGGGTGAAAGGACCCTCCCAAGAGCAGAGCTGGCTGTGGGACCTTCAGGAGAGCGCAGCTGGCTCTGGGCCACCTGCAGAAACTCAACTGGCTGAGGTTACCATACATCTGTCTTCCTTTTGTTTGTTTCTCCCCTTAGAAGACAATGTTCCACCAAAGAGAGCTTGGGTGATAACTCCTGGCACACTACACAGGCTGTGCACTTTCTGGTTCCCCAAGATTAGGCTTTCCCATCAAAAGGTGATCTTTCTAGGTTCAGAATCCAGCACTAAAGGGGGCGGGGGAGCTGGGATCGTTGCTGTGTACCATGCATGGCTGCATTGTTCTTTCAGAGCCGAAGGTCCGGTTCAGTGCTCAGAGGTGCACTTGCTCTAGGACAGAACATGGCACTAGGAGAGGGCAGGAATCCCAGGCCCCGTTAAAATGGATTCAGACTGCTTGGCTTCAGGCTGACACCACAGTTAATGCCGCGCTCAAGTCTTGCCTCCCCTTTAAGCCCCCTCTAGGATTTCCACATGTGGCCCGTGTAATGCACACTCACATCCATACGTGTCGCTCGCAAGCACACGGCAAACCAAAGCCCTCCCTTGCACTTGCTCATGGATGTGTGCAGGGGAGCACGTGCTCAGCGCACAGCTGTGGGCCTGATTCTCCCCCGCCTTGCGCCTTGTGTGGCTGTTTGCCCTCGGGCGTAGTTCAGTGCAAAAGAGGCGACTACATCAGAGTCCCCAACTCAGCTGACACTTCCTGAAGTCAGTGGCATGACTCCATTGACTTCACTGGGCTTTGGCAATAGTGGCATTTTACACCCACTTCACGCCGGTGCAAGTGCCAGCACACGGCTGTGGAGAATCATGCTCCCAGCTTGGATGCTAAACGGGAGACGTGGATGCATGTGATACGGCACCCCGACAAGCCTACCCATGCCTGCCACACATCTGTCACTCAGTCCCCCAGCCTGGGCCCAGGGAATGTAGCAACACCTCTGCTGCTGCAGCTGGCGTTGGTTTTCAGGTGGTCACAAAATGTGGATCGTTGATGGGACAACCCTGGGGTGACTCCACTACAGTCAATGGGTGGATTGAGCCTGCCTGCTCCTTTCGGCTGGTTTATTTCAGCCTTTCTG
Source organism: Trachemys scripta elegans (assembly GCF_013100865.1). Taxonomy (NCBI): domain Eukaryota; kingdom Metazoa; phylum Chordata; order Testudines; family Emydidae; genus Trachemys; species Trachemys scripta. The sequence goes on from NC_048316.1 coordinate 10,416,291, forward strand.
AAGTTGCTAGTGCCAACGGCTGGATTCTCTGTTCTTCCTGCTCCCCCTCCCCTCCTTTGCTTTTTTTTTTTTTTTTGCTATGTGCTCTTTCTTTCTCCCACCCCTTTCTTCCCTGCGCAGCTGCCCCCCCTCCCCCACCCCACATGTCGAGACAAAGACATCCTCCTGCAGGCACCTTGAAGCCTGCTGTCTGGGCCGTAAGCGGAACAGCTTCCTGTTGGAGATGCGGCCAGACAGCTCAGTGGTTAATTCCTCCTGCTCTGGCTCACCATCAGAGGGCTAAGGCAGACAGCGGCGCGTGAGTGGTGCTGCCCACATGGCTTTGTGGAGAAACAAGAGCAGGCTGTAACTAATCAGGATTACACCACGATTAAATAAAAGACAGACAGAGAGGCTGCCCTAGGGAAGGGAAGGGGAGTCCACCTGGTCCTCGAGGGGATAATATGTGCTAAATAATAACCCCACTCCACCCTGCTCTAGTGCCTTTCACCCAAGCATCCCCAAGCGCTTCACTGAACCTGACAACAAATAAATACAAATCTTACAGGTAGAGAAACTGAGGCACAGGGCAGTGAAGTGACTTGCCCAGGATCACACACCAAGTCAGTGGCGAAACTGGGAAGTGGACCCAGGTCCCCTGACTCCCAATCCTAGATTTGAACCATTAGACTACTACTACCACACTGGGTCGGCTCCCCACAGCCACACAGAGATACACAGCCCGGTGGAGAGTGTCAGAATTAATATCTTTCCTCAAGGGCTAAAGGATCTCTTGGTATGTTGGGGAAATCCTGCCCTCTTGCTCTTCTGATTTATCTTTGTTGCAGACTGTCCTGGACTCTCCCCATTTCTGGATTTGTTTCTTCACTCTGGGTCCTGGAGGAATTGTGGGCAATGGGGTGCGGTTGGTAGTTTGAAATGCGAACGTCCCTAGGCCAATCCCTGCCTATGCTGTACTAGTCAGAATCTCCTATGTAACGGGTGTGTTTTGTTTTCTGTGTACGGACAATTTGCATTCCTTTTGCTCCCTGCTGGAAGCAGCTGCCATTTTTTTTGGTTCAGTTGAGATGGAAGAGTGATGTGTCATTTGCTCTTTACACAACAAAACAATCCCTCATGGGCCCTGGCGGGTGTGTGTGTGTGTGTGTGTGTGTGTGTGTGTGTGTGTGTGTGTGTGTGTGTCTCACAACTGTGTTTACTAAATACACACAAACATGGCAGGCCTAGCTAGATACAGCCTGCTGCTCTGGTTGGTTTCTGGCAGCTTCTACATCATAGAACACAGTAAGCACCACTAGAGGGCTCACAGAATATTTAAAGGGATGCTACTCCGTTCCTATGCACTACAAGGAGGCACACAGGCTTCTGCATTCTCTTAAGGACCCTTAGTTCTTTGATATTCCTTAATCAGAAAGTCTGGCAGGCCGAAAGCAGAGGTTTGCCTTGTGTGTGGTAAAAAGCTAACACGTGGGTATTGCCTGAAAGGGACTCCAATTTTTCTCTCTCTCTCTTCTAGGAATATTTCAGGTCTGGGGTGTTGCAGTTCCTGGGGGGAATCCATTTATCCATCCAGTTACCAAAAAAGCATCCTTCTTCCTGACATGTACTGAATTAGGCCCTGCATATTTCCTCAGCGCACCAGCGAGGCAGAGTGCAGCATACAGCCTGCGATGGCCATCTTCACTGCTAGCGCTATAGCTGCAAATAGGCGCAGCACTGGCCAGCTGGCGCGGTTGCCAGATATATTCCATCTGCATCTCTTACGAAGTCCTGGCATCAGGGATGGATGCTAGTGAATGGGGCTGACGTCCATTCCTGGCACTTCCTGAGGCATCTTTGGATGGCTTAGGAGAGTTTTCCGGAACTTACTGTGAGAGGAGAATGTGCTCATTAATTGCCACAGACGCTGATAGTGATCAGCATTGCCTCTTGCTGATTTCATTGTATCCTACTGGTCTGGCACTTTCCTTCTTTCTGTCAGTGTGCTGTACAGGGTGGGGACGGGAAGGGAGTGGCAAGAGACTGGAAAACAAAAACTTCTGAGCTCTAGTTTTAGCCCTGCCACTGACGCACTGCAAGGCCTTGGGCAAATCGCTCAACCAATCTGTGCCTCATTCTAGCCATCTTTTAAAATCTTGTTACTAATAGGGCTTGTCTACACAGGGGAAAAAGCCCCGGGTTGCTAGGGCAGAGTCACTTGTGTGCACTAGTACTATAGTTACTCTGCACCAACGCCCTGGGTGGACACCCTTGCTCTGAGTGCCTTTCAGCAGGTTAGGTTAATACCTAAAAACAGAAAAATAGTTCTCCTGCACTAAGCTGGGTGGCCCATATACCCGGCAAAGGCTCACGATCTGTAGCTATCCCAAGCAGCCTTAGTTTTACAGATCAGGTTCCAGAATTGTCAGGTCATGCAGATGCCTTAATTTAAAACATTTTGTTGGCCTAGCTTAGCCCCGGCCAGGTTCCCTTAGCAAAGCTGTGGACGGTGGCAAGTAGTGGTGTGTAAGCAGAATTTTCTGTTGGTTCCTTTGTTCCATTTCCTTCTCTTGTTGGAAACAGACTGGATTTGCTTTTTCTTCCTATTATCCTTAAACGGCAGCTCTTAGAGGGCCCCATCCCGGAGACTGTTTTTGGTCCAACCTCCTTTTGAATTTTGCCTGGGTCAAGCCCAAATCAGTGCTGAGGAGGTGGAAAGGCACAACAGCAAAAACACCCAAACACTCTTGCCAGTCCAGGCTCTATGATTTAGAGCTATGGTCTGACATGCAGAATAACCACAGCTGGATGAAAGGTGCACCGTAAAGTAGTAGTATGACAGCCTATGGCTGATTGGATTGGCTGTCACTGTACCAGGTGTTTCTCTGAGTACTTTTCAGCTGGAACCAGCTCGTTATGTTGCCAACTCTGCTGTCCCTTACACCAGCATAGATTCAGAGTAACTCCATTCCGATCAGGGGAGTTGCTCTGGATTTACACCTGTGTAACTGACCAGCAGAAGAGGTGTCTGTGTGTCCAGTTCTTGGGTAACAGAGCTCTTTTCTCAGATTTTATTATGTGTATAGGTTGAATAATTACCCACACCCTACATTCTAGGACCCTGAGCCTATACTGAGCGCTCTGTAGCATCCATCAATAAAGTTACATGCATACACAGGGGACTGCCCGTGCAGATTCCTTTCTAGGATAAGGGCCTAAGATTATTATATGCTGTAACTGCTGCTGGTTGTGTTATCTGGAAAGTTAGAAATCAGCTTTTTCAGTATATTACAATTAGGGCGGATCTTACCCTAAGTCCCTCTCTTATTTGGTTTATGATGCTGAGGTTTGGGTTCTTAAACATTGCTTGGGGTTTGTGTGGTGTGTTTCATGGCATTTTAAATATCGTGATTATTGCATTATAATTGTCCTTGCAGCATCCTAAGTGCCCTGTGGGGCTTTCCAAAGACAACTGTAGTTATTACCATTGTGATTAGAATATTCAAAGTGATGCTGACAACTTGCACGGGCAATTTCCTGTGCTTAGTCAAAACACCACTGAAGTCAATGGATACAATGAGACCGAACATGGCCTGTTGTCTGAATCTGGGGGCTGAGACTCAGATGATGTGAATCAGCTTTGCTCCATGGACTTCAATGAAGCTACGCTAATTTACACCAGTCCAGGATCTGGCCCCGGTGTCCACATCACCAAAACCACCATCACAAACTGGCCAGCAAAGGAGCCGAAGAGTGAATGGGCCATGGAAAGTGAGCTATCGTCCTGGGCCTGGAGATGGTCCCTGCTGGTCGGGGAGGGGCATCTGGGCAGGGGAACTTGTGGGGCCTGGTCTGTTGAAAGTTTGCTGGGTCTTTTCTGTGGCAAGCAGTAGGTCTCCAAGGCTGTCATTGCAACGCCCTCCCCGGCACTAAAATCATCAACAAGCTTAAGCACAAAACGAGCAGAACTTCCCTTGCCGCCGAGACAGAGCCCCCTGGCTGTGGCAAATCTGACGCCTGTCAGGTATCAGTGCAGCTGCTGCGGGACTTTCCAGAAAGTGCTGTTCCAGTCTCTCACATACAAGCCATAGACAGACAAACCACAACCACAGGCTATGGCAGCTGTGGCAGCATTGGACAGGAAACCGAGAACATCTGGCCCTCGGCTTCCTTTAAGGGGATTTGGGTTTTTTTCTCTCTCTTGGCTTGCATTGTTGTTCAGTAGGGAGGCAGACGGGGTTTGAAACCACATGCCTCGTGGTGCCAGAGAAGGGTTAACCCAACTGCTGCTCGTCTTTGACATAGTCTTCCCTGTGAGAGAGATGACTGACTCGGGCTCTGACCTTGGAGGTGGTCCTCCCCATAACCATCCCACCTCCCCTTCTACTTCCCCGCAACTGAAGGAAGAGTTGATTTTTTTTTTGAATTTGCCTCGGTTTCCCCCCCACCTCGAGCCCAGTAACAATGCCATTCATGAAACATTTAGGAAGGTGCCCACCCAAGATGCCACCTAGCCAGATGGGTTTCTTAGTCTGGTTGTTTGCTTCCTGACTGGCAGAGCTGTGGTTTAGTTATGTGTTTATAATTTGTTTTGCCTTTATTTTAAGGAAAGACAGCTGAAATTTAGAAATCTTTAGAAAGAAAAAGGTCTTATATATGGTTTATAAATAAAAACTGCACCAAGGGATGGAAATTGACACCCACCCACCCCAGCAGGAGCCAAGTACAATGATTCCTATCTCTTATATAGTGCTTTTTACTAGTAGTCCCAACCCTGCCAGCCTTAATCCCTGTTTCTCAAAAACTTGGCCTGAATCGACTACACTAACAATAATCACTTGTACTTTTCATCTGCGGTTCTCACAGCATGCGACAGAAGTGGCTAATTTAAGTATTTCCATTTCTGCCTCTACTGGAGGGAATCAGACATGGTCACAATGTGTCATAGTCCTTATAGTGCTGCCTGCTAAGGCTTAGGGGATTGTGCTTTTGGAGGAAGTGGAGCTGGGTTCTCTTCCCACCATGGCTGTGACGTGCCAAGCACCCATAGAACATATAGTGACACAGCAGCTGGTGTCAGAACCCAGAGATCCTGACTCCCAGTCCCCTGTTCAAACCACTAGCCCATTCTCCTCTCCAAGACTCAAGAAAGTGAAAAACAAGCTGCCTTTTTGAACACGGGCACCCCAACCGGCATGACTCAACACATCCAGGATGTGTTCCACTCTCAAGAATGCGCTGGTTCTCAGGTGAAGCCAGGGGTGAATTCTTTGAAAGCTGTTCACTCTCTGGCTGCTCCAAAGTCCTGACGCAGAGCTAGGAGACGGAGCTTTCCCAGGACATTGCAGCAGAAACCGTTGTGATCATTCCAAAGCTGCTAAACCACAGCACACATTTGTAACCCATCTCTTTCTGCCTAGCACAAACTTCCCAAGCTATGATGGCAGGACACAAATGGATCCCAACTGGAGGAGATGCCAGTGCTACAATACACGTGGGTATGTCTGGCTCTCCCAGGTGGAAGAGAATGGAGAGGAGGAGAACTGAGAGAGAGATGTGGTAATACCCTGTTGTACAGACACCTCTAGGAAGGGCGGACAGCGAGACAGACAAAGGGGGGAAACGTCGTTTCCTGCCTGAAGAACTTTGGCTGACACATTTGCTGTGAGTAAGACACAGACTCAGTGACCCCGGTCTGCTGCTTATTTATATCTCACCGGCAATGACGCTCTTATCACAAGGCCGTGATCAGTGTCTCTACACCAGGGCGGGGGTGGAAAGCCAAGGAAAGGTCTCACTGCACCTCAGGATGAAAGCAAAGTACCCAGAACCCTTCTCTTCTCTTCCTCTACCACTTCTGGAGAGTGAGACCAAGATCCAAAGAATACACATACTCCAAATTAAATTGCAGGAAGATCTCTCTGCTTCCCATGCTGCGAGAATCAAAGGCGTGAAACATCATAAATATGGGGTGACTATAATAAGGGGAGATAGGTCCCATAACTCAACTCCACCTCTTTGGGAGGAGCCCCCTAGTAAAGGGTGGGGGGTGGAGCAAGAGAAGCCTCAGCCGACGTCCCAAAGGGAATCTATTCTGTTTTGCACGAGGATCTGTGTGAATAGTGATGAGTCTAAAAGACACCTAGCTAAAGAGACGGATTGCCCATGGTATAAGAACCTGCCAGTGTTGCCACGTGAGACTGGACGGCTATGAATATGCTAGTAAAAGCAGTCTGGAACAGCACTTGGAATTCAGCCTGTGTCCCAATCAAAGTGCGGTGAGTAAGAGCTAGTTTGGAAGCCTTTCAATTGCTAAACAAAATCCTTACGCAATACGACAGCGTACTGTCCTTCTGGGCCTTCAGCTTCAGGAGTTGCTATGACGCCTCACTGACATGGTGCCATGATAAACATGGCTATAGGTGCGTGTGATGGAGTGTATCTACCCTGCATTGACCCAGCTGGGGTTAACCGCACACTGTGGGCTGAAGATGCCATGCCACCTCGGCCCTGCTGGGCATGCTCAACCTGGAGACACAGAACAGACATGACGTGTAGGCTCCTGCCAGGGAGTTGCTAGGGCTACAGACCGCGAAGGCCAAGCCAGTGGGATCGATGGTGGAACCCCTGCTGACCCCAGAGGACAAGAGTGAGCCGGAAGGCTGACACCCCCAGGAGAACTGACAGAGCAGGAACCAAGGGTAGGAAGCCACCCAGGGAATGTGACACTTAAAATAGGAAACTGAGCAGGAGCTGCGGACTACTGGTTTCACAGGGCCCTGGGTCAGGACCTGTGGAGAAGGGTGAGTCTGGGGCCCCCTACCCTGCCCCACACCACTAGGCCGTGCTGCCCTGGGAGCAAGGGCGGTCTCAAGGACTCTGGCCGTTAGGCCGCACTACTCTGCCATATCTACTCTAGCCACTTGAGCTGTAATCCCTTATTTGTCACATGCGACCTGACAGGGTGTATCTACCCTGTGACGGTGCATCTGAGAAGCAATGTTTAGGTCTGGATCTAGACGGTCCCAAAGGAGGGGGGTGGTAGAATCTGAACTTCTGGGTCAGACCTATCTCCAATTGCTTACAGCTACGTAGTGCCTCTGATCCCAAAGTGCTGTATGCTATAGTGCAGCCACCTCTGGGTTTAACACCCACATCATGCAGCATTTCAGAACAGGAAGTGAGGAAGAGTCACTTAAAACTACAGGAGGAATTTTGGGAGGTGAGATGTAATTATGCAAATTGGGATTAATCCTGTGTTTCTGGTCAAACACTCTAAATCATACAAACATTGCATGGGGATTTTTGGTAATAGACAGTATGTTGGATACAGTACAATGAGGAAGTTGTCTTCCTTCCTGATCTTAACCATTGCGTAGTGTCGTGATATGCTGTTAGAGGTGCTGTACCTCACCCTGGAGGTAGTGCCCTTACGTACTCCTTATCTACTTCCTTAGGGTATTGTGGGGTTTAAGTAGTTAATATGCTATGCTGGAAGTCCTTGGCCGAGAGATGCTCTGGACATACCAAGTGCGGTACTGAACTAACCGCTTTCCCAACTCATGTAGAACCTAAGCTGTTCACTTGTGTGTGTGTCATAAATCCCATACCAATAATAGTTAATGGAGATTCTCCTTTAGCTCAACCGGCAGGAACCTATGGCTTTAGGAACAGGAGGATCTATTTTCAAGCCTCACCTGGAAGTGCCAAGTGGGCAGGGAGTGACACACATTGCCAGCTCCAAAGCCCTGCATAGCCATCAATGGGTTATGCTATTACGCAGGACAAGACTTGCCACCTGAACTCTGGATTCCCTGGCTTTTGTCAGTGTCGATTCCCAACCTCATTATTAATTAAACAGGCACATAAGAAACTAATCTCTTTAAGTGAGCAACTGGCCGCTGGTTAGATCGGTGGAAAAAGCTAAGCATGTACTGTGGTTGGTTGGCTATGATAAGAGGCGGAGATCCTTGGTCAGCCAAAATCTCACTGGCAATTTCAGAACCATGGAAATGCTAGGCCTGTTTCCACCCAGAAAGATAAACAGAAGCTGGTTTTTGCCTGTTCTTTGTTTGATTCCCTGTTCACTTCATGGATGGTGTGATTCCACCAGCACAGCTGGACCCAGAGAAGAGGGACTGAGCTCCTGCCTAACACACAGCTAGAATAGCCACATGCCATCCAGCACTCCCGCATCCTAGAGCAGCCGTAGCCCTTTGGAGTTTGACTATGAGTTTCCTGTCCTGGTTGGCAGGGGCTCAGCAGCCTGGATCTCTCTGTTCGGCTCCTGGATGCTTCCCTTTCTTGCAGCTGTAGGTTTAAGCTAGGGATGGGTGAACTTGCTCCTGACTGATTTCCAGTGCTGCGTGGGTTGGAAAGCTGGACTTGGATTTAATGGGCCTTGCGTTTGGTTTAGGACAGACACAGAGAAAGGGGAGGAGGAAGAGTGCTCCAGTGTGGGGGAATGGGGTAAAAATGTGGTAGGGGGAAATGAACATGCAGGGTGAAAATGGAGCGGAGACTGGTGGAGATGGAAAAACAAGTAGTGAGAAATTGTGAAAGATGAAGCCGCGCTGGAGAGGGAAAAGAGAGAGAGCAGCAATCAGGTGGAGTGAGAAAGAAATAGTGAGATGGGATGAAAGGACCAGCAGAGAGAGGAGGACATCTCTCTAGCATCTACATGGTACCCACTTGTGCCAAGCTCAAGTATTCTTCTCCTCTCGCTAATCTGTAGCACAGGTTTCCATTCAGCTAGGAATGGTGCTGGTTTTCATGGAATCTCCCAGGGGTGAGGCTGTGGGGGGGAACATAGATTTAAAATTACAAGCAGGACAAAAGCTAATGAACTTGGACTAGCTTGTGAAACCCAAAGTGATCAAGAGGTGAATGCAACTGCGTGTGCCAGGATAGGCTCCGAGTCAAACCCCTCCCAGCGCCTGGTTCTCTGCTGCTCCGGGAGAGGAGGGTGTGTGGGGTTTTTTTTGTTTTTTTTTTTAATTATTTTTTATTAAGCCGAGCGGCTCTGCTTGTGTGGTAGGAGGATGACTCAAAAATGCCTTGGAGGCCACCATGAGGGTGATGATGTCACTGGGCCAATGCGTCACCCTGGTGATCTCAGTGGGCTCATTAATAAAAAAAATAATAATAATTTTCAAAAGAAGAGAATACAAAGGGCCGTGATCTCCAATGGTGAGCACCAGGAACAGCTCGGGGGTTGGGGGAAAGCCAGCAGGGAAACTGGTGACTAGCCAAAGTGGGGCTTTGTGTGGTTCAGCTGGAAGCCACCAGCCATGGCCTTGGGTAGCCTTATGCCACTCCACACAGCCCTGCATCGCAAACACTGGACTTGCCAGCCGGAGCTCCCATTTGCACTCCGGTCTGGCTCTGGGGCCAGTGAAAGGACTTCCCAGCAGGGTTGCTCATCAGAGTCTCACAAATAACGGGGGAAGAGTCAGCACGGCTTGGAGGAAAGGGGTTAATAGCGGGCTGGGGTGTCATTGGTTTATGTGGGTGGTGACAGAAAAACCTAAGCATTGTTGCAGAGGGAGCTGAAGGGAGACCATGACACCAAGAGACTCCTGACACTTACAGCTGGTCTTGGTACCATGGATTTGCTACAGCTGCTGGGATTGGCAGCTGAGGTCCACTTAGAAGAGGGGTTTTATGAACCCTATGGGGCCCTTGTGATCTTGTGCAGCAGTATGCTGCTCT